>NC_089503.1:243266068-243583902 GCF_036850995.1 Saccopteryx leptura
AAGGGCATGATGGCCTGTGCTGCTCATTAAGCAGGAAACATGATTCTTTCCAACTCTCTTGATATGGACCAAGGGAGTCATGGGTCTTTCCAATATGCTGCCTTTTGTCAATAAACCAAATGGTGTCACCTAAATATGAGAAACGTGAGGGGCTGGGGTTGGTCTCACGTGTCAGCAGAATACAGCCCATTCTGCTGAGAACACGCTGGCCTCATTTCCCGAGTCTCACGGCTGCCCCAGTTTCTCCTGCAGCTCCTGGGAGAGCTCCAGCTCTGTGTTTTATTTCCAGGAGCCGCCTGCTGCGCGGTGACTCCCGGAACCCGATCGGTGGCCTCGTCCCATGGTGAGCAGCGTGGTCCCCGCTCCTTTCTGTCCATCACCTAGAGCCTCAGGCCTTCACATCAGCTACCAGAAAGACTTAATTTCTGCACAGGGAATCTGAATGTTGCATATGTCCTGCAGCTGGCCAGCAGATGGCAGCCCCTCCGCTCTTAAACTCCATCTTTCTGATGGCGTATAGCAAGGCCTCCGCCAAGTACCAGATAGGAGTAAAGTGATCTTGTCTCATTTCAGCCCTCCTCAGTTATTGAGGGATGGCAAGGAGCAAACTCCTGCAGGATAAAGAATCTAGGATAAGGATACGAGAGCATGGGCTCTCAGGCCAACTCCAGAAGAAGTGATTGAGGCTAGAGTATTATTATATGATATTTAAAAGAATGTCCAACACTTTTATTTCATCAGACCCCTGTTCTCACAACCAGTCCATGAGGTGAGCAGGGCAAATGTTATCTTTATCTTGCCAATGAGGAAACCATGTCAGAGAAAGTTAAGTGACTTCCCAGTGTCACACAGCCATTAAACAGTGGTGCTGGGCCTAGAACCCAGCTCTTTGGCTGCACGTCCAGGTGGCTCCTTCAATACTTGTTTTAGGGAGACCAGCCGCCAGTTGTCCTGCTGGCCTTTTGTCAGAGAGGAGGCCATCAGAGGCCAAGAAAAAGGAGTCCAGAAACCTGGGGCTCTGCCCAGTGGGTTGAGCTGAGCATGGAGGTCGATGCTGAGACTGGAAAGACTCAGGCTCTGAGGCAATAGCTGTGGAGGTCGGGTAAGACTCAGAGCAGCAAGGTGTCGGAACAGACATTCCACTGGGCCTCACTCCTCTGGGATCTTGACCTCTATTCCTCCTTGCCCACCAGGGAAGGCAGGAGATCGGTGTGTAGTTTCTGCCCTGGCTCAGCCCAAGGACACCTTCAACAGTGCCTTTGTATTTGTGTGGGTCATCAACCACCTGCACCAGACTCACCTGGTGTCAAGTTTAACACTACAGATACATGGTTTCTACCCTAGACCTACTCATGCTGGCTTTCTAGGAACGGGGTCTGAGGACCTGCAGTTTAACAAGCTTCCTGGGTCGCACTGACACACGTAGCAAGGTTGAGATCCACTGCCTCAGATGCACCACTCCCCATCCTTTCCCTGGGACCATGGAAAATTCTAGGGCCCCTCCAGGGACAGATTTAGTAGTTTAAGGTATGTTCTGGGAACCTCAACTGCCTCCATTTGCCTGCTCCAGGCTGATTCTCGATATCTGGATGTGATGGTATCGAGAGGGGTGGCAGGGTCCATGAATGAACACCAGCTATGTGCAAAGCGCCATAGGGGAAATTGAGAGATGCAGAAGAGAGCAAGGCATGCTCCCTGCCCACAAGGAAGTCACCCAAGAGCGGCCTTGGATCTTTGCACAATGAATGAGTTATAATGATAAACTCTAGTGGTAAACACTAAAAATCGCAGAATTCTAGAATTGAACGAGCTTCCCACACATGTCTCTCTCTTTAAAGACCGGAGAACTGAGGCCTGATCAGCAAAGTAAGTTGGTCAAGGTCACATAGCTAATGGGCCTTTGAAGTCAGCTCCCATCTTTTGTTGATTGTGCTGTGAAACAAAAGAGGGTTCTCTTAATACATTTATATGACAGCTCGCCTTTTGGATTTGGATAGTATTTCCAAAAATTCCTCAGTCTATTTATACTTAAAGAGCCCCCATCTTCCACCAATTGGGTTAGACAAATCTCATAAGGAGACAGGAAATAAAAGTGGCAGTCAAGTTGCATGGGCATAGGGGACACCTTCAAGGGGGCACATCTGTTCTGCCTGTTCCTCTACCAGTTACCTTGAGTGGCTGCTTATCTTAAGTCAAGTAGCATACTCAGTGCAAACCCCAGGATGGCCAGGTGAGGGAGGGAGAGGTGGGTGGGCACTGGGGTCACCGTGAGGTGGGTCCCCTAGAAGGTTGGCCCCAGTCAGTGAGCTCCCTGGTGTTACACCAACAGGCTCACTCACCTGCTTTCTGCCAGTCTCACCTGTCACGTTCTGTCCCTTCTCAGGACTCCCTGACACCCTGCTCTTCACTTCCGGCGGTGGCCATTCTTTGGGTTCGCTTGTCCCTCCCTCTATCCCCCGGGTGTGACCTACCCCTTTTCCTCCCTTCCTTCCCAGGACAAGCACGCAGAAGAGGTGCGGAAAAATAAGGAGCTGAAGGAAGAGGCCTCCAGGTAAAGTCCAGAGGCCAAAGAAGTTTCCAGAACAGCCGACAGCTCCAGCAGCTCCGCGGTTCCGAGGCAGCCTCGCCGCCGCCGGCTGCCCTCGCAGCACTGGGGTTTGGGGGGTGGGGGGGCCAGGGGTGTTCCCTCTGCTTTCAGTGTTTGTACATGTAAAGAATTGACCAATGAAGCCATCCTATTTGTTTCTGGGGAACAATGATGGGGTGGGAGAGGGGAGAGGAGAGAGAGAGAGAGAAAAAGAGATGGAGGAGGACTCATGGACATTGCAACCCTGCCCACTGTAGACTCAGGTCAAGTTCTCAGTTTATCTTGACCATGAGCGTCCAGGCACCATGTTGAGGGAAGCTAAAGACAGAGCAGAGCCTGACTGAAGGGCAGAGGCCTGGGTGGGGAAGTAGCTGCAGGCTGTGGCCGGAGAAGCCCAGCCAGGGGGTGGGGCCCAGAGGTGTTGCGTCAGCCCTGCAGCAGGTGGGATGTGGTCTGAGTGTGTGTGTGTTAACCATCATCTTTTGATCATCATGACCAATGAAACATCTATTCCAAGTCTCCAGTTCTTTATTTTGTGAATTGGTTCATTGACTGATAGAATGTTCTTGAATTTGGCTCCCACCACCAGGTGCCCCTTTTGTTCCTTAGTTTGACCATCAGTGCATCTGAGATGGTGGGTTGGGTTGAAACATGCCAGCCTTTGGCATAACTGAAAAGTTTGTTGCTTCTTGTACCTCCCCCCTCTTTCTCCTCCTCTCCTTGTCCTCCTTTTTGTGAGCTGTCCCTTATTGGATTCAGTGCACTGAATTGAGGAGAAAAGAAATCCAATCTTCCTTTCTATGGATTGACTTTCTAATATGGCCCCCAAGATGCATAGTAAGAAGCAAGTCCTCCCCAATTTGGGGGTGTGGGATTCTAAGTGGTCATAAAAAGTGCGTGAGGAAATAAACTGTTAGTGGAACGCAGAAGGGGTCCTTGCAGACCCAGCAGTCAGCCATCCAGAACAGCAGCCATGGCTGGAGAAGGAGTCCCCTCCTCCTTGCAAAAAAAAGTGGGAGGGTAGCCTGTGTGGACAGGGTCCTGGGGCATCACCCCACCTTGCCCCGCACACTGTCTAGTTTTGTACAGTTTGTAAATAAACTCTTTGGTATTGGTTCCCACCACCAGCAGCGGTACTACAACTTAGCTTCATTCTAGGAAGGATAACAGGAGGGAACAAAGATGATGCTGAAAACGATGATGATGATGGCAGCTAACACTTACTAGATGCCTAGTGATGGTCTGGAAACATATATATCACTTAAGCTTCACAAGAAGCCTACCAGGTAGATACTGTTATTCTCCCATTTTGAAGACATGGAAACTGAGGTATAGAAAGGCTAAGTAACTTGCCCAGGACCGCACAGGTAATAAGTAAGAGAATGAGGACTTCAATTCTGGCACCGTGTTCCCAGAGAGTGAGTTCTTCGTCACTGCACTGTGCTGGGTCTTGACACTTCCAAACTAGGATCTGAGCCCTAAGACAGTGTTTCTCAAACTATGATTGTGACTCATTGCATTGTGGAATCAACTTAGTGGGAGCCACCCAACTTTACTTTTTTAAACATGGAATAGAGTAGAAAACAAAATATCAAAGTGATCACAGGCAATAATGAAAGTATTATTTAAGGAAATTGTTTCAGTTTTCTATTTGTATATGTATGGTCTGGGTCATAGCATAAAATGTATTTCTTACTGGGGGTAACAATCAAAATCCTTTAGAAGTCAGTGCCCTAGACAGAGGTGGAGACTAGCCCTGGGGGCTTCAGGAAGCCATGGTGCTTGAGAAAGTGAGAAGCTGTGGTCATGCTGTTAAGAACAGTCTGCTTCTGAGTAAAAAGAGACACTAATGCCTTCAAGGGTCTAGTCGCACAAACTAACCCCATCAGAGTCTCCATCCTCCCAGTGGAATACCCAAGGCCAGGAGGAAGGTCCTCTCCCACCATCCTTGTTCACCAAACTCTTGAACTCACCTTTCATTCTCTGATAAACTGTATTGATCCAAACCTCCATCCTTAGCACCTTAGCATTTGCTTGGATTTCTCTCCCATGTCTGGTTGAATTCATTCCTATGCATTCTTTCACACTCAGCTCAGATATTAAGTTCCCTGACTCTACCAATACATTTGTACTTCTTATATGCATTGGTTACCACATAATTATTTGTTTGCTTATCTCTCTTATCTATCTATTAGACTTGAAGTTCCTCACAAACAGGAACCAGTTGTGTCTCAGGCTGTGGCTGCTCCAGAATTTCTGTATAGGATAGAATTAGAGGCAGCAATCTGATTGAAAGAACATCCAAAGGTTATGCCTGACCAAGCAGTGGTGCAGTGGATAAAGCATCAACCTGGGATACTGAGGACCTGGGTTCAAAACCCTGAGGTCACCGCTTGAACATGGGGTCGCCAGCTTGAGCACAGTGCTGCCAGCTTGAGCATAGGATCATAGATATGACCCCACGGTTGCTGGCTTGGGCCCAAACGTCTTCGGCTTGAAGCCCAAGGTCGCTGGCTTGAGCCCAAGGTCGCTGGATTGAGCAAGGAGTCACTGGCTTGGCTAGAACCCCCTGGTCAAGGCACATATGAGAAAGCAATCAATGAACAACTAAGATGCTGCAGCTATGAGTTGATGCTTCTCATCTCCTTTTCTGTCTGTCTCTATCGATTGCTAAAAAAAATAAAAAATTAAAAAAAATTCAGGGTCCTTGTCTTGAAGCTTGATTTGCATACTATTTACTGACACTGTATATGGACCCAGAAAGCACTATCAATTGTACATGTCAAAAAATGGAGATGGCTGATCCAGATAATAACAGAGACCAAAAACCACCTTCAAGACACCCCTGGGTCCCACTAATCCCCAATGCCTGCTACTGAAAAGTGAAAACTCCAATTATGTGCTCAGCATGGGGTTAGTCTCCAATAAGTAGAAAGCAGCTCCTACATTGAAAGGGTTTACACACCAGTTGGGAAGCACATGAAATGAAATGACAATGGCAATGGTTCTTAAATTTTCAATTTCTATCTAAATCCTGAGAATTGTTAAAATGTACACTTCTTTCCTTTGGATATTTTTTTTTAAGTAAGAGAGAGAGAGAAGGACAGACAGAAAAGAAGACAGATGAGAAGCATCAACTCATAGTTGAGGCATCTTAGTTGTTCATTGATTGCTTTCTCATATGTGCCTTGACCAGGGGGCTCCAGCCAACTCAGTGACCCCTTGCTCACACCAGAAACCTTGAACTCAAGCCAGTGAACTTGGGCTTTAAGCCAGTGAAACTTTGGGCTCAAGCCAGAGACCATGAGGTCACATCTATGAGCCCATGCTCAAGCCGGTGACCCCATGCTCTAGCTGGTGAGCCCACACTCAAGCCAGTGAGTGACCTTTGGGGTTTCAAGCCTGAATCCTCACAGTCCCAGGTCAACGCTCTACCCACTGAGCCACCACCTGGTCAGGCTTCTTTGAGTATTTGTAAATAAAAATAATTGACCAGACTTACTGAAATATTATCTTTTGAGGATGTTGCTTGCATTGCACTTTTTAACAAGCTGTTCTCCAGGGTTTTAGACACCAATCGTGACTATAGCTTGAGGAGTTCTGTACAATTAAGAACTAACCATCAGCAGTATCTCCAAGGGCTTTCACTCTTTTTTTTAATGTTTTATTGATTTTAGAGAGTGGAAGGGAGAGAGTAAGAGAGAGAGACAAGAATATCAATCTGTTCCTGTATGTGCCCTGACCAGGGATTGAACCGGCAACCTCGGTGTTTTGGGATGATGCTCTAACCAAGTGTCCCCAAACTACGGCCCGTGGGCTGCATGCAGCCCCCTGAGGTGATTTATCCGGCCCCTTGCCGCACTTCTGGAAGGGGCACCTCTTTCATTGGTGGTCAGTGAGAGGAACACTGTATGTGGCGGCCCTCCAACAGTCTGAGGGACAGTGAACTGGCCCCCTGTGTAAAAAGTTTGAGGACCCCTGCATCAACTGAGCTATTTAGCCAGGGTGGGGCTTTCACTCTTATCTACCATTAGGCTCCCCTTGGTAGAAAGTTTGGGAACTCCTGAGGTAGTAGTTAAAAACATATGCAAACTTTTAGAATTGTGCAACTTGTACTTATGAAGACCCTATCTACTATTAATTACCTCTGTGATTCTTGGTGAGTAAGCCTTTTGAAATCTTAATCATTTATCTGTAAAATGAATAACTAGTATAGCAAAACTATTTAGCACAGTGCCTGGCACATAGCTAATGTGCAATAAACAGTAGCTGGTGATATTCTACCCTTGCTCTCTGTAATGACCCTAAAGTCTGTTTCTTCTTCCTTATGATAATATTATCATATCTTCCTCCTGATACTGATATCATGGGCAACATTACTTTAAGTAAAATTTCCAGGTAGCTCCAATAATTACTTGGATGAGGCGTTTACAAATTCTCAAATTTGTTTCATTCTGTTATAAATGCTTTTTAGGCCTGACCTGTGGTGGCGCAGTGGATAAAGCGTCGACCTGGAAATGCTGAGGTCGCCGGTTCGAAACCCTGGGCTTGCCTAGTCAAGGCACATATGGGAGTTGATGCTTCCAGCTCCTTCCTCCCTCCTTCTCTCTCTCTGTTTCTCTCTCTTCCTCTCTCTCTCCTCTCTAAAAATGAATAAATAAAATTAAAAAAAAATAAATGCTTTTTAGTTTACCTATATTTCTCTTAAAATGTGATGCTCACTCTCATGTACTGCTTTTGTAAATCCAAATTAGCTTGGTAATTTTAGCAAACCATTTGGCAGTATATAACATGACTCTTAAAATGTCCATACCAGTCTCTGGCCAGTGACTCAGTGGATAGAGTGTCAGCCTGACTTATGGACATCCAGTGTTTGATTTCTGGTCAGAGCACACAGAAAAAAGCAACCATCTGCTTTACCCCCCCTTTCTCTCCCCCTTCTGTCTCTCTTCCCCTTCCATAGCCAGTGGCTCAATTGGTTCAAGTGTGGCCCCAGGCATTGAGGATAGCTCCTTGGAGCATGTCAGTCTAAGGAGCTAAAAATACCTTGGTTGATTCTAGCATCAGCCCCAGACAGAGGTTGCCAGGTGGACCCCAGTCGGGGCACATGCAGGAGTCTGTCTCCCTATCTCCCCTCCTCTCACTTATGAGTTGCTTATGAGTTGTTTTTATTAGGCAATAATGGGGCTCTGTGTCTAATAACCCAAGCTGGGCAGTGCAATCCTGTCAAAAATAGACATAGACACTCTCAGAGACAGTGACTGCAATTATATACTAACATGTGATTGAGTTAAATTTAAGTCTTAGCTATAATGCAGATGAAAATATATGCTTGAATTAGAGTAATTAATGCTAAATGTATTGCACATTAATTTGCCTTGAGTATAACTTCAAATTATCATAAGTCATGGCAGTTGTAGGGAGTCTGTTTCATGAGTACATATTCTGTGTGCATAATGAAACTTTATTTATTATTATTATTATTATTATTGACAAAGATAGGGACAGACAGACAGGAAGGGAGAGAGATGAGAAGCATCAGTTCTTCGTTGCAGCACCTTAGTTGTTCATTGACTGCTTTCTCATAGGTGCCTTGACTGGGGGCTACAGCAGAGCGAGTGACCCTTTGCTCAAGCCAGCAACCTTTGGGCTCAAGCCAGCGACCATGGGGTCATGTCTATGATCCAATGCTTAAGCCAGCAACCCCACACTCAAGCTGTTGAGCCCACACTCAAGCCAGTAACCTTGGGGTTTCGAACCTGGGTGCTCTGCAAGCAGCCTGACACTCTATCCACTGCACCACTGCCTGGTCAGGCTGCATAATGCAACTTTAGATACACTCTTCGCTCCCAACCCTCTCCTATTGCTAGGTGTTGTGAGTTTACTAATTCTTGGCCAGGAAATGGAAATATTCAATAGTACATATGGTTTCCAGGAAGTGGTTTTAACTGGGGGAAGGTGCTCTTTTTCTTCCCTTTCCTATCTCTTGCTGGATTGACTGTGGGTGTGGTGGATGGAGCTGTAGCAACCAATATGATTCCTAAAGTGAAGATAAGAAGTTTTGTCTGCACCTCAAAAAAGCAAGGGACTATGAAGTGTCAGACAGTGCTCCGCATCTTGAATGCCTAGAATTTCAGGAGAATTTAAGGAAAACCAAAAAATTTTCAGCCTTTCTTGCCAATGTTGGGAAAGCTTTTAGAACTATGGTTTAAAATTAAATTAATGTATAAATAGGGGGGAAAGCTCAGTGGGTAAGGCTGTGGATCAGAGAAAACAGGGACTCTGAGATCATGCAACAAAAGCAGAAGCAGCTAATGAGAACAGACAGGCGGAAAATGATGATGGACTATTTGGAAAACCTGAGTGCTACTGCCAACTAAGTGTATTATAAGCGATGATCAAGATTTTGTAGAGTGAACAGTCATTACATATAACATAGCCTTATAAAAACTATTTTAAACTTAAAAAAAAGAAGTATGAAATGGGGCATAACAGGGTGGCAGGAGTCTGGCTCCTTCACACTATGGGCACCGAACCTACCTCAGATACATGAAAGAGAAGTAAATCCTGTTTTTGAGAATTTTTTTCTGTCACAATCAAATCTAATCATAATAGATTTAATTTCTGTTTTCAACAGTAAAATATATATAAAATTTTTATCCTACCCCTATCCTGAGATTATAATAGTGCACCAGAAGCACTGGAATAATGGATATAAGCAGAAGGACTATGAAACTTGTTTTCTATGGGGGATGAATCATACTCACCAACTAAAATGAAGGGTGATAGGTTCCATTGTTGTTGTCTGCTGGGGGTAAGGAAGAGGGAGTCATTAGCCCAGGCTGAGTGAGAGTGACATTTAAAGTGAATCCTCAGCATAAGGAGTCTATTTCCAGGTATGGGCAGGGATGTGGGGAGAGGGAATAATAAGAGTCATATGGTAAAGACAGTGGTGTGTACAACTTCTAGGCAGTATTCTCTGGAAGGACAGGGTGTTTAAGGAACAGAATGTTATCCAGAGTGACCAGAGCACCATATGCAATGGGGTTGGCAGAAGATAATTCTAGAATGATCAGGCCATTGGCAAGGGCTTTGAGGATCAAACAAGGAATTTGGACCTCAATCTACAGGTGATTACAAGCCATCAAATAATCTGCAAAGAAGTCTATTCATAGCCTACCAGACAATGATCACACAGTTCCATATTCAGAACATTACTCGGTGACCAACAAAGTAGTGAAGGGACTTCTAACAGAAGTACAATGCCATTACAATTTTTTTCCAAGGGACTCAAACAGTATAGGGGGCAAGAGGTGAGAGTTGAGGAAAGGAGAGAGGGAAGGTAGGGAAGGACACACAGAGAGAGGAACAGACAGAGACAAACAGGATGTGTATGTGTGCATGTTTAATAGATACTGCAGCTGGTAAAAAAGGGAGAGGAGAAAGCCTGATGACTCGTATCAGAAAAAGATTTCAAAGGAATGAAAGAAAGAATCAAGATGAATTTTGAAAAGTTTAAGACCTTGGAACATTTACTGCCTTGGGAAAGAGAAAACTGTCTCTAAATTTATTTGTAATGTGATTTTCACACATTCTTCCTTGGTCTGTTTTTGTGGCTATACTGAAGGTTAATGATATTAAGTGTTAAATATATTTTTGATTGAGTTTCTAGAAATATACTGCTCACAAAAATTAGGGGATATTTCAAAATGAATATAAAGCAATGAAATATCCCCTAACTTTTTTTTTTCTTTTTTGTATTTCTCTGAAGTTGGAAACGGGGAGGCAGTCAGACAGACTCCCGCATGCGCCAGACCGGGATCCACCCGGCACGCCCACCAGGGGGCCATGCTTTGCCCATCTGGGGCGATGCTCTGCTGCAAGCAGAGCCATTCTAGCGCCTGAGGCAGAGGCCATGGAGCCATCCTCAGAGCCTGGGCAATTTGCTGCTCCAATGGAGCCTTGCTGCAGGAGGGGAAGAGAGAGACAGACAGAAAGGAGAGGGGGAGGGGTGGAGAAGCAGATGGGCACTTCTCCTGTGTGCTCTGGCTGGGAATCGAACCCGGGACTCCTGCACACCAGGCCGACGCTCTACCACTGAGCCAACTGGCCAGGGCCATATCCCTTAATTTTTGTGAGCAGTATATTATATGTAGTATTTACTTAATTTCAGTCTTTTTTCTTTATAAATACCCATGGGAAATTTTATAACCTTAATATTGTATTTCAGTATAAGAAAACAGACATGGCCTGACCAGGTGGTGGTATAGTAGATAGAATGTCAGCCTGGGACGCTAAAAACCCAGATTTGAAACACAGAGATCACCAGCTTGAGTGTGGGATCATAGATATGACCCCAACGTCACTGGCTTGAAACCCAACGTCACCGGCTTGAACCCAAGGTCACTGTCTTAAGCAAGGAGTCACCGGCTTAGCTGGAGCCCCCTAGTCAAGGCACATATGAGAAAGCAATCAATGAACAACTAAAAGTGCCACAACTACCAGTTGACGCTTCTCATCTCTCTACATTCCTGTCTGTCTGTCCCTGTCTGTCTCCTCCCCGCCCCATCTTTCTCTCTCACTCACAAAAAAGGAAAGGAAGGAAAGGAAAGGAAAGGAAAGGAAAGGAAAGGAAAGGAAAGGAAAGGAAAGGAAAGGAAAGGAAAGGAAAGGAAAGGAAAGGAAAGGAAAGGAAAGGAAAGGAAAGGAAAGGAAAGGAAAGGAAAGGAAAGGAAAGAAAAGGAAAGGAAAGAAAGGGGAAGGGGAAGGGGAAGGGGAAGGAGAAGAGGAAGGGGAAGGGAAAGAACCACCAATGTGAAGTGCCTACAATGTGCCTATTATGTGGCGAGCACTTTGGCTTCATTACCTGATTTGGTGTAGCCAGCACTGTAACCATGTGAGGGAGGTGTAATGTACCCATTTTAGAGGGAGCTGAGGGTTTTATAGACTGAGAATCGTGCTCAGGCTGATTCTCAAAGGCAGAGCCAGGATTTGAAGTTTTTAAAACTGATTTGAGAGAGAGAAAGAAACAACGATTTGTTGTTCCACTTATTCATTCATTCATTCATTCATTGATTCTTGTTTGTGCCCTGACAAGGTTCTACCCTGCAACCTTGGTGCATCTTGACGATGCTCTAACCAACTTAGCTACCCAGCCAGGGCTAGGATTTGAATTCTAATCAGCTTGACTACAGAATCCATGTTCTTTCCACAACACCAAGAACATTCTGGCTCTGCCTTTCATAGGCTGAGAGAACCTGAGCTTTATGATGTGAACTAAGTAAGTTATGCTTCATCACTCTGCCATGATGCTGATGTCACTCTCCTAAATTACACTTTGAATTCCCAAAGAGATGCAGGAGATGCTTCTGGGAACCTTAGAATAAGGCACACTTATTTTGACAGAGTCAGAGAGAGGGACAGACAGGGTAAGACAGACAGGAAGTGAAAGAGATGAGAAGCATCAATTCTTCGTTGTAGCACCTTAGTTGTTCATTGATTGCTTTCTCATATGTGCTTTGACCGGGGAGCTACAGCAGAGCAAGTGACCCCTTGCTCAAGCCAGCGACCTTGGGCTCAAGCAAGCGACCATTGGGTCATGTCTATGATCTCACGCTCAAGCCAGCAACCTCGGGGTTTTGAATCTGGGTCCTCCGCATCCCAGTCCGATGATCTATCCACTGTGCCACCGCCTGGTCAGACAAGGCACACTTGTTATTGTGCGTTAAGTTTCTCATGGGAAGGAAATATAGCAGCCATCCATTTTTTTTCTTATTGGCAGCTTTATTTGGATCCCTTGAATCTATGCAATAATAATAATAATAATAATAATAATAATAATAAGATTCTCCTAAACCACTTGAAATGCTCTGGCCTCAGTGAGACAGGAGGAACAACTGGGCAATTCTCATCCAGTTTAAGTCACCAAGTCTCTTCACAAATAACCACATGCTTCAGTGAAAGGTCAGGAGCATAAACTCTTGATCCATATAGGAAGGTTTAAGAACTTGAGAATGCCTCATTACTGTGTTATTTTTAGTTTGTTTGAATATCTCAAATCAAACAGGATATTAATCTGCTTTTTAAAAAAACTTCTAAAATTTGAGAAAAGTTGAACATGCATGGTAATGTGCTTAGTTCTCTTGCTTTCTTTTCTCCCTGGCTGTTTCACGAGTTGTCATGCACTTTGAGGTGGAAATACAGTATTACAAGTATACTGCTCTGTTATCAGATATGGGAACCTGAAGCAGAGATGGGTAATGGTTAGAAAATGGGACATCTTGTTTGGTCCTACAGCCCAGAATTCACACATTCTGGAATGTATCTTTCTAATATCCAAATTTCTCTTTTTTTTTTTTAAGCGAGGGTGGGGGGGAGGAGAGAGACAGAGAGACAGGAAAGGAGAGAGATGAGAAGCATCAACTTGTTGAGGCACCTTAGTTGTTCATTGATTGCTTTCTTATAAGTGCCTTGACCTGGGATGGGGGCCTCCAGCTGAGCCAGTGACCCCTGGCTTGAGCCAGTGACCTTGGGCTCAAGCCAGCAATGTTGGGATTCAAGCCAGAGACCATGGGGTCATGTCATTGATCCCACACTCAAGCCAGCAACCCCACACTCTAGCCTAGCTGGTGAGCCCATGCTCATGCCAGCGACCTCTGGATTTTAAACCTGGGTCCTCAGTATCCCAGGCCAACACTCTATCCACTGCACCACCACTTGGTCAGACTAATCCAAACTTCTGATATTCTTTTTTTGCAAAGCTTTTTTGCCTACCAATAGAATGTCTATCATGAAATATGTATTTCCAACTCTATATCCTCCTTCCTGCTTGGAACGTGTTCCCCTTTCCTCTCCTTGCCTCTGCCCTGCTCTTCCTTCATTGAACAGCTCAAATTGCATCTCTGCCAGGGATCCTTTGTGGCTCTTAAAGTCTGCCTTTCCCTGAAAACTTCTAATTCTGCTACTTAATGTTGTTTTTTACTCCCTTAACTTAATTGATTTGCTTCTAAGTAGTTATTTGAAACCAAGAGTCGTATCTTTGTATATATCTTTGTACATATCTTTGTATTTTTAGCATCCAGCACTTAGTGGGTGTTTAATAAATGGTTATCAATAATCAACAGGTTCCAAGATAGTTTAGATCACATGCCCTTTAGCTGCATGCTGGAGAAAGGGAAGGGCAGCAGGACCCTTGGAACCTCTCTTTTCTTTAATGACCACCTTATGACCCAGTTCTGTTCTCAACCTTCTTGTTTCTGATTTCTCCCATCCTACCTCCTGACAGTCTTCTATTTGCTCATGCATTGCCAACTATTATCTCCCTCCTGGTGATGATCTTTCAGATCCTAATCACCCTTGACTCCAATTCTACTGTTTCCTTGCTCACAGATATGGTGTGCCCTGGATTTGGTTCTGAAATACTTAGACATGCAGCTTTTCTGGTTCTCTGAAGGACTGAGAGTTTTTATGATGCTTGTATCTCACCTGCAAAGTGGAGATAATAATACTTCAGAGAATCATGAGAAATTACTGATAGTGACTGAAGCTTTATTTTGGTATAAGAAATAAAAAAAACACTTAATAACATGTTAGACCTTATTATTAGCTTCATTCATATTCCTATGATTTCTTACACCCTGGGATTACTTGTTCTATACCTCACAGTTCACATCTAGCTTTTTTTTCTATTATGTCTGATCTAAGGAAGGAGATATTTCAGTTCTTTAAAAATTTCTTGCCATTGTCTTCTCACTTCATATTCTCTGGTGAGAAGTCTGCTGCTATTCTTCTCTTTGCTTCTCTATTTCTCTATACAGTAGTCCACTTTTATCTGCATGGTATACATTCCCAGAACTCCAGTAGCTCCCTAAAACTATAGATAATACTGAATGCTATACAGGGTGGGGCAAAGTAGGTTTACAGTTATGAGTATGCAAAACACAGTTTATTCTTGTATTGTTATTTCTTAATAATTGGATTATTTTCCATATGAACAACTGTAAACCTACCTTAGCTCCACTCTGTATATACTATGTTTTTCCTATATATACCTATAATAAAGTTTAAATTATAAATTATGCACTGTAAGAGGTTAACAACAATAACTAATAATAAAATAGAACATTTATAACAAGATACTGTAATGAAAGTTTTGTGACTGCAATATTAAGTAAAACAAGGGTAACTTAAACACAAGCACTGTGATGCCACAGTCAGTCCAATAGCCATGACAGCCGCTGAGTGACTCCTGTACGGGTCTCGTCTACAGTGCAGAGACCCTGGACAAAGACAGAAATGACACAGGTCCCAAGTAGGACCGACTGGGATGGTGGGAGATTTCTTCATGCTACTCAGAAGAGCATGCATTTTAAAATTTACGAGTTATTTCTGGAATTTTCCATCTAATATTTTCTGATGATAATTGACCATGGGTAACTGAAACCTTGGATAAGGGAGGATTGCAGTATGTGTCTTTTTTACTCTGACTGCCTTCAAAGTTTTCTTCTTTTATTTATCTACTTAGGTTCTCTGAGCATCTTGAATCTGCAGTTTGATGTTTTCTATTATTTGTGGGAGAGCTTCAGTTATTTTCTCTTCAACCTGATGCTGCCTATAAGAAACATATTTTACATATGAATATATAAAAAGGTTTGAAGTGAAAGAATAAACACAAACATATCATGCTAAAACTAATTCAAACAAAGCTGGATTGGTTTGCTTACAGGCAGCATATAATTGAGACCTGTTTTTCTAGCCAATCTGACTATCTGTACATTTTGATTGGAGTGTTTAGATGATTTTATATTTTTAAACAGCAGCTTTACCCTTATGTAAAGTGTCTTCTTTTCTCTTTAATTTTAATTTTAAAATCTTTTCTAACAGAAAACACAGAATTGATCATCAAAACCATTTTTAAGTGTAAATTTCAGTACCATTAAGTATATATTACCTTGTGAATATATAGTACAAGCAACAGATCTCCAGAACCTCTTCTTTGGCAAAATAGAATCCCTATACCCATCGAACGACAACTTCCCATTTCCCAGTTGCCTTGCCAAGCTCCCAGTAACCACCATTCTAATTTTCTACTTGATTACTTTAGGTACCTTATTTAAGTGGACTCATACAGTATTTGTCCTTTTGTGAGTGGTTTATTTCACTTAGCATAATAATGTTCTCAAGGTTCATCTATGTAGTAGTATGTGATAGAATTTTCTTTTTTCTTTTTTTTTCTTTTTTTCAGAGAGAGAGAGGGATAGACAGGGACAGACAGACAGGAACGGAGAGAGATGAGAAGCATCAATCAGTTTTTCATTGCGCATTGCAACACCTTAGTTATTCATTAACTGCTTTCTCATATGTGCCTTGACCGTGGGCCTTCAGCAGACTGAGTAACCCCTGCTGGAGCCAGCAACCTTGGGTTCAAGCTGATGGGCTTTTTGCTCAAACCAGATGAGCCCGCGCTCAATCTGGCAACCGAGGGGTCTCGAACCTGGGTCCTCTGCATCCCAGTCCAATGCTCTATCCACTGCGCCACCGCCTGGTCAGGCAGAATTTTCTTCTTTTTTAAGGTTAAACAGCTTTCATTGTATGTCTAGATCACATTTTGTTTATCCATTCATTTGCCAATTTACCTTTGAAGGCTTTAACAGCTCTTGTCTATTATGAATAATGCCGCTACAAACACAGGTGTAAAAATATCTCTTCAAAACTGCTTTCAGCCTGACCAGGCAGTGGCACAGTGAATAGAGCATTGGACTGGGACGTGGAGGACCCAGTTTCAAAACCCCAAGTTCGCCAGCTTAAGCATGGGCTTATCCGGCGTGAGCGCAGGGTCACTGGCTTGAGTGTGGAATCATGGCCGTGACCCCATGGTCGCTGGCTTGAGCCCAAGGTCACTGGCTTGAGCAAGGGGTCATTCGCTCTACTGTAGTTCCCCCAGTCAAAGTACATGTGAGAAAGCAGTCAATGAACAACTAAGGTGCTGCAACAAAAAACTGAAGCTTCTCGTCTCTCTCCTTTTCTGTCTGTCTGTCCCTATCTATCCCTCTCTCTGACTCTCTCTCTGTCTCTGTCAAAAAATAAATAAAAATAAGACTGCTTTCAATTCTTTTGGATATATACCCAGAAGTGAGACTGTTGGAGCATATGGTAGTTCTATATTTGTGTTTTTGAAAAACTTCCATACTTTTTTTCCATTGCATTTGCATCTTTTTCAACCCCACCAACAGTGTACAAGGATTCCAACTTTTCCATCGCCTTACCAATGCTTGTTATTTTTATTTTTTTTATATTAGCCATCTTAGCTGGTATGAGGTAGTATATCATTGTGGTTTAGATTCACGTTTTTCTAATGATTAGTGATGTTAAGCATCTTTTCATATGCTTGTTGGCCAGTTAGATTTCATCATTCAAATGAAATGTCTATTCAAGTCTTTTGCCCATTTTAAAATCAGGTTATTTGATTTGTTTTTGTTACTGTCATTGTTATCCTGTATGAGTTTTTTATATATTCTAAACATTGACCTCTTATCAGATATATGACTTGAAAATATTTTCTCTCATTCTGTATGCTGTCTTTTCATGCTGTTGATGTTTACTGTACAGACCTTTTTAGTTTAATGTAATCTCATTTGTCTATTTTTGCTTTTTTTTTTTTTTTTGCTTTTTTTTCTTTTTGCTGTGGGCCAAGTGTGATGCCCACTTCAGCCCTGCACGCAGTCTCTAGGTATGCTGCTCTGTTATGGAGAGGAACCACTCTAAAACAGAGGGACTACTAAAAGCACAGACAAACTTTGCAAAGTTGTGGTGAGAGTCATGCATTTGGGGCCTTTTGCGCCTCAAGGAGTTCTTTTTTTTTTGGAAAGATAGGCTTGGCATGTTCTCTACAAATTGTCTTGTGCTATGTTGCCACCGAGTCTCTTTGCCATGTGCTATGGACCCCCAAATTTTGTATGTTGAAACTTTACCCCACAATGAGATGGTATTAGGAGATGAGCCTTTGGGAGGTAATTCAAATTAGATGAGGTCATGAAGGTAGAGCACTTATGAGTGGGATTAGTGCCCTTACAAGAGTCACAAGAGATATCAACTGAGGGCAAACAGGAATTCTTTATTTATTTTTTGCTAATTTATTTTCCTTTTTTTCTATTCTTTTTTAATTTTAATGGGGTGACATTGATAAATCAGGGTACATATGTTCAGAGAGAACATCTCCAGGTTATTTTGACATTTGATTTTGCTGCATTCCCATCACCCAAAGTCCAATTGTCTTCTGTCACCTTCTAACTGGTTTTCTTTGCGCCCCTCCCCTCCCCCAACCCCCTTCTTCTCCTCCCCCCCCCCACCCTGTAACCCCCACACTCTTGTCCATGTCTCTGAGTCTCATTTTTATGTCCCACCTATGTATGGAATCATATATTCTTAGTTTTTTCTGATTTACTTATTTTGCTCAGTATAATGTTATCAAGTTCCATCCATGTTGTTGTAAATGATCCGATGTCATCATTTCTTATGGCTGAGTAGTATTCCATAGTATATATGTACCAAAGCTTTCTAATCCACTCGTCCTCTGACGGACACTTGGGCTGTTTCCAGATCTTCACTATTGTGAACAATGCTGCCATAAACATGGGGGTGCATTTCTTCTTTTCAAACAATGCTATGGTGTTCTTGGGGTATATTCCTAAAAGTAGGATAGCTGGGTCAAAGGCAGTTCGATTTTTAATTTTTTGAAGAATCTCCATACTGTTTTCCACAGTGGCTGCACCAGTCTGCATTCCCATCAGCAGTGCAGGAGGGTTCCCTTTTCTCCACATCCTCGCCAGCACCTATCGTGTGTTGTTTTGTCAATGAGCGCCATTATGACTGGTATGAGGTGATATCTCATTGCGGTTTTAATTTGCATTTCTATAATGATTAGTGATGTTGAACATTTTTTCATCTGCCTATTGGCCATCTGTATGTCCTCTTTGGAGAAGTGTCTATTCATTTCTTTTGCTCATTTTTTGATTGAATTGTTTGTCTTCCTGGTATTGAGTTTTACAAGTTCTTTATAAATTTTGGTTATTAACCCCTTATCAGACGTATTGTCAAATATATTCTCCCATTGTGTAGTTTGTCTTTTTATTCTGTTCTTATTGTCTTTAGCTGTGCAGAAGCTTTTTAGTTTGATATAGTCCCATTTGTTTATCCTGTCTTTATTTCACTTGCCCTTGAAGATAAATTGGCAAATATATTGCTGCGAGAGATGTCAGAGAGCTTACTGCCTATGTTTTCTTCTAAGATGCTTATGGTTTTACAGCTTACATTTAAGTCTTTTATCCATTTTGAATTTATTTTTGTGAATGGTGTAAGTTGGTGGTCTAGTTTCATTTTTTTGCAGGTAGCTGTCCAATTTTCCCAACACCATTTGTTGAAGAGGCTGTCTTTACTCCAATATATGCTCTTACCTCCTTTGTCAAATATCAGTTGTCCATAAAAGTGTGGGTTTATTTCTAAGTTCTCTGTTCTGTTCCATTGATCTATATGCCTGTTTTTTATACCAGTACCAGGCTGTTTTGAGTACAATGGCTTTGTAGTATAACTTGATATCTGGAAGTGTGATACCTCCCACTTTATTCTTCCTTTTCAAGATTGCTGAGGCTATTCGTGTTCTCTTTTAGTTCCATATAAATTTTTGGAATATGTGTTCTATATCTTTGAAGTAAGTCATTGGTATTTCAATCGGTATTGCATTGAATTTATAAATTGCTTTGGGTAATATAGACATTTTAATGATGTTTATTCTTCCTAACCATGAGCATAGTATATGCTTCCACTTGTTTGTATCTTCCCTGATTTCTTTTATCAATGTTTTATAATTTTCCGAGTACAAGTCTTTAATCTTCCTGGTTAAATTTATTTCTAGGTACTTTATTATTTTGGTTGCAATGGTGAAGGGGATTGCTTCCTTAATTTCTCCTTCTGACAGTTCATTGTTAGTGTATAAAAATGCCTCTGATTTCTGAGTATTAATTTTATATCCTGCCACCTTGCTGAATTCATTTATCAGGTCTAGTAGTTTTTTTACTGCGACTTTAGGGTTTTCTATATACAATATCATATCATCTGCAAATAATGATAGTTTTACTTCTTCTTTTCCAATTTGGGTGCCTTTTATTTCTTTTTCTTATCTGATTGCTGTGGCTAGGACTTCCAGAACTATGTTGAATATGAGTGGTGAAAGGGGGCACCCCTGCCTTGTTCCTGATCTTAAGGGGATTGCTTTTCATTTTTGCCCATTGAGTATGATGTTGGCCGTGGGTTTGCCCTAAATGGCCTTTATCATGTTGAAGTATGTTCCCTGTATTCCCACTTTGCTGAGAGTTTTGATCATGAATGGGTGCTGGATTTTACCAAATGCTTTTTCTGCATCTATTGAAATTATCATGTGGTTTTTCTCCTTCCTTTTGTTTATGTGATGAATCACATTGATTGATTTGCGAATATTGTACCAGCCTTGTCTCCCAAGAATAAATCTCACTTGATCATGGTGTATGATTTTTTTCATATATTGCTGGATTCAGTTTGCTAATATTTTGTTGAGGATTTTAGCATCTAAATTCATCAGGAATATTGGCCTATAATTTTCTTTCTTTGTGTTGTCTTTGCCTGGTTTTGGAATCAGAATTATGCTTGCCTCATAAAAGGAGCTTGGAAGTCTTCCTTCCTCTTGAATTTTTTGAAATAGCTTGAGAAGGATAGGAGTCAGTTCTTCTTTGAATATTTGGTAGAATTCACTTGTGGGCCCTGGCCGGTTGGCTCAGCGGTAGAGCGTCGGCCTGGTGTGTGGGGGACCCGGGTTCGATTCCGGCCAGGGCACATAGGAGAAGCGCCCATTTGCTTCTCCACCCCCACCCCCTCCTTCCTCTCTGTCTCTCTCTTCCCCTCCCACAGCCAAGGCTCCATTGGAGCAAAGATGGCCCGGGCGCTGGGGATGGCTCCTTGGCCTCTGCTCCAGGTGCTGGAGTGGCTCTGGTCGCAAAAGAGCGACGCCCCGGAGGGGCAGAGCATCCCCCCTGGTGGGCAGAGCATCGCCCCCTGGTGGGTGTGCCGGGTGGATCCCGGTCGGGCGCATGCGGGAGTCTGTCTGTCTTTCCCGTTTCCAGCTTCAGAAAAATACAAAAAAAAAAAAAAAAAAAAAAAAGAATTCACTTGTGAAGCCATCAGGCCCAGGACTTTTCTTTTTAGGGAGTTTTTTGATAACTGTTTCAATCTCATTTGTTGTAATTGGTCCGTTTAGGTTTTCTGATTCTTCCAGATTAATTTTTGGAAGATTATATGTTTCAAGGAATTTGTCCATTTCATCTAGGTTGTCTAGTTTTTTGGCGTACAGTTCTTCATAGTATTTTCTTACAATATTTTGTATTTCTGTTGTGTCAGTTGTTATTTCTCCACTCTCATTTCTAATTTTATTTATTTGAGTCCTCTCTCTTTTTTTCTTGGTGAGTCTGGTTAAAGGTTCATCAATCTTGTTTACCTTTTCAAAGAACCAGCTCCTAGTTTCCTTGATCCTCTGTATTGTTTCTTTAGCCTCTATGTCATTTATTTCTGCTCTGATCTTTATTATTTCCTTCCTTCTATTACCTCTGGGCTTTACTTGCTGTTCTTTTTCTAGTTCTTTTAGATGCAGGGTTAAGTTGTTTATTTGAGCTTTTTCTCGCTTTTTAAGGTAGCCTGTAATGCTATGAACTTCCCTGTGTACATTATGCATTATCCAATAAAAATTTGGTGTTGTCCCGGAGGACAGCTGTAATTGGCTCCAGCCACCCACAACCATGAAAATGTGTGGTAGGAAATGAATGGATTGTAATACATGAGAATTTTTTTTTTCTTTTTCATTTTTCTGAAGCTGGAAACAGGGAGAGACAGTCAGACAGACTCCCGCATGCGCCCGACCGGGATCCACCCGGCACGCCCACCAGGGGCGACGCTCTGCCCACCAGGGGGCGATGCTCTGCCCATCCTGGGCATCGCCATGTTGCGACCAGAGCCACTCTAGCACCTGAGGCAGAGGCCACAGAGCCATCCCCAGCGCCCGGGCCATCTTTGCTCCAATGGAGCCTTGGCTGCGGGAGGGGAAGAGAGAGACTGAGAGGAAAGCGCAGCGGAGGGGTGGAGAAGCAAATGGGCGCTTCTCCTGTGTGCCCTGGCTGGGAATCGAACCCGGGTCCTCCGCATGCTAGGCCGACGCTCTACCGCTGAGCCAACTGGCCAGGGCGAGAATATTTTATACTTTTAACATTATTTTTTTTATTAAAGATTTGTCTGTGAGCCAGATGCCGCCATCAAAAGAGCCACCTCTGGCTCACAAGCCATAGGTTCCTGACCCTTGCTCTGGAGGCTCCCACGCCTTTTTCTCTTTAGTCACCTTAGCCTGCTATATCAGTGAGTGATAATGTAAATTAATATCAACCAGTCTTCTAGCTAATGATCTGTGATAAGGACTCTACATAAACCAGAAGGACATGAACCCTCTTTCTCTCTGTCACAATGAAAGAAAAACAGAACAAAAACAGAGGGACATTGAAAGGGCCCAAGGAGAATGTACCACCTCCAGGACCAGTTAGGATTATCCTTGCTCCAGGATGTGTAAACGGGGGAACCAATCTGAGACTGTGACAGAGATTGAAGAATGAAATAAGGCTCTCAAAGCACTACATGTGAGGCCCTGGCCGGTTGGCTCAGTGGTAGAGCGTCGGCCTGGCGTGCGGGGGACCCGGGTTCGATTCCCGGCCAGGGCACATAGGAGAAGCGCCCATTTGCTTCTCCACCCCCGACCCCCTCCTTCCTCTCTGTCTCTCTCTTCCCCTCCCGCAGCCAAGGCTCCATTGGAGCAAGGATGGCCCGGGCGCTGGGGATGGCTCCTTGGCCTCTGCCCCAGGCGCTAGAGTGGCTCTGGTCGTGGCAAAGCGACGCCCCGGAGGGGGCAGAGCATCGCCCCCTGGTGGGCAGAGCATCGCCCCTGGTGGGCGTGCCGGGTGGATCCCGGTCGGGCGCATGCGGGAGTCTGTCTGACTGTCTCTCCCTGTTTCCAGCTTCAGAAAAAAGAAAAAAAAAAAAAAGCACTACATGTGAGAGGAATGCTTGGTTTTGTTCTGATATTTATTATCATGGAATAGAGTAATAAATTTTAATAGCATCTGCTTTGTCCTTCAATAAAATTCAAGAAGCTATGAACCAAACCGAAGATAAAAGATGCTAGAAAAACAGATTAACACAAAATGGACTGAAAAGAGAAAGGAAGAAATATGCAGATGCCTCTGACATTGGAAGGTACTGATGGAAAATAAGAATGCATACCAGAATTAGGGCATCTTTAGCATCAGTAAATAAATGAGAAGAGGGGAGGCAGAGAGACAGACTCCCCCATGTGCCCCACCCCCACCAGGAATCCACTCAGCAAGCCACTAGGGCAGTGGTTCTCAAAGTGTGCGCCAGGGTGCACTGCTGCACCCTAGAAGATTTCCACGTGCGCCTTATGGTATTCCAGAGAAATATGTGCCTGTTGGGGACCAAAACACCAAAGGGTTTTTGGAGTTTAGATTTTTGGGGGAAAGAGGTGTGGGGAATTGGCTGTAAGCTGAGAGTCTGCCCAACCCCCCACCTCACTTACCTGATTAGGTTGCAAAAGGCTGTTAAGCTGTGGTGCTGGATTGTTTACACTACTCCCCATGTTTTGAGAATTCAACAATGAATTCATCATTAAGTGCCACTGAGTATGGGACTTTTTTCCCATTGATATAAGAATGAGAATTTATTACTGTGCAAATTCTGTGTGATCAAAATGCATTTCTTTCTGAAAATCGGGAGGATAGTTGCAGTTGAGCAGATCTTGTCATTCTAATTGCCTGGCATTGGATCTCAAATCCTGGGAGCGTGAAAAAGAGAGGATTAGCCACCAGGTGGCGCTCATGGCTCCTGTTGTATTCACTCTGGGAGCTTGAGCAATAGTGTTGCAAAAACAGGTACATATATATATACCAGGAGTCCCCAAACTTTTTACACAGGGGGCCAGTTCACTGTCCCTCAGACCATTGGAGGGCCGGACTATTAAAAAAAAACTATGAGCAAATCCCTATGCACACTGCATATATTTTATTTTAAAGTAAAAAAACAAAACGGAAACAAATACAATATTTAAAATAAAGAACAAGTAAATTTAAATCAACAAACTGGCCAATATTTCAATGGGAACTATGCTCCTCTCACTGACCACCAATGAAAGAGGTGCCCCGGAAGTGCGGCGGGAACCAGATAAATTGCCTCAGGGGGCCGCATGCGGCCCACGGGCCATAGTTTGGGGACCCCTGATATATACTATGGAATACTACTTGCCATAAGAAATGATGACATTAGATCATTTACAATAACATGGGTGGACCTTGATAACATTATACTGAGTGAAATAAGTAAATCAGAAAAAAAACTAAGAACTGTATGATGGGGGGGTAAAGAAAACCAGATAGAAGGTAACAGAAGACAATTTGACTTTGGGTGAGGGGTATGCAACATAATCAAATGTCAAAATAATCTGGAGATGTTTTCTCTGAACATATGTTCCCTGATTTATCAATGTCACCTCATTAAAATTAATTTTTAAAAAAAGAATTAAAAAAAAAAACAGGTTGCTAAGCCAGAGCTCACATTTCTATGATGTCTGTGGTAACTTATTCATTTCTGATTTTGAGTCTTTTCTCTTTTTCCTTTGTGAGTTTAGCCAAAAGTTTGTCATTTTTATTAATCTTTTCAAAGAACCAGCTCTTTGTTGTATTAATGTTTTGTACAGTCTTTTTGTTCTCTGTTTTATTTATTTCTGCTCTAATTTTTATTTCCTTTCTTTTGTTGACTTTGGCTGCTTTTCTAGTTCTTTAAGATGTAATATGAGGTTATTTGGGACTTTCCTTGTTTCTTGAGGTACACCTGTATGATATAAACTTTCTTCTTATTCCTGCTTTTGCTACGTTCCAAAAGTTTTGATATGTTGTATTGTCATTCTCACTTGTCTCTTTATACCTTTTGATTTTACCTTTTGTTTCTTCTCTAACCTAGTCATTAAGTAATACTTAGTTTACATGTTTGTTTTTTTACTTCTTTTTTTTTCAGTTGAGTTCTAATTTCAAAGTGTTGTAGTCAGAGTATATGGTTGGTACAATTTCTATTCTCTTAAATTTGTTACGGCCAGTTTAGTGTCCCAATATATGGTTTATCCTTGAGAATGTTCTACATGCACAAGAGAAGAATGTAAAATCTGATGTCCTGAGATGAAAGGTTCTGTAAATGTCAATAATGTCCATTTGGTCTAATGTTTCATTTAAGGATATTTCTTTATTGATTTTCTGTCTGGGTGATCTATCTATAGCTGTCAATGGGGTATTTATGTACCCTGCTATGTATTTTTGTCAGCTTCTCTTTTTAGTTCTGTCAGTAGTTGCTTTATATAATTCAGTCTTCCCTGTATGAGTGCATAACTGTTAAGTTTTCTTGATGTAGTGTCTGCTTTATCATAAAATGTCCATCTTTGTCTCTTATCATACAAGAAGCAACTACTATAAGTTGATGCTTCCTTCTCCCCCCCTTTTTTCTTTCTCTCTCTCCTTTCTCTAAAGTCAATAAATATAATCTTTATTTAAAAACTCGAGAACATTTATTTGTAGATATATGCACCCCTATGTTCATTGCAGCATTATTCATACTGGCCAGGACAAGGAGACAACCAAAATATCCTTAGATAGAGGATTGGATCAAGAAGATGTGGTGTATACATACACTATAGAATACTACTCAGCCATAAGAAAATATAAAATACTACCATTTGTGACAACATGGATGGACCTTGAAAATATGCCAAATGAAATAAGTCAGTCAGAAAAAGCTAAGAACCATATGATTTCACTCATATGTGGGATATAAAACTGAAACTCATGGACACAGACAATAATATGGTGTTTACCAGAGGAAATGGGTTGCGGGGGAGAGGGGCTAGGGGTAAAGAGGGCCAAATATATGATGACAGATGATCTGACTTTCAGTGATAGGCACAGGTGCAATGTATAAATCATTTATCATAAAGATGTACGCTCGGCATGACCTGTAGTAGCACAGTGGATAGAGTGTTGACCTGCAATACTGAGGTCACCAGTTCAAAACCCTGGGCTTGCTGAGTCAAGGCATATGTAAGAAGCAATCAATGAACAACTAAAGTGAAGCAACTACAAGTTGATGTTTCTTGAACTTTCTCTCTTCCTCTCTCTCTAAAATCAATAAATAAAATTTTTTAAAAAGATGTACACTTGGCCCTGGCCAGTGGCTCAGTGGACAGAACATTAGTCTGGCATATTGGATGCCCTGGGTTTAATTCCTAGTCAGGGCATATAGAAGAAGTGACCATCTGCTTCTTCCCCCTTCTCTCTGTCCCTTCTCTCCCTCTTCCTCTCCTGCAGCCAGAGGCTCCATTGGTCCAAGCATGGCCCCAGGTACTGAGAATAGCTCGGTCCTCCAGCATCAGCTCCAGATGGGGCTGCCGGGTGGGTCCTGGTCGGGGCACATGCAGAAATCTGCCTCACAATCTCCCCTTCTCTCACCTAAAATAAATAAATAAATAAGATGTACACTTGAAATCTATATGATCCTATTAACCAACATCACTCAAATAAATTTAATTTAAAACTGAAAATAAATAGCCATAGAGAAAAAGAAGAGTATGGTATATTTTTATTGTGGAAAAAAAAATCCATAAAATTCACCCTGCTAACAATTTCCAAGTGTACATTACAATATTGTCAACAACATACACACTGTTGTGCAACAGATTCTCAGAACCATGCCACATCCTGCAGGACTAAAACTCTACACACGTGGAACAGCTCCTCACCTCCTCTGTCCCCAGCCTTGGCAACCACCATTCTACTTCGTTTTTATGAACATGCAGCTGTTGCTTCCCACATGTGCCTTGACCTGGCAAGCCACTGGTTTCAAACTGGTGACCCAGCATTCCAAGTCGACACTTTATCCACTGCACCACCACAAGTCAGGCCTGAATTTGACTACTTTTGATATATTATCTAAGTAGACACATGCAGTATTTGTCCTTTTGTGGCTGGTTTCAGTTAGCATAATACTTTCAAAGTACTTGCTTATTGTAACATATGAAAGGATGCCCTTTCTTTTTAAGGCTGAATAATAGTTAATTGTGCATGCACACGCGCACACATGCGCACACACACGCGCACACATGCACACCATATTTCCTTATGCTTTCATCCATCAACATACATTCAGACTGCTTCCAACTCTTGGCTATTGTGAATAATGCTGCAATGAATTTTCCCAAATGTTTTCCTGGCACTTAGTGAAATTGAAAAAAAAACTTTTTATATCCATTAGTCACTGTAATAAATTACCTTCCTAAATTTCTAAAACTTTAGTATTTGTCACTCTACAAATATATCTTGACTAATTATGAGTTGCATTGATATCAGCTCATTAATAATTTAAGATTATGCCTGAACAGGTGGTGGCACAGTGAACAGAGCATCAGACTGGGACACAGAGGACCCAGGTTTGAAACCCCAAGGTCGCCAGCTTGAGTGCGAGCTCACCAGCTTCAGTGCAGGGTCGCTGGCTTGAGCATGAGATGATAGACATAACCCCAAGGTCACTGGCTTGAGCCCAAACCTCGCTAGCTTGAAGCCTAAGGTTGTTGGCTAGAGCCCAAGATCACTGGTTTGAGCAAGGGGTCACTTACTCTGCTGTAGCCCCCCAGTCAAGGCACATATGAGAAGGCAATCAATGAACAACTAAGGAGCCTAAGGAGCCGCAATGATGCTTCTCATCTCTCTCCCTTCCTTTCTGTCTTTCTCTATGTCTGTTGTCACAAAAAAATAATTTAAGATTATAACATCAGGCCCTGGCCGGTTGGCTCAGTGGTAGAGCGTCGGCCTGGCATGCGGGGGACCCAGGTTCGATTCCCGGCCAGGGCACATAGGAGAAGTGCCCATTTGCTTCTCCACCCCCCCCCTTCCTCTCTGTCTCTCTCTTCCCCTCCCGCAGCCAAGGCTCCATTGGAGCAAAGATGGCCCGGGTGCTGGGGATGGCTCCTTGGCCTCTGCCCCAGGCGCTAGAATGGCTCTGGTCGTGGCAGAGTGACGCCCCGGAGGGGCAGAGCATCGTCCCCTGGTGGGCAGAGCGTCGCCCCCTGGTGGGCGTGCCGGGTGGATCCCGTTCGGGCGCATGCGGGAGTCTGTCTGACTGTCTCTCCCCGTTTCCAGCTTCAGAAAAATACAAAAAAAAAAGATTATAACATCAAATAGTTTGGTTATTAATGGCTTTTGTGTGTGTGTTCAGGAATTTTTCATATGAGGATTCCTTGATTCTTGAATATTTAGTAGCTTTTAGTAAACCTTTAAGATAAGAAGTATCTTCCTAGATGTGAGACAGCAGGAAAAAAATGAAGTGATTGATATGTTTAATTATGTCAGGAAAAAAAACTGCAGTGTTATTGTTTTTTACACACTCTTTGCTTATGTGTTAGGATGGTGCATACTGTTACTAATGAAAAAAAAATAAGTAATATCTTCTGAGGCCTGACCAGGCGGTGGCGCAGTGGATAGAGCGCGTCGGACTGGGATGCAGAGGACCCAGGTTCAAGACCCCTAGCTCGCCAGCTTGAGCGCGGGCTCACCTGGTTTGAGCAAAAGCCCACCAACTTGAACCCAAGGTTGCTGGCTCCAGCAAGGGGTTACTCAGTCTGCTGAAGGCCCGCGGTCAAGGCATATATGAGAAAGCAATCAATGAACTAAGGTGTTGCAACGCACAATGAAAAACTAATGATTGATGCTTCTCATCTCTCTCCATTCCTGTCTGCCTGTCCCTGTCTATCCCTCTCTCTGACTCACTCTGTCTCTGTAAAAAAAAATAAAAAAATAAATAAAAAAATAAAAAAAATATATCTTCTGAGAAGTTCTACCTAATATGAACATTTTAACGAACATTTTAGCAATATGCTGCCATCAATCCCCTCATCTGTAAAGTGGGATAAGTAATAGCATCTTCCTTATCAGTTGCTGTAAACATACTTAGAAATGCCTGACCAGGCAGTTTCACAGTGGATAGAGCGTTGAACTGGGATGCGGAGGACCCAGGTTCAAAGCCCTGAGGTTACCGGCTTGAGTGAAGGCTCATCTGGCTTGAGCATGGGCTCAGCAGCTTGAGTGTGGGTTCAATGGCTTGAGTGTGGGCTCATAGACATGACCCCATGGTCTCTGTCTTGAGCCCAAGGTTGCTGGCTTGAGCAAGGGGTCACTTGCTCTGATGTAGCCCCTCCCCCCATCACGGCACATATGAGAAGGCAATCAATGAACAACTAAGGTGCCACAACGAAGAATTGATGCTTCTCATCTCTCTCCCTTCCTGCCTGTTCATATCTGTTCTTCTCTCTCTCTGTCACACACACATAAAAAAAACAACTTAGAAATAATGTATGCAAAATGATTATCATCAGCCCTGGCCGGTTGGCTCAGCGGTAGAGCATCGGCCTGGCGTGCGGGGTACCCGGGTTCGATTCCCGGCCAGGGCACATAGAAGCGCCCATTTGCTTCTCCACCCCCCCCCCTTTCTTCCTCTCTGTCTCTCTCTTCCCCTCCCGCAGCCGAAGCTCCATTGGAGCAAAGATGGCCCGGGTGCTGGGGATGGCTCCTTGGCCTCTGCCCCAGGCGCTAGAGTGGCTCTGGTCGCGGCAGAGCGACACCCCGGAGGGGCAGAGCATCGCCCCTGGTAGGCGTGCCGGGTAGATCCCGGTCGGGCGCATGCGGGAGTCTGTCTGACTGTCTCTCCCCGTTTCCAGCTTCAGAAAAATACAAAAAAAAAAAACAAAAACAAAATGATTATCATCAAGTACATTGGAAAGTAATGCCCCATTTATTTTTCCATCAAAATCATCATCATAGCCTTTTTTACTTTTATTCTTGAAGTGTGCCATTGTCAGGATACATTCCATTGTTGCAAAGTGAATAATTTTTACAAATTTGTCTTAGAGTTTGATTATTCCTTTGAAATACAAATTCAGGTTTCTCCCCCCACCCTTCACATAGATCTCATATAATACCTCAAGCCTTACAATGAAAATCTGCCTTCACCACTCTTTACTGGGACTCTCAGAAACAATTTCATTTTTCTGGTTGTAACCCTGTATATCTACATTAGCTACTTACACATCTTTTTCATTTTCAGCTTTTAACTTTTCCTCATGACTTTTCTCTGAAAAAAAATTACCATGTACTTCTCTTACATAATTTAAAATGAAATTTACCTTGCCCAATATAATTACAGTATTTAAAGAATTCAGATAGCCTGACCAAGCAGTGGTGCAGTGGACAGAGCATCTGCCTGGGACACAGAGGACCCAGGTTCAAAACATAAGGTCACCGGCTTGAGTGCAGACTCACCAGCTTGAGCACGGGGTCCCTGGCTTGAGCATGGAATCATAGACATAACCCCATGGTCGCTGGCTTGAGCCCAAAGATCGCTGGCTTGAAGCCCAAGGTTGCTAGCTTGAGCCAAGGTCGCTGGCTTGAGCAAGGGGTCACTGCCACAGCTGGAACTTCCCCCCCTCAAGGCACATATGGGGAAGCAATCAATGAACAACTAAGGTGCCACACGAAGAATTGATGCTTCTCATCTCTCTCCCTTCCTGTCTATCCCTATCTGTCCCTCTCTCTGTCTCTCTCTTGTTGGCAACTGATCTATTTTAGTGCCTGAGATTAGGCCATGGAGCCATCCTCAGCCCCAGGGACCAACTTGCTCATTGAAGGCATGGATACAGGAGAAGAGAGGGTGGAGAAGCAGATGATTGCTTCCCCTGTGTGCCCTGACCAGAATTCAACCGGGGACTTCCATAATCCAGGGTACCTTCTACCACTGAGCCAACCAGCCAGGGCCTGCACCCAGGCATTTTTAAAATAAATTTTCCTTTTGGAACACACTAGCCTTGTGTTTTCAGTTCGGCCGGCGATTTCTGCCTTTCAGTGAGGCTGTGTGAACCTGATGGAAAATTTTGAATGAAAAATCAATTATTTGTTATCCTTCCAGTTACCTGTACAGTCTAGGGATCCAGGAAAAGCACCGCCTCTGGCCCCGCCCCTAGAGCTGATTTATTCCCACCCTTCGGCCCGCCTAGCCTACTCCAACCGAACCTCACCCTCAGAGCTGGTCCCACCCCCCGACCCGCCCTTCTACTCCAGCCTCGCCCCTCAAGGCTGGTACCCTTCCACAGCCTTAGCCACGGATCTGGTGGTCCAAGAAAACCCCGTCCTCTTCGCTGGGTCCTTCCTACATCCTGGTCCCCTCCACAGACCGGCGCCAAAACTGGTCTCCACCTGTGGCCACGGCCCCCGGGCCCGGTGCTACCCACAGCCAGGTTCCTGCCCAGCCCCTCTGCCCACAGCCACGCCTTGTGTCTGGTGTCTCCCTGAGCCTAGTCCCGGACCCCAGAAATTGTCTCCGCTCACAAACTGCCCATGAGTCTCTCCCCGACTCCGCTCGCCCTAGCCGCTAGACCCCAGTATTCTCGCTCTCCGCAGGGGCCAGCCCGTGACCGGAAACTTCTGTGTGCAGCCGCCAGCCCGAGACCGGAAGTAGAAGCACGGGGAGGCGCGGTGGAGGCGGTCGTGGGTGGCTTGCTGCGCAGTGTGTGTCTTGCCTGCTCTGGGTGGGACGGCGTTCACGTGGTAGGTTTGGCCGCTGTGCGTGGGGAGGACTCGGTGAGCTGCGGGTAGCCCGGGGCGGTGCAGGGAGGGGCATAGGCTGAGGGCATCCCCAGTCACGGGCCGGGGACTCTCCGTCTCTCCCAGGATCCAGTTTCCTCCCCTGGGCTGGTCCTTCAGGTCGCCGGAAGCTGTTGTTTCCTCCCAGCTCTGGACGCCGCTGTCCCTTCTTCAGAGCTTCCCCCCATCACCCTAACCGGGTGTGATTTTGGCCCCCCAGGGGACTTTTAGCCCTGTCTGGAGGCATTGTTTGGAATGGATTATTATTACAAACGGTGTCGGCGGCGGAGGCGAGAGGGGCTGCTGTTGGCATTTGTAGAGGCCAGGGATGCTGCTCAGCAACCTTCAGTGCACAGCCTTCACAACAAAGAATTACCCAGCCCCAAAAGTCAGTAGAGCTGAGGTTGGGAAACCCTGTTCTAGGGCTTTAAAATCTCTGAGGCCCTGAATTTATTATGGAAATTGTTTAAAAGTCGGCTGAGTCACTTATAGGGCCCCCAAGTGACAAGCCATATTTAAAGTATGTGGAGTCACCAAAAACTCTATCCAGCCAAATGAATTGAGCAAGTCGATTGCACACAGCATGAACCGGCGTTCTCCCTGTGGGGGAGCAGATGGCTGGATGGGAATCAGGAAAATCCAGTCCCAGCCAACAATTACACGTTAATCAGTAAATACAGAAAAGTGAAGGGGATGGCTTTTCATTCAACAACTGTATTATGCCCTATAAAAGGCCTTTAAAGCCATCATTGTGCTTTTTTTTTTTTTCAACTCAGACAAGAAAAACATCTCTAGAGCTCAAGTGTAAGTTGAAACGAGCCTCAAGGTTCACCTTTCCTCACTGATTGAAGATTTCTCTGTGGCCAGGTGAGGGCTGTGTGGAACTTGGGACAACAGGTTCCAACTGTCTCCACTCTACAGAAAAACTGCTAACAGGCTTTCCTGAGCTCAGATTGTAAACACAGGAGCCACTAAGAGTGAGGAAATCTTAAGCAAAAGTGTTTATGTTTGATGGATTATATTCAAGGGAAAGATAGTCAAGTGTTTGTGACTATGTGTGTGTGAATAATTCAATAGTTCTATGCAAATAAGCACACGTTAAACAAACATGTAAATAGTAAAATGTGTAACAGCATAGAAATATGTTATTTGCTCACAACATAATTATAAAAATGTTAGGATTTTAAATATAAGTATAAATATATAATTTATAAATGTATATAAACTACGGTGAGTCATACAACTAAAGACTAGCAGGGACTGCTCAGCAGCATTCCTCAGGCCTGTTCGATTGCTCTATAAATCCTCCACAAAGATTCAAAATATGGGGGTATCAGGGAGAAAAAATGATTTCAACTTCTTTATATTAGTAACAAATTTAAGTTGACCAGCAACCAGCTGTATTTTGAGCAAGTAGATCACGTTATTTCTTAATGAGATTTTAAATCACTGGAGGACTATTAAGCAACAACTTATAGATTGAAAGGTCGGGCACCAGTTTCCAACGACTGTCCTCCACAACTTCCTTCTAATAGAAATTAACTTTGCTGCCCTGGTTGGATGGCTTGGTTGGTTGGAATGTTGCCCCGGAGCACGGAGGTTGCCAGTTCAGTCCCGGTCAGGGCACATAGAGGAACGGATCAATGTTCCTGTCTCTCTCTCTATCCCTTACTCTCTAAAATCAATAAAATAAACATTAAAAATAAATAAATTAACTTTGCTTCTTAAAATTTTTCTGAAATAAGTTTGGTGATTCATATTACAGAGAAGAATTATTTTATATTCAGCTGTTGGGCTTTACTGTGTGTGTGTCTATCTCTGTCTGTGTGCATGCCTTTTTCATTAGCTTTCCTGTAACATTCTTCTTGTTTTTTTTCCATTGATTTGAGAGAGAAAAGGATAGAGAGAAAAGCATCAACTCATTGTTCCACTTAAGTTGTTCCCTTTAGTTATGTACTCATTGATTGCTTCTCATATGTTCCCTGACCAGGGATCAAACCTGCCACGTCGGTGAGGCGGGATGACACTTGATCCATGAGCCACCCACCCAGGGCTCCTGTAACATTCTTGAGGAAAATATTTGCTTGTCATGCAATAGACAGTCTTTGAGAGCACAATTTAGGGCAGGGGTCCCCAAACTACGGCCTGCAGGCCACATGCGGCCCCCAGAGGCCATTTATCCGGCCCCCGCTGCACTTCCAGAAGGGGCACCTCTTTCATTGGTGGTCAGTGAGAGGAGCACATTGACCATCTCATTAGCCAAAAGCAGGCCCATAGTTCCCATTGAAATACTGGTCAGTTTCTTGATTTAAATTTACTTGTTTTTTATTTTAAATATTGTATTTGTTCCCGTTTTGTTTTTTTACTTTAAAATAAGATATGTGCAGTGTGCATAGGGATTTGTTCATAGTTTTTTTTATAGTCCGGCCCTCCAACGGTCTGAGGGACAGTGAACTGGCCCCCTGTGTAAAAGGTTTGGGGACCCCTGATTTAGGGTGACCTCATTTATTTGGCACTAAGGGATTAAACTGGTTATAGGACATTTAGTGCTCAAACCAGGACAGTCATAGGCAAACCAGGATGGTTCATCATCTCCATGAGCCAGGCCTTGGGCCAGATGCAGAGGGACCCTGGAGAACCAAACAGACCTTGTCTTGCCTCCATGGAGTTTATATGCTAATCAATTAATTACATAATTGATGTGGGAGCTTGGCACAGAGTACTGAGCCTGAGGGAACAGAGAAGCCATCTTGAAAACAATGGCTCAAGTTGGGACTGGGTTTAGCTAGTCAGAGAACTAAACAGGATAGGAGGTGTGAGAATATATTTAATAGAGCATTTCAGGCAGAGAGAACATATGAGAACCCTAAAAGCAGGAGAGCCTGGTGTGCTCCGTGAATGGGGAAGGAGGATGGCTGAAGCCAAGACAACAACGTAGGAAGGAGGTGATCCAGGCTGGACAGTTGGGCAGGCATGACCAGCTCGGGCATTACTTTGGACTCTGTTACTTTGGCAGACACTGAAGAGGTTGTAGGATTCACATTTGGTTTTGGCACGTGGGTTAAAATGAACTTTAGGATTAAGAATTAGGCCTGACCTGTGGTGGCGCAGTGGATAAAGCGTCGACCTGGGATGCTGAGGTCGCAGGTTCGAAACCCTGGGCTTGCCTGGTCGAGGCACATATGGGAGTTGATGCTTCTTGCTCCTCCCCCCTTCTCTCTCTCTCTCTCCCTCTCTCTCTCTCTCCCCCCCCTTCCTCTCTAAAATGAATAAATAAAATCTTTTTTAAAACAAGGATTAAAATTTAAGAGGGAAGATAGGAAGTGTTAGGAAGAAGTTTAGGATGAAGATGGTTGTTCCCTAGGCCTGCAAAATGGCTGTGGAGGAAGAAAGAAGTAGAAAAAAAAGAGACCTTAGAGTTTAGAAATACGAATATAATGCTTCCATTCATGCATGCATTTGTTAGATGACACCAGAACACTTACTCCTAGCTCCTGTACATGCAAACCTGCAGGTATCACCCTCATCCAGGTCCAAGTTTTCACCCTACTTTGCCACTCATAGGCCCCCTCATCCACATCCTGAAGAAAGTCAGGCCAAGTATGTCAAAGGTTTCTCTGTCCACCATGGTTGCCATTAGCTACATGTAGCCATTTCAGTTAAATCAAGAAATACAAATTCATTTTCTTTTTTTATTTAATAAATTTTTTCTTTATTTTTTATTTATTCATTTTAGAGAGGAGAGGGAGAGACAGAGAGAGAGGAGAGACAGAGAGAAAGAAGGGGGGAGGAGCTGGAAGCATCAACTCCCATATGTGCCTTGACCAGGCAAGCCCAGGGTTTTGAACCGGCGACCTCAGCATTTCCAGGTCGACGCTTTATCCACTGCGCCACCACAGGTCAGGCAAATTCATTTTCTCAGTTCCAGTGGTATATTTCAAGTCCTTGGTAGCCACCTGTGACTAGTGGCTGCCATATTGGACAGCAGAATTACAGAATATTTCCATCATCGCTGACAGTTATGGTGGGCAACACTAGCACACAGTGGTCCTTTTTCTGTGACCCTCCCAGCACCAACATACTCAAGTATAGACAGGAGTCTCTGAACCTGTCAACTGAACTGAGCCCCCTTTTGTCCTCATGTGAGACTTCAGCCACCAAAAGACCTTGCAGGAGTACTCAGGGTCTAAAAGTGTCCCGGGCACCTTTGTCAGTTGCCTTTCCTTTGGGGGCTCTGTGAGCTGACTGGATCCCAGCTCTACTCTGTCCCCTCAGCTCAGTGACTGTGACTATTCCTCGTTGCAAATTGGGTCCCTGGTGGAGAGAAAGGAGCCATCCTCCACCTGCAGCAGGTGGAGACATCCTGCCACAATTGTGTGGTTCTGGACTCGCACCAAGGCTCAGGGAGGGTTTGATGTGAGAGGCTGTATGTTTCCTATAGCTGCTGTAACAAATTATCATAAACTTTGTGGCTTAAAGTAGTGCATGTTTATTTTCCTTCAGTTCTGGAGTTCAGAAATCCTAAATGGGTTAGCAGGGCTGCATGCCTTCTGGAGTTTCTAGGAGAGAATCCATTCCCTTGCCTTGCCCTTCATGACACGCCTGTCACGGTTCCGGAAGCGCATCATATCACTTGTTATGGCTAGCAGTGACAAATATGGAACCAGACATTGACCATCTCATTAGCCAAAAGCAGGCCCATAGTTCCTATTGAAATACTGGTCAGTTTGTTGATTTAAATTTACTTGTTCTTTATTTTAAATATTGTATTTGTTCCCATTTTGTTTTTTTACTTTAAAATAAGATATGTGCAGTGTGCATAGGGATTTGTTCATAGTTTTTTTTATAGTCCAGCCCTCCAGTGGTCTGAGGGACAGTGAACTGGCCCCCTGTGTAAAAAGTTTGGGGACCCCTGATGTAGAGGCTGCCTTCATTCATTCTTTGGCTTAACGCTCCACTCCACTTTCCGTCTAACGAGCTAGAAGCATAGCCTCTTCCAAGCTCTCTCTCACTCTCTGACCTCGGCTTTCATCATTACATTGACTGCCGACCCTGACCCTTCGGCCTCCCTTTCATAAGGATCCTTGTGATGACATTGGGCCCACCAGGATAATCCAGGATCATCTCCCGATCGCAAGCTCTTTGCTTTAATCACACCTGCAAAACCCTTTGCTTTGTAAGGTAGGACATTTACAGATTCTGAGGAGTAAAATGTGGTAATCTTTGGGACAGGGGCAGTAATGTGTGTGTATCCTACAGGCCCAGGAGCCAGTGACTCCTTACAACCTTTCTCCCCTGGCCCACTCTTAGTGTCTACTATTCCCTCCCCACACACAGTCACACCTCTTATTGCTTTCATCTTTTAGGTGCAGGGAGGACACACATAGAGACCTCAGGAAGCTAGTTTTTTGGAATTACAATCTATTCTGTAACTTCAGGGAAAGGAGGTGTTCCCTTCTTATAAAAATGAAACATTCTATATATGCTGCTTGGTAACTTGATTTTTTTTTTCATTTAAATTTATTGGAGATAAGAATTTATCAACGATTCCCGGCCAGGGCACATAGGAGAAGCGCCCATTTGCTTCTCCACCCCTCTGCCACGCCTTCCTCTCTGTCTCTCTCTTCCCCTCCCGCAGCCAAGGCTCCATTGGAGCAAAGATGGCCTGGGCGCTGGGGATGGCTCTGTGGCCTCTGCCCCAGGCGCTAGAGTGGCTCTGGTCGCAACATGGCGACGCCCAGAATGGTCCCAACATGGGGACGCCCAGGATGGGCAGAGCATCGCCCCCTGGTGGGCAGAGCGTCGCCCCATGGTGGGCGTGCCGGGTGGATCCCGGTCGGGCGCATGCGGGAGTCTGTCTGACTGTCTCTCCCTGTTTCCAGCTTCAGAAAAATGCAAAAAAAAAAAAAAAGAATTTATCAATGCCTAGAAATCATCTTTTTCGGCTGCATGTTTCTTCATGATGTCGGTATCCCATATCCCATAGTTTATTGAACTAATTCCCTATTGATGGTCATTTGTGTTGTCTCCAATCTTTTGATGTTATAAATAAGAACATAGTGAATACTCTCGCTGTTTTGTGCTGATCTCAGCCTGTCATTAACTGATGTGGTAGACCAGCCCTTGTGGTTCTTATTATAATTGGAAGATGATCTTCACCAGTAACCATTAGGAAACTGGAAAGATACCGGTTTAGTGCTTACAGGACCTGGAAAGCACACCTTGGGCTACACAGGGAGGTCACAGGTAGAGAGAGAGTAAATGGGTCTGCGGTTCTGCTTTTATTTGGTATAGGGTGGGGAGCCTGAGGTTTCATGGCTTCACTCTTCATTGGTGAATTGAAAACACATGAACAGGAATTTGAAGTGCAGAAAGAGGAGTAAAAAAACCCAGTCCAAATGGTCAGTCACTGAAATCAACCAAGATTGCTAAAATAAAGAGCATCCGTGGGGGCAGTGGCCTGGCCTCTGTCTAGTCCTGAGGCTGCCAGATGTGTTCATTTGAGATAGCTGTAGTTTAAGTAGATGCCTCTGTGAAGTGGAAACGGAGTTTCATTTTAGCTTTCCTGCAGGCTAGTCTGCCCAAGTGCTACCACAGAGCGGCAGGTGATCAGAACCGCCTGGTTGAAGTTCTGCTGGAGCACTGTGTAGGTGGGGTAAGGAAATTTGTGGGAATGAGGGACATTGTAATCCAGGGGTCCCCAAACTTTTTACACAGGGGGCCAGTTCACTGTCCCTCAGACCATTGGAGGGCCGGACTATAAAAAAAACTATGAACAAATTCCTATGCACACTGCACATATCTTATTTTAAAGTAAAAAAACAAAATAGGAACAAATACAATATTTAAAATAAAGAACAAGTAAATTTAAATCAACAAACTGACCAATATTTCAATGGGAACTATGCTCCTCTCACTGACCACCAATGAAAGAGGTGCCCCTTCCAGAAGTGCGGCGGGGGCCGGATAAATGGCCTAAGGGGGCCGCATGTGGCCCGCGGGCCGTAGTTTGGGGACCCTTGTTGTAATCCAAGCTGGGTAAGCATGAAATGAGAAGGTGATTGATGGGTAGCAAGAAAGTAGGATAGTAGGTAGACTGAGTTCTTTGTGTGGTAGAAGAACACATGTAGTGATATAAAAAACTAGTAAACAAAGTAGAAACTGGGAGGTGGTCAGAGAGAGGGCAGTTTCTGAACTATTATTCTAGTTAGTGGAACAGTGTCAGGGGGTGACCAAGCCTGGGATAGTACCCATGGAAATGTGTGTCCAAGGGGATGTGAAGCAGACTCATCACACAGTGAGGTCTGACATCATCTGAGTGAGGTAGAACTGGAGGTAGAAAGAATAATGGAAGTCAGGTGCCAGAGTCTCAAGTGAAGAGGGATTGATGTTGAGAATGTGATTGTGACAACCATATGGATAGGAAGAATGTGCCCTGAGACTAAGTGAAGCCGAGGATTTAAAATGAGGTGGAGCAGTAATGTATTGATCATGGTGGAAGACAGGTTTTGCCATCACGCAGCCCTGGGTTCATCACCTGCTAGGCAAAATAAGGGCCCAATAATGGACACTGCATTTTGAAGGCAGACATGATGGATAAGCTAAGAGAGATTTGTGCTCAGTAACCTGGAGAGGGAGCAGGGCTGTGAATTCTTCCCGTTTTCTCATGTATTCCAGAGTGCATCGGGGGAGTAAGAGGAGGAGCACTCTGGTGCTCCCACTGCCCTGCTCAGGAAAATTTACTGTCTGAATCAGAGGATCGTGGTCATGGTTCTGTTCCCCATTTGTGGTACGTTGTAGGGTCCCGGCCGCACTCAGAGTCCAGGTGTTAAAGGCTCCTGTCCCACAGAGTGGGTATGGGGAGGGGCTAAGCAGGTGAGGTGGGAGTGGAGCCCAGAGGTAGGTCACTGGTACCTAATTTGGTTTTGGGTATTTGGGACTTTAGTGGTTTGAGTGTCTGGAGACATCACCTGTATAGTAAATGTGCGGGAGCTTTTGAATTGTACCTCTAATTCTTTTTATTAACTTGCTAAAATAAGTGATGTCCCTTGGATTTTTCCCCGTCTGTGAAATGGGGATAATCTCTTCCTCAAGTGCAGTGTGACTCTTGAGCCCTGTTTTCTGGCCATGGTGGGACAGGGCTCTGCTCTGGTTTCCTGAGAGGGATGTGTGCATTCACAGGTAGAAGGGGAAGTTGTGAGTACTAGTGTATAGAGTACACCTGCATTCTTGTGACTCATTTATGACTCATTTCTTCTCTTCCAGGTCAGTCTCCCCTGTACCCAGCATCCCCTCAAAAAGGATGCACAGAGGAGGAAGGGTTTGTTAGTGGCTTCATGACAAGCTGGTTACTGGTGAGTCAGATGTTCCTTTTTCCAAATCATTATTTTTTTGGCCAAAAATTGGACTGGTTATCTCTCATTGACCTGGAGCCTCACAGGCAAACCAGGTCTTCAGGCATCCCAGGATCCCTGGGCATCTGATGGAGGGTGAAGGAGCTGCCCAAACAAGGTCAGTAGAGGCCAGTATTTACATTGCAGTTCTGTGCAGGGTCACAGTACACCATATTGTTGACAGTTCTAAAGGAGACACTAAGGAAAGAGATGGCCGTTTCCTATTGGGAACTCATTCATACATTTGCCAAGTATTCCCTGATTTCCAGTGTCCCAGGCCTATGCTCAGCCTTTGAGATTGAGTGCTGAGCCCAGAAGCAAATGAGAGCAGAGCTGAGAGCTTTGATGTACAAAGTATACCTTCTGCTTTGGATTCCCTGTCCCTACTCTTGTCATCCTTGGCCCTCTTTCTGTATAGCCTCAGTGGGGGTAGTCCTTGGCTAAGCCATAGTGTTTCTGATGGTTTCAGGACATGGTAACCTTTGAGGATGTGGCCGTAGAGTTTACCCAGGAAGAGTGGGCATTGCTAGACCCTTCTCAAAAAACACTGTACAAAGATGTGATGCTGGAGAACTGCAGGAACCTGGCATCGCTTGGTAAGCCCGACATCATTCCTGCATTTGTTTAATGGCTCAGGTAACAAGTCTTCTTTTTTTAAATTGAGGTAACATTCATATAACATAAAATTTCCTATCTTAACCACAATTCAGTGGCTTTGATGTATTTAGGCTTTGTGCAACCATCAATACTATCTAACTTGAGAAAACCCGTTAAGTGGTCAATACCCGTTGCATTTCCCACTCCCAACTGCTGGCCACCATTAATTTGCTTTCTGTCTATGAATTTGCCTATTTAGAACATTTCATATTATTGGGTCATAAAATCTGTGATCTTTTGAGTCTGGCTTCTTTTAGGCAGTATAAGTATCAAGGGTTCTTTATTCCTTTTCATGACTGCATAATTAGTTTTATGGATATACCACTTTTTGTTTACCCATTCAATTGTTGGTAAACATTTGGGTTGTTTCCACATACAGGCTGTTATAAATAATGCTGCTGTGCAATTTTGTATACAAGTTTTATTTAAACTTGTGTTTTCAATTCCCTTGTATCTATTGCTAGGAATGGAATGCTGGGTCATATATTACTATATTTAACTTTTTAAGAAATGTCTAAACTGTTTTTTACCAGTATCTGCACCAATGTATGAGGGTTCAGATTTCTCCACACCTTCCCCAACATTTGTTTTTTGATTATAGCCATTCATTTGGGTACAAAGTGGTGTCTTGTTTGGATTTGCATTTTTGTCATGACTAATAACTTTGAGCATTTTCCGTGTACTTGTTAACTATTTGTGTATCTTCTTTGGAGAAATGTCTATTCCAGTCCTTTGCCCATTAGTTAATTCAGTTGTTTATCTTTTTGCTCTTGGGTTGTAAAAATTCATTATATATTCTGAATACTATACCCTTATTCAGAATGTGATTTGCAAATAATTTCTCCCATTCTGTGATGTCTTTCCATTTTCTTTTTTTAATTTAAGAATAGTGTAGTTGGTATACAATATTATATTGGTTATATTAGTTTCAGGTGTACAATATGATTTGACATTTCTGCAATGTGATCACCCACTAATTCTAGTATCATCTGTCATCATGGAAATCTGTCACAATATTATTGGCTATATTCCCCCATTCCCCTTCTTTTGGTGACAGAGACAGTGAGAGGGACAGATAGGGACAGACAGAAAGGGAGGGAGATGAGAATCATCAGTTCTTCATTGCAGCATCTTAATTGTTCATTGGTTGCTTTTTCTTATGTGCCTTGACTGCGGAGGGGGGCTACAGCAGAGCAAGTGACCCCTTGCTCAAGCCAGTGACCATGGGGTCATATCTATGATACTGCACTCAAGCAGGATGAGCCTGCATTCAAGCCGGCGACCTTGGGGTTTTGAACCTGGGTCCTCCACCTCCCAGTCCAACTCTCTATCCACTGCACCACCACCTGATCAGGGTGTATTCCCCTTTTTCACTCGTCCCCTCACCGCCTCTCTTTTGGTAACCATCCCTTTGGTCTCTGTTTCTTTCTTTCTTTCTTTCTTTCTTTTTTTTTTTTTTTTTTTTTGTATTTTTCTGAAGCTGGAAATGGGGAGAGACAGTCAGACTCCCGCATGTGCCCGACCAGGATCCACCCGGCACGCCCACCAGGGGCGAAGCTCTGCCCACCAGGGGGCGATGCTCTGCCAATTCGGGGAGTCGCTCTGTTGCAACCAGAGCCACTCTAGCGCCTGGGGCAGAAGCCACAGAGCCATCCCCAGCGCCCAGGCCATCTTTTGCTCCAATGGAGCCTTGGCTGCGGGAGGGGAAGAGAGAGACAGAGAGGAAGGAGAGGGGGAGAGGTAGAGAAGCAGATGGGTGCCTCTCCTGTGTGCCCTGGCCGGGATTCAAACCCAGGACTTCCGCACGCCAGGCCGACGCTCTACCACTGAGCCAACCGGCCAGGGCCTGATTGATTTATTGATGATAGCCAGTCTGACAAGTGTAAGGTGATATCTCATTGTGGTTTTAATTTGCATTTCTCTGATGATGAGTGACCTGAGCATCTTTTCATATGTTTATTGGCCATCTGTATGTCCTCACTGAGTTATCTTTTTTTTCCTTTTATTTTTTTTATTTCTGAAGCAGGAAACGGGGAGAGACAGTCAGACAGACTCCTGCATGCGCCCGACCGGGATCCACCCGGCACGCCCACCAGGGGCGACGCTCTGCCTACCAGGGGGCGATGCTCTGCCCCTCCCGGGTGTCGCTCTGCCGAGACCAGAGCCACTCTAGCGCCTGGGGCAGAGGCCAAGGAGCCATCCCCAGCGCCCGGGCCATCTTTGCTCCAATGGAGTCTTGGCTGCGGGAGGGGAAGAGAGAGACAGAGAGGAAGGAGGGGGTGGGGGTGGAGAAGCAAATGGGCGCTTCTCCTATGTGCCCTGGCCGGGAATCGAACCCGGGTCCCCCGCACACCAGGCTGATGCTCTACCGCTGAGCCAACCGGCCAGGGCCTGAGTTATCTTTTTATTTTGTTCATTGTTTCCTTTGCTATGCAAAAAAACCTTTTTAGTTTGATGTGGCCCCGTTTGTATGTTTCCCTTGCCTGAGGAGAGAGATTAGAAAAAAAAATTCTGCTATAGGAAATGTCTGATTTTACTGTTTTTTTCTAAAATTGTTATGGTTTCGAGTCTTACATTTAAGTCTTTAATCCATTTTTTTTATTTTAGTGAGAGGAGAGGAGAGGAGGCAGAGACAGCCTCCCGCATGCGCCCTGACTAGGATCCACCTGGCAAGCCCACTAGGGATTGATGCTCTGCGCATCTGGGGCCATTGCTCCATTGCTCAGCAGCGCAGCCATTTTTTTAGCAACTGAGGCAAGGGCCATGGAGCCATCCTCAGCACCCAAGGCCAACTCGCTTGAACCAATCGAGCCTTGGCTGCGGGGGGGGTGGGGGAGAGGGATGGAAAAGAAGATGGTCACTCTTCCTGTGCCCTGACTGGGAATTGAACCCAGGACTTCCACACACTGGGCCAATGCTATATCTCTGAGCCCACTGGCCAGGGCAGTCTTTAATCCATTTTGAGTTTATTCTTACACATGGTATAAGACGGTGATCTAGTTTCATTTTTTTACAAGTATCTGTCCAGTTTTCCCAACACTGTTTATTGAATAGACTATCTTTATCCTGTTGTATGTTCTTGCCTCCTTTGTCAGATCAGTACTTTTCTTAGTTTTGTTTTTTCTTTTTATTGTTTGCTTTGAGAGAAAAAGAGGGAGAGAGGAAGAGAGAGAGACAGGAAGGGAGAGATATGAGAAGCATCATTTCTTAGTTGAGTCACTTTAGTTGTTCATTGATTGCTTCTCATGTGTGCCTTGAACAGGGGTCTCAACCCAGTGCCCTTTGGGCTCAAGCCGGTAACCCCACATTCAAGCTGGTGAGCCTATGCTCAAGCCAGTGACCTCGGGATTTCGCAGGTCAATGCTGTATCCACTGAACAAACCACCAGTCAGGCTTCTTTGTCATATATTAATTGACCATACAGGTGTGGTTTTAATTTTTGGGATCTCTATTCTGTTCCATTGTTTTATGTGTCTGTTCTTAATGCCAATACTATGTGTTTTAATTACTTTTCCTACCAAATTTTTGGTTAGTCTTGTTTTCTTCTACTGTTTTCCCTTGCTTCAGGTGGTAGTGGCTAATATATTTGCCTTTAAATGTGTTTAGCACACACCCATTGGGGTAGCCAGCTCAGCCCTGGAGATTAGATAAATGAAGGCAAGCCCTTTGAGCCAAACCCTCAGAAAGGTCAAAACAAATAATCACAGTTCCTTGAGATATTGGTCCCTTCTTCTCCCTCCAGTACTAGGAATGTGGGTTGCTGTCTTCAAGATCATGGCCAAAGCAGGGAATAGAGGATGAGTCAAGGATTGGTGTGAAAATGTCAACTGTTTTTTATTTTCCTTCACTAAGCATTTTCCTGGTTGCTGTAATCTTTTCATAAGTTTCTAGAGTTCTAAAAAAATGTCGATTCTGACAGTTTTCACCAGTATATCACTGTTTTTGTAGAGGGATGGGATTTTGAAGTTTAGTATTTCTCATTTTCAATGTCCTTACTTCTCTCAATTCTTTTTTTTTTTTTTTTTCCAATTTTTTTTTCAATTTTATTGATTGATTTTACAGAGAGAGGAGGGGAGAGAACAAGTATCAAGTCATAGTAGCTTCACTTTAGTTGTTCATTGATTGCTTGTTGTATGTGCCTTGACCGGGCAAGCCCAGGGTTTTGAACCGGCAACCTCAGCATTCTAAGTCAATGCTTTATCCACCGCGCCACCACAGGTCAGGCTCTCAAGTCTTTCTTAAGCACTTCTCTGTTCCTAAATCTTTGCTAGGTTTCGGAGAATAGTGAGGAATGAGACAGACGTGTTCTCCATCCTCACAGAGCTTTCTGACTGATGCCATCCCTATGAACTGAATATATGTTTCTTACCCTCATTTTATATCCCCATGATTCAAAGCCTTAGAGCTTCTGAAGTATATATTTAAACTTTAGCCTGGGCTTTGGGACTATAGTTGACCCCTAAATAACATAGGTTTGAACTGCATGGTTTGCACTTACACGTGGATTTTTTTCATACATGTATTTCTTTTTTCAGTAAACATACAGTTGGCCCTTTGTATCCTGGGCTTCATTAGCCAACCACAGATCAAAAACAGTATTTTCAAAAAATTGGACAGAAACATGCCAAAAAATGAAACTAGACTACCTTCTTAAACTATACACAAGAATAATGGGCCTGGTTGGATAGCTCAGTGGGTTATCACCCCAAAGCACAGAGGTTGCTGGTTCAATCCCCAGTCAGGGCACATAGAGGAACAGACAGATGTTCCTATCTCTCTCTCTGTCTCTCTCTAACATCAATAAAATAAACACTTTTCTTAAAAAAAGAATAAACTCAAAATGGATTAAAGACTTAACTATTTGACCTGAAACCATAAAAAATTTAGAAGAAAACGTAGGCAGTAAAATCTGACATTTCTCATAGCAATATTTTTTCTAATATAGCCTCTCAGGCAAGACAAACAGGAGAAAAAAATAAACATATGAGATTACATTAAACTAAAAAGGTTTTGCAAAGCAAAGGAAACCAACAAAATGAAAAGACAACCCACTCAATGGGAGACTGTATTTCTGGTATACATGATAAGGGTTTAATATCCAAAATTTACAAGGAACTTACAAAACTTAATACCAAAAAACACAATCCAATTAAGAAATGGGCAAAAGACCTAAATAGATGTATCTCCAAAGGAGACATACAGATGGCAAATAGACATATGAAAAGATGTTCAGTCTCACCATAAAAGAAATGCAAATTAAAACTTCAATGAGCCTGACCAGGCGGTGGTGCAGTGGATAGAGCGTCGGACTGGGATGCAGAGGACCCAGGTTCGAGACCCCGAGGTCGCCAGCTTGAGCGTGGGCTCATCTGGTTTGAGCAGAAGCTCATCAGCTTGGACCCAAGGTCGCTGGCTTGAGCAAGGGGTTACTCGGTCTGCTGAAGGCCCGCAGTCAAGGCACATATGAGAAATCAATCGATGAACAACTAAGGTGCCGCAACATGCAATGAAAAACTAATGATTGATGCTTCTCATCTCTCTCCATTCCTGTCTGTCTGTCCCTGTCTATTCCTCTCTTTGCCTCACTCTCTATCTCTGTAAAAAAAAAAAAAAAAAAAAAAAAAACTTCAATGAGATATCACTTCACACCTATCACATTGGCTATCAACAAATCAACCGGTGTTGGCAAGGATGTGGAGAAAGTTACCCTCATGCACTGTTGGTGGGAATGAAGATTGGTGCAGCCACCGTGGAAAGCAGTATGGAGTTACCTCAAAATATTTAAAGTGGAACTGCCTCATGACCCAGCAATTCCACTTCTGCGAATATATCCACAGAAACCCAAAAACACTAAATTTTTTTTAAGACTTTATTCATTTTAGAGAGGAGAGAGAGAGAGAAAGAGAAGAGGGGAAGAGCAGGAAGCATCAACTCTCATATGTGCCTTGACCGGGCAAGCCCAGGGTTTCAAACTGGTGACCTCAACATTCCAGGTTAACACTTTATCCACTGCGCCACCACAGGTCAGGCCTAAAACACTAATTTGAAAGAATATATGCACCCCTACGTTCACTGCAGTATTATTTATAATAGCCAAGATTTGGAAGCAGCCCAAGTGCCCATCAATACAAAAGTGGATAAAAAAGATGTGATATGGCCCTGGCCGGTTGGCTCAGCAGTAGAGCATCAGCCCAGCATGTGGAAGTCCCGGGTTCTACTCCCGGCCAGAGCACACGGGAGAAGCACCCATCTGCTTCTTTACCCTTCCCCCTCTTTTTTCTCTCTGTCTCTCTCTTCCCCTCCTGCAGCCAGGGCTCCACTGGAGCAAAGTTGGCCCAGGCGCTGAGGATGGCTCCATGGCCTCTGCCTCAGGTGCTAGAATGGCTCTGATTGCAGTGGAGCAATGCCCCAGAGGGGCCGAGCATCACCCCCTGGTGGGCATGCCGGGTGGATCCTGGTCGGGTGCATGCGGGAGTCTGTCTGCCTCCCCCCACCCAGCTTCTTACTTTAGAAAAATACAAAAAAAAAAAAAGTGACACATTTACACAGTAGAATACTACACAGCCATAAAAAGGGAAACTTACCTACTTACCTTTTGTGGCAGCATGGATGGACTCGGAGAACATTATGCTAAGTGAAATAAGCCAATTAGAGAAAGACAAGTACCATATGATTTCATTTATATGTGGGATCTAATGAACAACATAAATAACAAACAAAATAGAAATAGAGGCCCTAGCCAGTTCGTTCAGTAGCAGAGCATTGGGCTCAGCATATGGATATCCAGGGTTTGATTCTTGGTCAGGGCACTCAGGATAAGTAACCATCTGCTTCTCCATCCCTACACCTACCCCTTCTCTCTCTCTCTCTCTTCCTCCCACAGCCATGGCTCGATTGGTTCAACACCATCGGCCCCAGGTGCTAAAAATAGCTCAGTTGCGAGCATGGCCCCAGATGGGCAGAGCATGGGCCCCAGACGGCAGTTGCTGGGTGGATCCTGGTCAGGTCACATGTGGGAGTCTGTCTCACTATCTCCCCTCCTCTCACTTGGAAAAGAAGAAAGTTAAATCTAGAAATAGACTTATAGAGAGAACAGAATGACAGCTGTCAGAGGGAATGGGGTTTGGAGCTGGGTGAAAAATGTGAAGGGATTAAACATAGAAAAAAAGAAATTCACCTGACCAGGCTGGTGGCGCAGTGGATAGAGCGTCGGACTGGGATGCAGAGGACCCAGGTTCGAGACCCCGAGGTCGCCAGCTTGAGCGTGGGCTCATCTGGTTTGAGCGAGGCTCACCAGCTTGCAACCAAGGTCGCTGGCTTGAGCAGGGGCTTACTTGGTCTGCTGTAGCCCCACAGTCAGGGCATGTATGGGAAAGCAATCAGTGAACTAAGGTGTCGCAATGAAAAACTGATGATTGATGCTTCTCATCTCTCTCCATTCCTGTCTGTCCCTGTCTATCCCTCTCTCTGACTCTTGCTCTGTCTCTGTAAAAAATAAAAAAATAAAAACTCATAGACACAGACAACAATATGGTGATTACCAGAGGGAAAGGAGGATGGTGGAGGTGGAAGGGTAAAGGGAGAATTGTGATGGAAGGAGACTTGACTTGGGGTGGTGAACACACAATACAAAAACAGATGATGTATTATAGAATTACACACCTGAAACCTATATAATTTTATTAACCAATGTTACCCCAATACATATAATTTTAAATAAGAATTTTCCATCCATGAGTTGGGAATTTGTGAATATAGCTATATGCATTGTTCTATGACATTTTATAAAAAGGACTTGAGCATCTGTGAATTTTGGTATCCAGAGGGGATCCTTGAACCAATCTCCCACGGATACCAAAGATCAACTAAAGTTTTGGGGGAGTCCAATTAAATGCAGATTTTTGACTGTGCAGGTAGTCAGCACCCTCAATCCCCTCTTCCAAAGGTCAACTGTTTATGTCCTGTCACCTGGACACTGAGTAAGGATGCTTGTATTTTTGTTCACTGAGAGATACACCATTAGAATTTAGGCATAATTATTCCACTGCTCCAAAAGTCACTCTCGGCCGTCTTTATAACTGTTGGCTCCAGTTTCATGGAATTGCTTGTCACCTGCATTCCCCTTCAACATGTCGTTTCTCCATGATTTAGGGTATCATGCTGATAAACTCAGCCTAATCTCTCAGTTGGAGCAAGAAGACAAGGTGACGACAGAGGGGGGAAGAATTCTCGCAGGCATGTGCCCAGGTGAGCACCAGTGGAGACGAGTCCTTGTGAGGAATAGCTGTGGCCAGTGACTCGGGACATGGGAGTATCACATCAAGAAGTATCAATCAGATCACTTTTTAAAATGTCTTTATGTTCTGATGGAGATGGCCAAACATCTGGTACGAGCATTCTCGTGTACCTTCTTTTTTTCCTTTTAACTTTCTATTCAACATTTTACACTTTACTTTAGACTTGGGTTTACAAAAAAAAAAGAAACGTTTCTTTCTTTTTTTGTCTTATATGTGCTTTTTGGCCAATTTCTTTCTACAGTACTTTGCATCCCTGATAATTGCTTCTTTTATAAATTGCTGTTAAATCTGAATCCTTCTAGACTCCTCTTTTAAAACATACAATTTGCATACTCATATCTCTGTCACTGCAGACCTCCTCAAAAACCCTGATCCCTCTGAGTCTGGCTTTACTCATGGGTGTACTTTACTATTTTCTCCATCAACTTAAATTTCTTTTCAATCTGTTTCAGATTTGGAGACTATACTTAAAGCCAATTGGTTAACTCCTAAGAAGCATGTTTTTAGAAAAAAACGCTCTACTGGTGTAAAAGTGGTAAGACTAACATGGGTGATTCTTGATTTTTCTCAGTAGAATTGTGTAAGTTAGAAAAGCCACAGAATAAAAAGAAGTCATTAAAGTATCATTTACACAGGAGAAAATGGTGTCTCTGGAGAGATGCTGTGGAAAAACAGTTTGGAGAAAATTATAAGTTAGACCCAAACTCGTTTTTTTTCACTGAGTTTCCACAAGTAAATATTTCCTTAAATGTGATAAGATATTGTCTGTTGAATCATAAAGTGGTCTTAAATTTCTCAAAAAATGCTCTGTGAGGCCCTGCCTGGTTGGCTCAGCTGTGGAGCTTCAGCCTGGTGTGTGGATGTCCCAGGTTCGTTCCTGGTCAGGGCACACAGGAGAAGTGACCATCTGTTTCGCCACCCCTCCCCCTCTCCCTTCTTTCTCTCTCTCTCTCCTCTCCTGCACCATGGCTCAATTGGAGCAAGTAGGCCTCAGTGGCTGAGGATGGCTCCATGGCCTCTTCTCAGGTGCTAAAATAGCTCAGTTACCAAACAACAGAGCAATGGCCCCAGATGAGCAGAGCATCGCCCAATAGGGGGCTTGCTGGGTGGATCCCAGTTGGGGTGTATTCAGGAGTCTTTCTCTCTGCCTCCCTGCTTCTCACTTAAAGGGGAAAAAAGGTGCTCTGTGAGTATGATAAGATTATTTATGGCAAAGTGTGTATCTTCTTTTAACTTCTAAGAGCTCAAACTGGGCAGAAGTCATATTCAAGCACTGAAATTCTGGGAGAGAGAATTTGTATGACAACACTGATTGTGAAAAATATTATAAACTATAGTTATTCATCTCTTTATCAACAGGAAAGAAATCATGTTGAAGTGAAACTCAATGAATGTAATCAGTGTTTTAAAGTCTTCAGCACAAAATCGAACCTCACTCAGCACAAGAGAATTCATACTGGAGAAAAACCCTATGACTGTAATCAATGTGGAAAATCCTTCAGCAGCAGATCTTACCTTACTATTCATAAGAGAATACATAATGGGGAGAAACCCTATGAATGTAATGACTGTGGGAAAGCCTTCAATGATCCCTCATCCCTCAGGCTGCATGTAAGAATTCACACTGGAGAAAAACCTTATGAGTGTAACCAGTGTTTTCATGTTTTTCGTACAAGTTGTAACCTCAAAAGCCACAAGAGAATTCATACAAGAGAGAACCATCATGAATGTAATCAGTGTGGAAAAGCCTTCAGCACAAGGTCCTCCCTTACTGGGCACAATAGTATTCATACAGGAGAGAAACCTTATGAATGCCATGACTGTGGGAAAACCTTTAGGAAGAGTTCATATCTGACACAGCATATGAGAACTCATACTGGAGAAAAACCCTACATGTGTCATCAGTGTGGCAAATCCTTCAGCAGTAGCTTTTCTCTTACTGTGCACAAGAGAATTCATACGGGAGAGAAACCCTATGAATGCAGTAACTGTGGGAAAGCCTTTAATAATCTCTCAGCTGTTAAGAAACATGTGAGAACTCACACCGGAGAAAAACCCTATGAATGTAATCATTGTGGAAAATCATTCACTACTAACTCTTACCTTTCTGTCCATAAGAGAATACATAATAGATGGATTTGAATGCAATAACTGGGAATGCATTCATTGATTTCTTATCCCTCAAACAACTTGTGGTAACTCATGCTGGGTGTATGAGTTATCTGTTGCTGCATAATAAATTGCCCTCCAAAACATAGTGGCTTCAAACATTAGACATTTATTACCTCATGATTTCTGTAGGTCAGAAGTTCACAACTGGCTTAACTTTGTAGTTCAGGCTCAGGATCTTATGAGGGCGTAGTCAAGACTGTCAGCAAGAACTACAATCTGCATTTTTACTGCTAAAGAGCCTGTTTCCAGGCCCTGGCCGGTTGGCTCAGTGGTAAAACATCGGCCTGGTGTGTGGAAGTTCTGGGTTCGATTACTAGTCAGGGCAAACAGGAGAAGCAACCATCTGCTTCTCCACCCTCTCCTCCTCTCTCTCTCCCTCTCTCCCCCCCATCACCTCCTGCAGCCATGGCTCAAATGGTTTGAGCAAAGTTGGTTCCAGTGCTGAGAATAGCTGCATGGCCTTGCCTCAGGTGCTAAAATAGCTTGGTTGCCAAGTAATGGAGCCGTGGCCCCAGATGGGCAGAGCATTGCTCCAGTAGAGAGCTTGCCGGGTGGATCCTGGTCAGGGCACATGCGGGAGTCTGTCTCTCTGCCTCCCTGCCTCTCAATTAAAAAAAAAAGTCTCTCCCAGAATGGCTCAATCACGTGCCTGGAAAGTTAGTGCTGGATGTTGGTAGGGAACCTTCAGAATTGCCTCGCCAAGTAGGACTCTCTACAAACCTAAGTATCTTTATGATACAGCCAAGCATTTGATCTGAGAGCTCATGCTGAAGCCGTGTTGTTTTTTATGACCCAGTCTTGGAAGGACATATTGTTGCTTCCATTATGTATTAGACACATATTCCAATCCTGACACAGTATGGAAGGAGATGACACAAGGAGTGTACCATGAGAGAGATCATTGGGAACCATTTGAGAAGCTTGCCAAGAAATCAAGGAAGAAAGGCCTTCAGCCTTTCAATCTATTTGAAATGAAGTATATCATTCAGCAACTCTCATGTCAATGCAGTCTGGAGAGAAACCTCATGGGTGCAATCTTTATAGTAAGCTTTCAGCTCAAACTCACTATGTGCTAAAGACTGTGTACTGGGGAGAAACCTGAGGAACGTGGTAGCCTTAGGAAGCCTTGGGTGATACCTCTATGGAGTCATGACAGTTCACACTAAGGGTAAAACCTTATAAATGTCAGAATGCAGAAAACTTAGAACACACATGAGAAATCTGCAGAGAAACACTCATATAAGGAATGTGAAAACCCCACAGCACAAACATTCACATTACTGGGCACAAGATGCTGAGATACCCTGAATACAATGGGAAAACCTTAATGTTCTCTCAGTTTTGGGAGATGTGAGGCTTTGTTTTGGAAAGAAAGTCCTATCACATGCCATCAGTACTGGAAAGTCTTCCGTTTTTCCCATTCTTAGGAAACTGAGAATTCACTGCAAAGAAACCTATGAATTTAAACATTGAAGGAGTACATTTAATGATTTACATTAGGAAAAATATGAAGGGCCCTCTGGATGCAAAACCTGTCAATGTATTAATTTTGGAAGATCTTTTTATGATTCCTGTTTTTGACGACTTGTGAGAACTTATACTACAGGGAGGCCCGAGGGATATAATCAATATGAGGGTGTGTCAGCTCACCTCTTCACTGAGTAGCCACAAAAGAATTTAAACTGGGAACGGAAAATATAAACTTATGCACGTGTTATTACGTTTAACAGTATCTAATCCTTGGGTTGACCCATTCATCAATTTTCAGTTGTTTTGTTTTAGTATAAACATTTATGTCTATGTCTATACCTAAAATAAACCTGAAGTTATTATGGTCCATACTTTAGTATGTAGCACATTTATTATAATTTACTCTAAAAATCTCAATATATTACAAAAGGTATTTTGGGATATCTCCTGAGTAATTTAGTTTATCATAATGAAACTTCCACTATATGTACGATATACTTCTAATTTAATGACATTTTTGTCAAGTGAGTGAACTGTATGATGTTGATTCTCTCTATGTTCTAGTATGGCAGTTGCTTTTAGCTTCTTCCCCAATGCCTATTCTTCCCCTACTTACTTAAAGAAAAATGCAGTATTGAAAATACTCAGCCTGACCTGTGGTGGCACAGTGGATAAAGTGTTGACCTGGAAATGCTGAGGTCGCCGGTTCAAAACCCTGGGCTTGCCTGGTCAAGGCACATATGGGAGTTGATGCTTCCAGCTCCTCCCCCCCTTCTGTCTCTCCTCTCCTCTCTGTCTCTTCCTCTCCTCTCCAAAATGAATAAATAGAAATAAAAAAAAAGAAAATACTCAATATGTAAAGCTTTCCTCAAGTCCAGACTTGTGCTGCCCTGCCCTGCAGGCCATACTACGAAGGAGGTAAAAGACACTGGGGAACATCATCTGGTTTGTTTGCCGTACCTGTACTCTACTTATCTTAACTATTTTTTTCCCTTGAAAGTAGGCTCCGGGTCTAGAATCGGAAGAGCTATATTTTGATTATAATGGCAAAGAAGAAAAAAAAATCACAATGATATGGGCTCACCAGAAGCTTCTGATGGTCTGTATCAACTCTGGATTGCTCATTCCTAGGCTTTTCCATACATGAATAAAAGTAACCTGGCTGCCTGACCAGGCGGTAGTGCAGTGGATAGAGCGTCGGACTGGGATGTGGAGGACCCAGGTTCAAGACCCCGAGGTCGCCAGCTTGAGCATGGGCTCATCTGGTTTGAGCAAGGCTCACCAGCTTGAGCCCAAGGTCGCTGGATCGAGCAAGGGGTTACTTGGTCTGCTGTAGCCCCATGGTCAAGGCACATATGAGAAAGCAATCAATGAAACAGTAACCTGGCTGAACAAAGCCAAAGTGATTTTTTTTTTTTTTAACAGAGACAGTGAGAGTCAGAGAGAGGGATAGATAGAGACAAACAGACAGGAACAGAGAGAGATAAGAAGCATCAATCATCAGTTTTTCATTGCAACACCTTAGTTCAGATTGCTTTCTCATATGTGCCTTGACCATGGGCCTTCAGCAGACCGAGTAACCCCTTGCTCAAGCCAGCGACCTTGGGTCCAAGTTGGTGAGCCTTGCTCAAGCCAGATGTGCCCGCACTCAAGCTGGCGACTTTGGGGTCTCGAACCTGGGTCTTCCGCATCCCAAGTCCGATGCTCTATATCCACTGCGCCACTGCTTGGTCAGGCCTAAAGTGATTTTGAGGGTTTATGATTCAAGAGGTGTGTTAATATCTAGCTGAATGCAACATCTAACTGGTAAACCTAACCCCTAAACCTAACACACAAACTATACATTAAAACTAAACATAAACACAAACCCTAAACCTAACTTTAACCCTAACTCTTACCCTTATACCTAACTCATAATACATTCTAACCCTAACTTTCTAAAGCTAAACTTAACCCAATCGCAATAAATCTAATCTTCTAACCCTAACTTGTTAATCCTCACCTTATCCCAAAACCTTTAACAATAACCACCTAAATCATTAATGTAACATTTACCATTCTACCCTAAACTTTAAACACTATTCCTAAACCATAACTTTAAACCCTACCTGAACATAATCACTAACACCAATACCACCTCTAAAATATAACATTAATCTTCCAATCCTAACACAAAAGATTAACCCTCTAACCCTTTTTCCTAATACTTAAGTCCAAAATTATAAATACTAAATTTAAACCTAATCTAAAGATTAACCTTACCATATCCAGTTTTTTGTTTGTTTGTTTGTTTTTTACAGAGACAAAGTCAGAGAGAGGGACAGATAGAGACAGACCAACAGGAAGGGAGAGAGATGAGATCAGTTCTTTGTTGCAGCTCCTTAAGTGTTCATTGATTGCTTTCTCATATGTGCCTTGATTGGGGGCTACAGCAGAACAAGTGACTCCTTGCTCAAGCCAGCGACATTGGGCTTCAAGCCAGTGACTTTTGGGCTCAAGCCAGTGACCATGGAGTCATGTCTATGATCCCACACTCAAGCCATCGACCCCACGTGCAAGCTGGTGAGCCTGCGCTCAATCCAACAACCTTGGGGTTTCAAACATGGGTCTTCCACAACCCAGTCTGGCACTGTGTCCACTTTGCCACCGCCTGGTCAGGCAACCCTACCATATCTTTAAACCTGTACCTAACCCAATCTAAAAACCTTAAACCTAAAACCTAACACTAAAACTAAACCCTATACCTAACTGCACAACTAACCATAACCCTATTCTTAACCCTAACCCCAAACATAACCCAACCCATAACCCTAATCATATACCTAACCCAACTCTAACCGCAACCCTAAATCAAATCCTAACCATATACCTAACCTCAAACTTAATCTAAACCTTTTAACCCTAGCCATATAGCTAACATCAAACCTAACTCTAACAATAACATTAAAGCTAATTTATCCTTTATCATAACACTCCTTAACACTAAAACTATTTCTCTAACCCTAAAACCAACCCATTAACCCTAACCCTAACCCTATACCTAACCTAAATCCTAACCCTATCCCTAACATAAGCCCAAGTCTATACCTAAACTCAACAATAACCCTAACCTTTTCTAACCTCAATCCTAACTCCATCCTAAACCCTAATAAACTAACCCTATACTAAAACTTATCTGTACCCTGTACCTAACACTAATAGCACGTCCCTAACACTAACCCTATAACTACTCCATAACCCTGATCCTATCACCAAAACCTAAGCTAACTTCCACCACTAACCTAAAACCTACCTCTCTATATAAACTCAACACTAACCCTAACCTCAAACCTAACCCTAACTATAATCCTACCCTACAATATACCTGACCTCTAACCTAACTCAAAACAAAAGCTAAGTCTAACCCTTTAATAAACTCAACCATCATCCTAAACCCTAACCCCACACAAAACCCTCTCCATAACACTAATCCTAACTTTAACTCTATAATTAACTCTAAACAACCCTAACCTAAATCTCCATCCTAACCCTATAGCTAACCTGAGCCCTAATGCTAAACCTAATCTTACCCTAAGTGTACACCTAACCTCAAAGTAACCATAAGCCAAACTGCAACTTGATACCTAACCCTCTATATAAACTAAACCCTAACAAAATGCTAATAACTCTAAACCAAACCTTCTCCATATTCATAACACTAATCCTAACCATAAACCTAACTCAATACCTAACCAAAACCCTAACATAAAGCCTAACCCCAACCCCATACTAATTTCAACCCTAACCCTCAGCCTAACCCTCACTTTAAGTCTCACCCTGTTTAACCCTCACCCTCACCCTGAGCGTCATCCTCACCCCAAATCTAATGTTAATTCTCAACCTAGCCCTCATCTGACCCTCACCCCAACCCCCAGCCACACCCTGTTCCTCACCTACATCCTTAACCCCACCCAGGCTCTTAGCTTCCCCCTTACCTCATCCTCATGCTCCCCCTCCCTTTCCCTCAGCCATCACCCCCAACCTCAACCTTCCCCTCATCCACTCCTCTATCATCCACCCCCACTTGACCTCCCCTTCCCACTTCATTGTACCCTCTGCTGCACACACCACCTCACCCAGCCCTCACTGCACTCCCACCCTCACTTCCAACTTCCCCTCATCCCCACCCCCACTCTGACCATGACACTCTCCTTTACCCTCACACCCTCACCCTCATCCTGTCACTTAACCCCTAACCTAACTTCTAACTTCTAGCATCAGTGTGAGAGCTGGAGGGCAGCTTTCTGCCAAACAAAGTGCTGGCAGAAGCCGGTGTTCCTTTTCTGAGACACCCCCAACAGGCAGGAGCCACATCTGAGTCTCCACCAACCTGGTTCACAATGTTAACCCCACCCAAGCTATTTGCAGTGACTTTTCCATAAAAATGACCCTTCTTGCCTCATGCTTCAGACTTTACTAAAATCTCTCAAACAAGCAGCATAGGGCCTTAGCATGCCCTGTACCTCTCTTGCTAAGTGGCCCCAGGCCCAGCACTAGCAGCAGCTGGTCTTGGTTCACAGATTGGCCTCACATGGTAGGTCCCTCCAAGCCCAGCACAAGTAGCAGCCATCTAAAGATGGCTTTGTAGTTTGTGCCGGGTGGCTCTGGGCAGAACACAGGTGAAAGCTGACCTTGGCCTGCACCTCCCAGGAGGCCCCAGGGCCAGCACACTTGGTGGATAGCTTCAGACCACATCAAAGCACCACCCAACCACCTCCACAGCAATACACTGAAAGGGCAGACTCAGCAGGCACCAGAGCCCTGCTGAAGTAAGTCCTGGTCTGTGGGGTGGGCCCCTGCACAGCTGATCCTCCACAGTGGTCAGTGGTCACAGTTAGCCCTTAAAGCTGATCAGCCTGGGGCAAGTCTCTCCCATTGACATGCCAACAGCAATCAAGGCTCAATTATAACAGGAGGGTGCACATAGCCCACACAGGACATGAGAAGGGGCCTACCTGTAGTGCCCAGCATGGATGATCAAGGAGGCTGTGCCACTGGGCCCTACAGGACACCCACTATATTAAGCCCCTCTTAACAAGCCTGGGAGGTGGAGTAGCTCCACCTAACACATAGAAACAAGAACAAGGAGGCTGCCAAAATGAGACAAAGAAACATCTCGAATGAAAGTACAGAACAGAACTCCAGAAAAAGAACTAAACAAAATGGAGACAAGCAAGTACTAGATGCACAGCTTAAAACACTGGTTATAGCCTGACCAGGCGGTGGTGCAGTGGATAGAGCATCGGACTGGGATGCAGAGGACCCAGGTTCGAGAGCCCGAGGTTGCCAGCTTGAGTGCGGGCTCATCTGGTTTGAGCAAAAGCTCACCAGCTTGGACCCAAGGTCGCTGGCTGAGCAAGGGGTTACTCGGTCTGCTGAAGGCCCACGGTCAAGGCACATATGAGAAAGCAATCAATGAACAGCTAAGGCAGGGGTTGGCTGAGAGAGCCATGAACACCATATATTTTAAAATGTAATTCCATGAGAGACATACAACGACCCGTGTATGTTAAGCATTATCCAATAAAAATTTGTTGTTGTCCCCGAGCAGTAGGAAATGAATGGATTGTAATACATGAGAATGTTTTATATTTTTAACATTTTTTTTATTAAAGATTTGTCTGCGAGCCAGATGCAGCCATCAAAAGAGCCATATCTGGCTCACGAGCCATAGGTTCCCGACCCGTGAGCTAAGGAGTCGCAATGAAAAACTAATGATTGATGTTTCTCATCTCTCCATTCCTGTCTGTCTGTCCCTATCTATCCCTCTCTCTGACTCTCTCTCTGTCTCTGTAAAAACACACACACACACACACACACACACACACACAAAAGAACACTGGTTATAAGGATGCTCAATGACCTTAGAATTTCAACAGCATAAAAAAGGACCGATGAGAAATGAAGGATACACTGACTGAAATAAAGAATAGTTTATAGGAAATCAATAGTACAGTTGGTGAAGCTGAGAATGAAAGTGATTTGGAAAATAAGGAAGTAAAAAAGTCCCAATCAAAACAGCAAAACTGTAAACAGCAAAACTGTAAGACACTGATGAAAGAAATGGATGACCCAAATAAATAAAAAGACATTCTGTGCTCATGGATTAGAATAATTGATGTCATTAAAATGTCCATTCTACCCACAGTGATCCTCATATTTAATGCAATCCTGATCAAAATTCCAGTGGTATTTTCACAGAAACAGAACACACTTTCCTAACACTTATAGGGCATCACAAAGGACCCCCAATAGCCAATGCAATGTTGAGAAAGTACAAAGCTGGAGGCATCATGAGCCCTCACTTCAAACTATAGTACAGTGCTATAATCACCAACACAGGTTGGCATTGGCATAAAAACAGACACAGGTCAATGAGAGCAAAATGGAGAACCCAGAAATGAACCTGCATAAATGGCAGTGGTTATAATGGAAAGACAGACACACACACAAAGACACACTTCACTGGTTATACCACATAGAAAATTAAACAATTTCCAACATCAGGCCTTTCCTCTGCTGGGTCCTCTGATGACCGACATATCCCTCTCCCCTCAGCAGTCCTTGCACATAGGAAGCTTCTCCTCCCGCAGAGGTGTATCCAGGGCAGGTGCTGAGGTAAACCAAGCTCTCTTAGCACAGACACCAACCCACATTGTCCGGGAGCTCCAGTGGAGCCTCCTTTGTTTTGAGGACAGAGAGGTCAGCTTGCAGGAAAAGGCAAGTAAGAGGGCAGAACTCTCATGCACTAGAACGGTCAGAGATGTGGGCTCAGCGGGGCAGTGCAGGATGCACCTTACAATTCTGCCCAAAAGCCGCCCTCTTAGGGCAGTCCTGTTGAATCCATTAAATTTGGAAAATTCAAACTGAAATAAAGTCATACATCTCATGACCTCCAAAAACAGTTAAGGTATAATTGGAAACCATATGGAATGAAATGAAGGTGGACACAAACTTGACAACGTACAGCAAAATGCACTCAAAATTGTCCACAGAAAATTTTAAATGCAAAACTATAAAATATCAAGAAAAAAACAAAGGAAAATCTATATGACCTTGGCTTTGGTGATGAGTTTAATTTAAATGCAAAACTATAAAATATCAAGAAGAAAACATAAAGGAAAATCTATAACCTTGGCTTTGGTGATGGATTTTAACACACAATACCAAAAGCCTAAACACAAAAGGAAAATAAAATAAAATTAAAAACTTCTCTGTGAGAAATAAACCCACACTTTTATGGACAACTGATATTTGACAAAGGAGGTAAGAGCATATATTGGAGTAAAGACAGCCTCTTCAACAAATGGTGTTGGGAAAATTGGACAGCTACCTGCAAAAAAATGAAACTAGACCACCAACTTACACCATTCACAAAAATAAACTCAAAATGGATAAAAGACATAAATGTAAGCCATAAAACCATAAGCATCTTAGAAGAAAACATAGGCAGTAAGCTCTCTGACATCTCTCGCAGCAATATATTTGCCGATGTATCTCCACAGGCAAGTGAAATAAAGACAGGATAAACAAATGAGACTATTATCAAACTAAAAAGCTTCTGCACAGCTAAAGACAATAAGAACAGAATAAAAAGACAAACTACACAATGGGAGAATATATTTGACAATACGTCTGATAAGGGGTTAATAACCAAAATTTATAAAGAACTTGTAAAACTCAATACCAGGAAGACAAACAATCCAATCAAAAAATGAGTGAAAGAAATGAATAGACACTTCTCCAAAGAGGACATACAGATGGCCAATAGGAAGATGAAAAAATGTTCAACATCACTAATCATTAGAGAAATGCAAATTAAAACCACAATGAGATATCACCTCACACCAGTCAGAATGGCGCTCATCAAGAAAACAACACAGAATAAGTGCTGGCAAGGATGTGGAGAAAAGGGAACCCTCCTGCACTGCTGGTGGGAATGCAGACTGGTGCAGCCACTGTGGAAAACAGTATGGAGATTCCTCAAGAAATTAAAAATCAAACTGCCTTTTGACCCAGCTATCCCACTTTTAGGAATATACCCCAAGAACACCATAGCACTGTTTGAAAAGAAGAAATGCACCCCCATGTTTATGGCAGCATTGTTCACAATAGCAAAGATCTGGAAACAGCCCAAGTGTCCGTCAGAGGACGAGTGGATTAAAAAGCTTTGGTATATATATACTATGGAATACTACTCAGCCATAAGAAATGACATTGGATCATTTACAACAACATAGATGGACCTTGATAACATTATACTGAGTGAAATAAGTAAATCAGAAAAAACTAAGAATATATGATTCCATACATAGGTGGGACATAAAAATGAGACTCAGAGACATGGACAAGAGTGTGGGGGTTATGGGGTGGGGGGGGGAGGAGAGGGAGGGGGTTAGGGGAGGGGAGAGGCACAAAAAAAAGCAGAAGGTGATGGAACACAATTGAACTTTGGGTGATGGGAATGCAGCATAATCAAATGTCAAAATAACCTGGAGATGTTTTCTCTGAACATATGTACCCTGATTTATCAATGTCACCCCATTAAAATTAATTTAAAAAATAAAACTACTCTGTGAAAGGCCTTATTCAGAGAACCAAAAGACAAGCCACAAGCTGAAAAAAAATATTTGCAAAACATATCTCTGATAAAGAATTTCTACTCAAAACACACAAAGGACTCTAAAACAGACAACCCATTAAAAGTAGGTATGGTTCTGCCCTGGCCGGCTAGCTCAGCAGTAGAGCATCAACCTGGCGTGTGGAAGTCCTGGGTTCAATTCCTGGTCAGGGCACACAGAAATGGCCATTTGTTCTCCACCCTTTCCCCTCTACTTTCTCTCTGTCTCTCTCTTCCCCTCCTGCAGCCAAGGCTCCATTGGAACAAAGTTGGCCCAGGCCCTGAGGATGGCTCTGTGGCCTCTGCCTCAGGCACTAGAATGGCTCCAGTTGCAATGGAGAAACGCCCCAGAGCATCACCCCCTGGGGGGCATGCCGGTGGATCCGGGTTGGTCGCATGTGGGAGTCTGTCTCTCTGCCTCCCCATTTCTCACTTCAGAAAAGTACAAAAAAAAAATGTGGGTATGGTTCTGAACAGTCACCTCACCAAATATATACAGATAGTAAATGATTTTACAAAAATAAGCTCAAGTGCTATATGGGGGGGATTATAAATTAAAACAATGAGATAGCACTGAAAACCTATTAGATTTGCTACAAAAAAAAAGAAAGAATAAAGTAGAGGAATTCTCATTCATTACTGGTAGAATATACAACCATTTTGGAAGATACTCTAGTAGTAGTATCTTATGTAGGCAAAACTACACAAGTCTTACCTTAAAATCCATACACAACTGCACCTCCAGTGTTTCTGCAATTGCTTTTTAAAACTATGTCCAAACAATCTGGCTGGTGGTGCTGCAGTGGATAAAGTGTCAAGCTGGAATGCTGAGGTCACCGGTTCAAAACCCCGAGGTCACTGGCTCTGAGTGCAGGCTCATCAGCATGGGGTCATTGGCTTGAGCAGGGGATTGTTCACAGGATTCCAAAGCTCATCAGCTTGAGCCCAAAGGTCACTAGTGTGAGCAAGAAAGCACTGGCTTGGCACGTATGAGAAGCAATCAATGTACAACTTCAGTGAAAACAACTACGAGTTGATGCTTCTTATCCTCTCTCACTCTTCATGTCTCTCTCACTCTCTCTAAAAACAAAGCAAAAAACTAGCATGCAATTATGCACAGCAGCTCCATTCAAAATGGCTAAAAACTCAAATTAGGGTGTCCTTTAGTAGCAAATTGGGATGCATTCAAGTGAAGGGAAGCAAAACACGCACCCTCAAATATGCCTTTTTCATTAGGACCATTTTGAGCTGATTTTTCTTTTAAAAGTGGACACAGCCCTGGCTGGTTGGCCCAGCATATAGATGTCCTGGGTTTGATTTCCTACTAGGGCACAGATGAGAAGCGCCCAACTGCTTCTCCATCCCTCCCCCTCTCACTTCTCTCTATCTTTCTCTATCTCTCTTCTTCCTTCCTATAGCCATGGATCAATTGAAGCAAGGCTCCAGGTGCTAAGGATGGCTCCATGGCCTCCACCTCAGGCGCTAAAATGGCTCTGGTTGCAATGGAGCATCGCCCCCTCGTGGGCTTGCCTGGTGTATCCCTGTTGGGGCATATGTGAGAGTCTGTCTCTGCCTCCCCTTCTCTCACTAAAATGAAAAAAAAAAAAGTGAATACAGCATGGCCCTGGCCAGTTGGCTCAGGGGTAGAGCATCAGCCGGGTATATGGATGTCCTGGGTTCAATTCCCAATCAGGTCACACAGGAGAAGGGATTATCTACTTCTCCACCCCTACCCCTCCTCTCTCTCTCTCTTCTCCTCCTGCAGCCATGGCTCAATTGGTTCAAGCACACTGGCCCCGGGGACTGAGGATGACTCCATGGCTTCGCTTCAGGCACTAAAATAGCTTGGTTGCCAAGCATGGCCCCAGACAGGCAGAGCATCACCCAGTAGGAGGCTGATGGGGTGCATGCAAGAGTCTGTCTCTCTGCCTCCCTGCTTCTCACTTATAAATAAATAAATAAATAAATAAATAAATAAATAAATGTGGACACAGCAGAATATCTATTGCTCTTTTGTGAGGTCAATTTACGTTTATTAGAGAAATCTCTACCTGTAAGGGTGTCTCCCTCTGTACCAGGAAGAGAAGGGTGACACTCTCAAGTCTCTTCAGTGGAGGCCTGTACTTAAATCTGCCTAACAACCATACCCTATTTACTGTTTTGATGGATAACCTGCCTTAACTGACCTCCTTTTGTTTTGAGTTCAAGATGGTATCTCAAGTGATGACTTGGGCTATTTCAGGGAGTTCAGTTTTCCTGGGAGAGTTCTCACTTATACAAGAGATAAACATGTTATTAAGTTTGTTTTCCTCCTGTTAATCTGTCTTTATTACAGGGTAGTCTTAGCCAAGAACCTAGAAGAATAGAGGGGAATTATTTTCCCTCCCCTACTCAAGCAATGGAACACAATTCAACAATATAAAGGAATGAACCATCAACCTGTGGGAGAAAAAGGGGTTCTACCAAGTCATCTCACAGGGAGATTTAATCACAGATTCCTAACTATGAAGGTCAGGGTGGGTAGTCATACCCCAAGCATATAACTTTTTTAGTAAAAGGTTTTATCTTTGCCTTAAGCAAGCCGTGTCCATTGTTTTTGTGCATCCAGGTTAACACACCTTTGAAATAAGTATAACAGCCTCAAGAGAGCACATAATCTTCTTAACTATCCTGTAATCCAACACCTTCCTTGCTTTTTCCCACCTGCATGTAACCTTCCTCACATTTCCTCCTTAATTCCAAATGCATAAGAGAAGCTGCAAAACTGTTATTCTCAAAAAAATTTGAGATTTTGCAACTGTAGTCAGTTTGGGCTTAAATAATCTCTTACAAAAATTCTCTACAGGTAAGAACATTTCTTATGTAAGCAAACCCATAACATGAATTTCATATGTATACACTGTATTATTAAGTAAAAGACTCCTGTATGGCCTGACCAGGCAGTGGCACAGTGAACAGAGCCTCAGCCTGGGACACTGAGGACCCAGGTTTGAAACCCCAAGGTCATCGGCTTGAGCACAGACTCATCTGGCTTGAGCACGGGCTCACCGGTTTGAGTGCGGGGTTGCCAGCTTGAGCATGGGATCATACACATGACCCCATAGTCGCTGGCTTGAAGCCCAAGGTTGCTGGCTTGAGCCCAAGGTCACTGCCTTGAGCAAAGAAAGGGTCACTGGCTCAGCTGGAGCACCCGCCCCCACCCCAGTCAAGGCACATTTGAGAAAGCAATCAATGAACAACTAAGGTACCACAACTGTGAGTTGATGCTTCTCAGCTCTCTCCCTTCCTGTCTCTCGCTAAAAAAGAAAGAATCCTGTATGAAGACGCTACACACTGTATGACCCTATTTATACAACATTCTGGAAACGGCAAAACTACAGAGATGGTAAATCGCACTGCAGAGCTGAAGTGTTCACAGGACACTTCAGTGATGGGTATCTGCCATGTGCATTTAGGAAAACCTGTAGCTTTTCCTAGCCCAAAGAGTAAATCATAATCTATTCAAATTAAGTTATTAGGATATGGGAGTGTCACTGAATGAAATACAGAATGTGCCAAAAAATGTAACTACGTTAGAAATGTATGAAAAAAAACCTCACTGTAGGTGGTAGGGCAAGAGACGCTGACCTACAGAGCTTTGAAAACGAACAGAATCTGTACACTAAAACAAAGCATCCTTTCGTTAACAGTGGACTCGACTGTATAAAGTTTTTCCCCTTGGGGGCAGTTCACAATTCTGAAACCACTCTATATAGAATCTGGAATGGAGAAAGAATTCAATAAATGGCAGATGAGGGACAGGTTTCTCACCTGTTGAAATGAGAAGTCCCACATGAGCAAGGGGAGAAAGTTACAGTATCCACGGTAATGGATCAGGCTGGAGACAACAGTGTAAAATATACAACAGTATATTTTGTTGGAGACAGAAATATTCTTCTTTAGCTTAATATGGCTACAGACAGTTTCACATAGAAATTTTTATAATTAGTGTGTATACATAAGTTGGAATATACTCATCTATTTCCTTGCATGGTCAGCTGAGCACATTTAGCTCCCACACAACACAAGTTTTCAATACAATTCTGTACTAAAAGGAACCAGGGCCCTGTGAAGAAATGGCTGATTAAAGACTTGGCTGTTGTACCCTGGCCGGTGGCTCAGTCGATAGTGTCATCCCAGAGTACTGAGTTTGCTGGTTCAATCCTGGGGTTGCTGGCTCAATGCCAGGGGTGCTGCTCAACCCCAAGGTCATTCATGCCCCGGCTGTGGCACGTATGAGAAGCGATCAGTGGCACAGCTAAGTGAAACCTTATTAGTTGATGCTTCTCTCTCTCTCCCTTCCTCCCCCTCCTCCTTTCCTAAAAAATAAAATAAAATAAAATAAGATTTAGCTGTTACTTTTATTTGGCTTGTTGACTTCACCAGCTACTCAGACACCTGAGCTCAACTCTGCCATAGGAACAGTCCTCATAATGGCCACAAGGAACAGTGATGCTGATAATGTGTTGAGCAAATGTCCTATTTTACTAAAAAATCCTCATATACCTTATATTTTTTTTAAAAACTCAGCATTTATCTAGATCTCTCAGCCCTTTCCCTAACCCAACAAAAGAAGGCGTACTGAGGAAGCTCTATTCATAATGGAAGGTCCCCCATCCAAACAATAGGGCTATCCTGGGTTCCCCCAGACTGCTGGTCCAGTGCACAGGAGGCAGGTTTAATAGAAACCCCTCTGGGAACCAGCCTGGAGCACCTGGAGCCTGTCCAGAGCCCTCATCGTCACAGCTGAGGGCCCTGCCAGCACCATGGACATACTGACCCACAGCCTGAGTCCCAGCTGGACGTACAGATGGGCCCTGCCTGGGCGGCTTCCAGCCTCAGGAGTTGGAGACTGGGTACCCATAGTGGTTGTGGTCAGCCTCACCCAAGGTCAGTGTCAGCGACAGGCTGGGCTTCCGTTCCAGCTCCTCCTCTTCCAGGCAGCGCTGTGGGGGCCGGGTTTTGAAGAAGTCAGAGATGTAGCGAACCTGGGTGCGGAGAGGAGATAAAAGCTGGCTGGGCAGAGGTGGGTGGGACCCTGGTGGAGGGTTGGGGAATGAGACCCTGGGGAGGGCGTGAGGGGTGACGGGTGGTAAAACCCAAAAGGGGCTGGGTATTGTGGTAGGGGGCAATGAGAAAAGCAGAACCTGGGAGGGGAAGACTGGGTTCTTAGGGGGAGGACAGACATAGAGAGGTGTAGGGACCTCGAAAAGGGGAGAAAGAGGGTAAGCAGGACCCAGAGCAAAAAGATGGGGCCCAGGGGCTCACAGTGAGGCCAGCCACCAATGCTCCCTGCAGGAGTCCCACGAGGACATCACTCCAGTGGTGTTTGTGGTCAGATATGCGGGTGTAGCCCACGTAGAGGGCAAAGGCCACCAGAAAGAACTGCACCGTGGGCCGCAACAGCCGTGCCCACTTCCAGCAGAGCCGCGCCTGCACGTAGAGCTGGAGGGCCAGAGGGTAGCCATAAGCCCAGGAGCCTGCTGGGCATACCCCATGGCCTCTAGTTTTTATGGACAGACCTGACCAATCACCTCCTCCACCTACCCAGTTATACAGATGTAGAAAATGAGGCCTAGTGAGGGGGAGTGATTTGGCCAGGGTTCTACATCAAGCAAGGCATGGAAAAACCAACTCACCGCCAAGAACATCATGCAGTACATCCCGAAGGAGGAGTGTCCAGAATAGAAAGATAATCTAAGAAAGAAAGGAAAGGGCAGCAGGTGTCAGGAGGGCTGTGCAGAGGACAGAGCCTGAGGGCCCATTATGAGAGACTAGACAGCTCACTCAGCATCTCTATCTTCAATACCTCCCCGGTCCCCTGTCCCCTTCCACTGAGCTTCCCACAATCTGAGGGAGAATTTTATATGGAAGTGTTGCTGGTATCGGACATAATGGGAGTCCCAAAAGGAAAGGTAAGAGAGAAGGGAGAAAGAGAATATTTAAAGAAATAATGGCTGAAGAATGCCCAGACATTATGAAAAACTTTAAACACCCAAGAAGCTCAATGAACTCCAAGTAGGATAAATTCAAAGACATCCACACAGAGACACATTATAATCCAATTGCCGAAAAAAGTCAGCTTTGAAAATAGATGAGAGAAGGGACTTATTATGTGTATGGGACCCTCAATAAGATTAGCAGCTGATTTCTTATCAGAAACCATGCAGGCTAGCAGGTGCTAGGTTACATATTCAAAGAACTAAAACAGGAAAAAACTGTCAACCAAGAATTAGATATCTGGCAAAATTATCCTCTAAAAATGAAGGAGAAATTAAGACATTCCCAGATAAAGATCCAGAGAATTCAATGCTTGTACACCTGCCCTACAAGAATTACTAAAGAGAGTCTTTCAAGGAGAAATGAAGGATACTAGACAGTAGCTCAAATCTACACAAAGACATAAAAAACACCAGTAAAGGTAATTATAAAATATGAATAGTATTCATGTATTTTTGGTTTATAATTCCTGTTATTTCCTATATTATTAAAAAGAAAGAACTGCATATGTGCTAACAATGTAAACTAGACTAACTGTGGTGATCATTTCACAATAAATACAACTATCAAATAATTATGTTGTACACCAGAAACTGTTATAGCTCAATTTAAAAAACTACATAAAACAGCCTGACCTGTGGTGGCGCAGTGGATAAAGCGTCAACCTGGAAACGCTGAGGTTGCCGGTTCAAAACCCTGGGCTTGCCTGATCAAGGCACATATGGGAGTTGATGCTTCTTGCTCCTCCCCCTTCTCTCTCTCTCTCTCTCTCTCTCTCTCCCCTCTCTATAATGAATAAATAAAATCTTAAAAAAAATAAATGTTTAAAAAAAAAAACTACATAAAACAGTAAATATAAATCTATGTTGTTAGCACACAATATGTAAAGATAGAATTTGTGACAATAACCTCACAATATAGTCTATATATACACTGCTCACAAAAACCAGGGGATTAGGGAACTTGTAGGTACTCCAGTACTTTCAGCCTTTTGTATAGTGCATTTTCACCAATGAAATACAAGTTGGTTTGCATCTCATTTGCATAATCAAACAACTTTCTTTGACTTATTTGCTTTTCTAATGTTGTTTAATAAAAAAAATCAAATGCTTCTTTTATCACTTCATATTTATTTTGAAATATCCTCTAATTTTTGTGAGCAGTATATATATATCTCCACAAGCACCTGCCAGCCCCACTCCCACCCTGTCCACTGCCCAGTGAGGTACCTCTTTACCCCTCTCCATCTGCAATTCATTCTATGCAACCTAGCACCTGCTAGCCTGCATGGTTTCTGATAAGAAATCAGCTGCTAATCTTATTGAAGGTCCCATATACATAATAAGTCCCTTCTCTCATCTATTTTCAAGGCTGACTTTTTTCGGCAATTGGATTATAATGTGTCTCTGTGTGGATGTCTTTGAATTTATCCTACTTGGAGTTCATTGAGCTTCTTGGGTGTTTATAAAGTTTTTCATAATGTCTGGGCATTTTTCAGCCATTATTTCTTTAAATATTCTCTTTCTCCCTTCTCTCTTACCTTTCCTTTTGGGACTCCCATTATGTCCGATACCAGCAACATTTCCATATAAAATTCTCCCTCAGATTGTGGGAAGCTCAGTGGAAGGGGACAGGGGACCAGGGAGTTTTTATAAATATATATATATATATATATATATATTCTCCACAAATTTTTTGCACAGGACATACCTATTTAACATAAAAGTTAGTATAATGGAGAAATTAAAAACAAAGCAAAACAAATATATATATAATATATAGATAACACATAACAGACGTCTTCTCTTATGAGTAATTAAAGTAAATATATTAAATTCTCTAAAAGGCAGAAGTTAGAGAATGGATTTTAAAAACTTCATGATATATATAAGATTCACTTCAGATTAAAAGACACAAATAGGCTGAAAGTACAAGAATAGAGAAAACAGCCCTGGCCATTGCTCAGTTGGTTAGCTTTGTCCCAATACACCAAGGTGGCAGGTTGGAGCACTAGTCAGGGCACATAGAAGTATCAACCAATAAATGCACAAAAAAGTGGAACAACAAATTGATGTTTCTCTCTTCTTTTCTCTCTCTCTCTAAAATCAATCAATCAATAAATGTTTTTTTTAACTGGAAAAATATTCCATGCAAACAGTAACCAAAAGACCTCCACAGTGGCTATACTATACTACCCTACTATCAGGCAAAATAGACATTAAGAATATATTACAATTACAAATTTATCTGCACCTAACAACAGAGCCCCAAAATACACGAAGCAAAAACTGACAGAAGCTCCAATATGGGTGACCTTTAAAGAAGCCAGGCAAGAAAGGCCATATATAGTATATGATTTCATGTATATGAAACATCCAAAACAGGTAAATCCATAGAGATGAAAAACAGGTTAGTGGTTGGGGGCAGTAGCTAATGGACATGGATTTTCTTTTTGGTGTGATGAACATATTCTGGAATAAGATAGTGAAAATGGCTGCAAATCATTGTGAATGTACTAAAAGTCAATTAACTGTACACATTAAAATGGTTAAATTAGTGAATTTATTATGTAAATTTTATTTCAAGTTCTTAAGAAGAAAAATAAAGAAGTCAATTAAGTGAAAAGTTTACCAGTAGATGGTGAGAGGACAGAGCAAAAAGCATGAGGGCAGGGCCTGAAATTACCCCTCCTAACACTGACTGTTCTGCCCCAAGGCCTGACACCCCAGCCCACCTCGCCTCCCTGTCTGCAGGACCCACAGGCACCTGCCAGCCCCACTCCCACCCTGTCCACTGCCCAATGAGGTACCTCTTTATTCCTCTCCATCTGCAATTTACTCTTCAATATCCAGCTTCGCAGGGCCCTTCTCCAGCCCCCACTCTCTCCCAAGGAGTGGGAGTACCTATGCCTTAGGCTCCCCCAGCATCACCCAGAATGAAGGCTGCTAATCCAACACCCACCTGGACTCAGTGACGTTGGCAGGACTTCCCCTGCACACCTTCTCCACCTGTACATAGACGGAGCAGTTGACACGGCTCCAATCAGGGTCACACACCGCTAAGAAGTTGGGCCGCAGCCGGCCAATCATGTACTTGGCCAGGTCTGTCAGGGACTGGCTCACCGCAGCCCCAAACAGGAATGTCCCCAGCACCTTGTAGACAGCAGCCACATAGTTGTTGAAGTTGGAGCGGGAATAGAGCCGGTCAGTGTACACCAGATAGGCCTCGCCAGTTGAGACCTGAAAAGGAATCAGCCAGAAAGCTTCAGTTGGGGCTGGAGCGCAACTGTCGGGTCTCCACCAGGCACTGGCTCAGTCATTCCCACTGAAAGGGGTTTAGGATTTCTGGCTTCTCTGAGGCCACTGGGGAACTAGGAACTCCAAAGGGGGTCTTCTTCCCCACAAATACCACCCACAGCAGATAATTGACACCCCCGCCCTACAAGCCCCTCCTGCCTTACAAGGATGATGGTGGTAGTGATGGTGACCCCGGCCATGAGCCCGTGAGTGATGGTGTCTGGACGGTAGGGGTACTTGATGGAGTCATCACCACAGTAGAACCCTCGCTTGTACGGGGCATTCACGAGCGTCAGGATGGTGAAAGGCAGAGAGGCTGGGAGTGAGGGAGAGAAACCATGTAGCTATATGTTTCTCCCCCAACACCAGCCAAGTCCCAGGCCACACAGACCAGCCTTCCTCTAAAACTAGCATTATCTCCTGGTTACCTCACCTCCATGCCCACCATTAAAACCCCCTCAGGGTTCTCCTTATCCTCAGATAAACCAAAGTCCTCCCAGGTCCACTGTCTAACCCTCACCCCACATCTCTTACCCTCTCCCCTCACTCACTTCCTTCCATCCTCCTTTCTGCTCCTTGAACAAACTAGAAAGCACCCACTCCAGGACCTTTGCACATGTTCTTCTCTCTAACCAAAACATCTTTCAACTTCTTCCTGTCTCAGCTCCATTCCCCCTCCTGACTGTCCCACTCAAGTAATCACATGCCTAGAAGGAAATTTTCAGTACTTCCTGTTTCTTGTCCTTGTCTGTAATTGTGTAGTCATTGATACTTGATTGAATTCTCTCCCCCACCATCTGTGAGCATCTGAGGGGAGCTGTCATGCTCAAGCCTCAAGGCTGAGTCTCAGGAGCTTAGGCAGGCATTTAATAAGCATTTGTTAAAAGAAGGGAGGACTTTCTGTTCTTCAAACTGAGATGCCCGCCTGCATTCTCACTTGGCCCTGGGTCAGCCAGAGTGATCAAGGAAGCCCAGACAGAGAGCTCAATCCCAAGACATTCAGGAGTCAGTCATGACCAAATTATGAAAGGTTAAATAAGTAGCCCAGGCACTGGGGCCCTGCTAAGCCGAAACCCCTCCCCTCTTCCCAGAGACAAACTCCAGCAGGGTGTCCTTTGCCCCTGGTAGGGCAGGTGACAAAGTATAAAAGGGTGTGGCTCTTCTGGGGCTTGAATTTCAGAGGAGGGAGACCAGCAGGGCCAAATCCTCCCAACAGGCCAAATTCAAAGGCCTCAGGGATCCTTTAGTGATGATGGTGTTGAGCACCTTTGATGCTGAGTCTGGGGAAAGACTCAGGGAAGAAACACAGAGGTTGGCCTCATGGAGCCAAGAGGGGTTATAAATAAAGAATAGGTAAATGACTGGAATCGAGGAGGTGGCTGCAGCTTTCTCAATAGGGATTGTAGAGTAGTCTACAGAGAAGGCTGCTCGGAGGAGACGAGGAAGTTCAGGGCAGATCTGAGGAAGAGTGCCAGGCACAGGGAACAGCCAGTGCAAAGGTCAGGAGGTACAACTATGCCTGGGGAGTTGAAGCATTGGGAAAAAGGACTGTGCTGGGGACTGGGGGATGGAGGATATTATAAGAATGTAAATCTTGCTGTGAGTGAGGTGGAAGGCACAAAAGGGTTTGGAGCAGAGGAACAGAGCATGTTTTTATAGGATACCTCTGACTGCTGTGAGTGAGGACAAGGGTGGAGACACAGGCTAAAAAGAAGACTCCCAAAGTTGTGTGCGGGTGTGTATGATTTGGAGTGGGAGGCAGGGCTAGAAGATGCTGAGAAATCAAGTCATACAGAATTTTCTAGAATGGGAAGCACCGTCTTCCTGAGCCACCAACCCCTGACACACAGCAGCAACACACGACCTAATCTTAGCTCCACCTCAGTGTGACCTCTCGGGGATAAAACTAGGGATTATAACAGCTCATCCCTCTCAGGCTGTTTGGAGGAAAAGGTTAAATCATTTGCATGTTGCTTAGTGCCTAGTATACAGTAAGTGCCACACAAATATTTAAATAAATAATAACATAGGTGCTTAGGATATGGTGCCCAGGGACTCCTTCCTGTCGTCACCTGGCCCATCCCAAAAGGGGTATCATCGGGGGCATGGTAGTAGAACTTCGCCTCTGCCATCCATCAGAACTTAACCCTCCATCCTCCCTCGGTCTCTCGGTTCCCTCCGTTCAGGTCAGAGGAGCAAGAACCAGATTGGAAGGCACAGGGGAGGGGCCGCTACCCCCGGCGGGGGTAGAATTCCAGGGCTATAGCCCTCACAGCCGCAGAGCAAACACTCAGCCTTTGTTCCCGAGACCCTGCGAGAGGGGAGGAGTGGGGAGGGGACATCAGACTGCCCCCTCCGCCAGCCTGGCCCCAAAAGTCGCCCAACAGGTTTGGTCTGGCCGCTTCGAAGCCCGCGGTTCACCCGCAGCCCGGGATTCAGCTTTCGGTGTCACCCGCCCGCGTATGTTCAAGTCCCACCGACGAGCCGTGAGTCCCGGGCCAGGCTTCGGCCCTCACCGAGCCCACTGAGAAAGGCAATCCTGGCCCGGAGGCGTGAAGGTCCTGCCCGTGGGGACCCGCACAGCACCCCCAACCCCGGCCCGCCCCTACCCGAGGCGCCGCCCGCGTGAATCACCGCCCCAGTTGGGCGCGGCGGGTGGGGGGACTGGTACGGCCCGGCGGCGACTTCCTGTTGCCCAGAGAGGGGGTGCCAACACCCGCACTGTTCATGACCCACTCCCAAACCCGGCGCTGGCAGGGTAAACTGAGGCTGGAAGGACGCACACCGGGGAAGGTGCGCCGAGGGTCCTCTCCTGAGTCATCATTCTAGTGGGGGCCTCGGAGAGGTGGAGGCGTTGCAGGCCTTCTCCCGCCCTCCAAACCTTCGCGGGGCCGGAGGCGAGCACCTCCTAGGAAGGGGTTCCCCCACACGCCGGAGTTCCCGGGCTCTTACCGACCAGCACGCACAGCACGTCGAGCAGCACGAAGACCCACCTCCGCTCCATGTTGCCCCTGCCCCGGGCAGAGCCCGCGACCCTGGACGCCAGTCCCAGCGCGTCCCGTCGCGTCCCAGCCCAGCCGCAGGGTCACATGGCCACCGAGCCTGGCCCTGCGGGGTAGGGGAGGGGAGCGAAGGGCGGGGCGGGGCAGCCCCAGGGGAGGGGGCGGACTCTGTCCCCGCCCCGCCCGCTGCGCGCAGGAAGGAGCCAGGTGGAGAGTGCGTGTGCGCGGCGACTAAGCACCCCGAGTAAGGGGAAGGAGGAGGGGTCTCGGAACTGGTAGGGGTCTTCAACACTCAGTACCCTCTCATCCCTGCCACCAGGCCGGGAGGCTAAAGCTCAGACATAGTGACCCCAGAGTCACCCAGAGCATCGATGCCCGTCACACGGATCGAACCGGCTGAGCCCTGGGGACAGGGACGAGGTGGGGAGAGGTGACAAGGAAAGAGTGAGGGTGAATGGACAGCCCCAGCTGTGGGTGTGGGGGAGCTGGGCTCCGCAGGCTATGCCCCCCAGGCTCCTCTCTGAGCCTCGGTCTCCTCATTTAAGACTGGCGTTCATGCCTTGTACATCTCAATATGCTGAATCAGTAAGTGCCTACAAATTGATGGGGTGTTGAGGCTTAATTGCATAGGTTTTTCTGCGGTCCTGCCGCCCCTGGCAGTTTAGAAAATCAGATTCCTCAACACCCACCCTGTAGGCTCCAGGCACTGTTGCTATGTAGCCAGGACGGAAGAGCAGAGAGGTAGGAACTCACTGTGCCCGGCATGCCCCAGGTCCCAGAGAGTCCTGAGCTGGGAGGAACCCAAATCATCGAGTATCCAAGCCAAAGAAACTGAGATCCGAGGGGCCCATTACATCCACTCTAAGAATCCGCAAACGCGCACGCGATCCTTTTAGCCGGAACCATTTGAGAGGCCTTGAGGAATGTGAACACCTCCTGGAGAGCCCTGCGTTCATCTGGCAGAATACTTGACCAGCAAGAAGTTCTGTCGCCTTCAAGGTCACAGAGTAAAGGGGGCAGGGATTGGAACCCTGATGGCCTGGCCCCAGGGTCCCATGCCCTTGACCCCTAAGCCACATTCGCCTCCACCTCCAGTGTCTGTCCTACAGAGAATGTTCTCGGACCTCTTTGGAAATGAAGGGAGCAGCGTCCAGAGAGGAGGATCCCCTACCCAAAGTCAAGCAGTTGGTTTTGAACTCAAGAGCCCCCTCGCTCCTACTTTCTGGAAGGATGAAAGGACCTCTGCTTCTTGGTCATTGTCCAGATGACCAGGTTGCCTGGACCAGTGTCTCTAGGTCAAGTCCTCTATCCCCCAGATCAACTTTCCTTAAGCAGGTCACCCGAGACACTCTCCCACCACCACCCACATAATCAAAATAACTCAGCCCACCCCAGGACAGAACAAGGTCCTGCCTGGAAACTTATGGACCTGGATTTTCCATCTGCGGTGCGGTGGAAACGGTGTGGGAGGCAACAAACCCCCTTTCCAACCGCATGCCCCGAGTTGAAGTCTCCACCAGACTTCCTCCAAGGTGGACCGGAGAAACCGACTTAATTGCTCAGAGTGTTTTTCCTAGTCTCTGGGTAGGGGTGGGGTTCTCGCTACGGCCATTTCAGGCTCAGCTGGGTCCCGCAAGTCCTGTGCACGTCCTCTTCACCTCCTGATGTGACCCCGCCCCTCGTGCTCACGGGCTCTGCTCATTGGCTTCTCCTGCTGCCACTCACATGGGGCAGAGAAAGGCCGGTCCCGAGCTCTAATTCCCCGTCATTGATTCGTTCATTCATGCAACACAAACCGAATTAAGGTTGTTTTGAGAATTACCGGATAAAAAACGAAAGAGTCTGGCAAAAACGTTACTTAATGTTACCTGGCCTCATTATTACCACTGCACTTTTCTCAAATATCAGGTAACTACCGCTCTCCTGTTGACATAATCAACACTTTCAATTAAGGTAGTGAAGATGCAACACTGTATTGGAATCAAGGAAATTCAAGGTTCTTTATTGATCACCTGTAGTGTGCGGCGGCGGGGAGGGGGTGGATAAGCTGTGAGGCACCTGCCAAAGTGGAGTGTGGAGGCAGAGACAGCTTGAGTGGATGTTACATGGTCAGACCTGGGAGAGATCCCAGGTGTCTCCTGCAGGCAGAGGCCTTGGATGGGAAGGAGCATGGATGGCCTGGTCCCTGATGAGCCAGGAGAGTGGCTGGAGGGAGGGCATGAGGCTGGAGCTGGTGTGGCTATCAGCCCACCTCCACTGACTTCAAGCTCATCCTGTTCTTAAAATATCTAGGCAGGGTCAGGATTAAAATCTAGTAGGGCAGCAGGGATTAGGATTAGTGTCAGGGCTGTGGTCAGGGCTTCTACACCTGCTAGCTGGAGTCTCCCACACTTCAAGCTTTCACACCTGGCCCTTTACAGAGAAACTGAGCCAACAAGGCCCACTCAGGGAACAGAGTCTGGGCTGGGAGCCAGAACTGGACGGCCTCTCCCTCACCTGCAGATGGCAAAGCTGGAAGAAGAGTGATGGTACTGGGACCTTGCCTGTCTGCCCTAGAGACCCCAACTACTCCATTCCTGGTCACTCTCAAACAGTGACACTCAGGGCTCAGAAGTTTGTCAGTTCTCATCACCCTGTTGCCTCAGCACAACCTGAAGGACTCCAGGTTTCTGTTTCCAAAACGGAATATTGTGAAGATTAAGGGAGAAAAGCCTGGCAGGTGGGCAGAAAGGTGCCTAGCACACAGTAGATGCCACCAGAGTGCAGCCACAACTCCCATCTTTCTATATTTCTCTTGGGGCTCGGAGAAACCACATTGGAAGTTATCTCCCAGACTGTGGGCTTTCACCCCTGCTGGCAGTCCTGCAGTCAACACTGTCCCTCTGGGTGACTGTGATGGGTGTTTGGGCAGGGAAAGCAAAGTGGGGTGGATGGTCCTCAGTCTCATTAGGAAGCACTAATAGGGAGTTATATGAATAGTACACAGTGGGGTTAGGTGCCAGGAGTCACCGGTGAGTCAGAATCCCAAACCTGCATACAGCTACATGGACTTCCCCATTCAAGTGCCACACACAACCTGAATCAGGGACAGGGCAACTTTCTGTTTCAGCATGGAGTCAGCATCCTGGGAACCCTCAGTCCTGGATGAAGTTGCCACTTCACGCAGACAACCCCGCTTCAGTTTCAGCATGGAGTCAGCATCCTGGGAACCCTCAGTCCTGGATGAAGTTGCCACTTCACGCAGACAACCCCGCCTGCAGTGCCCTCCCTGCCCTACACCCGACCCTGCCACCTCCTCTAAGCTTGGGCACCATCTCAGCTTGTGTCTGTTTATCCGCTTACCATAGTCTCCTCCCCAGAATCACCTCCATGAGGGCAAGGACTCCCACATAGTAGGTGTTCAACCAGTGCTGAGTGAAAAATGACCTAGTGAATAATGAATGACTTAGTCCTGGGGCCTGGGGTCACGAGGGTGCCTGCTGCTCCAGGGGCTCAGTCTGGGCTGGACTTTCACAGGATGAGGCCATGAGCTGCTTATTCCTTTTACACGATCTGTCTTCATGGAAAGTCCAGTCCCTGAGCCACACCCCCCACTTTCCCTAACTACTGAGGGTAGTATTTTGGGGTATTTTATTCCAAGTCTCCAACACTGGGCCCCAAGATCAGGAGAGGCTGCAGACTCCAGTTTACCTCCAGGGTGGGGACCCCGGAGCAGCCTTTGCTGGACAGTGAGACAAAGTCACAGCCCAGCCCTGACCTCCAGACACTCATGGAGCACTGATGTGCAAGGCACTCACAGCCTCAATGTGCTCTTTGCAGCAGCCCAGAAATAATGTTACAATAGGGTTAAAGAATGTAGATGTAGCCTGACCTGTGGTGGCGCATTGGATAAAGTGTCGACCTGGAATGCTGAGGACACAGGTTTGAAACCCAGAGCTTGCCCAGTCAAGGCACATATGAGAAGCAACTACTACGAGTTGATGCTTCCTGCTCCCCACCCCTTCTCTCCTCTCCTCTAAAATTGATATAATAAAATATTTTAGAAAAAGAAGAATGTAGTGATAAAGGTGAAAAACATGGAGAATTTCAGTAGAGAAATGGGAAAAAAAACTGGAAATGTGAGATGGTCTGAATGGCAGTCTGGAACTGTGGCAAAGAGATCCAGGGACCTCAAAGACCAGTCAGTAGCAACTATCCAAACAGAGACACAAGAGAGAATAAAACACACGGAAATCTATGGGGCAATACCCAATACTCTCCTGTGCAACTGGAGGCCCAGAGAGGAAAAAAGAGGGCAGCAGATATACTGGAATAACAACCAAGATGCCCCAACACCATGCAAGGCAGCCCTCAGGCCCAAGAAGCATCATGTGAAAATCTATATCTGGCACATCACACTCTAATGCTGATGTCCAACAAAAAAGAAATCACAGAGGAAAAAGATGGGTCTCATTTAGAAAAACACAAGAATGACCGATTTCTCACTAGAAAACAAGAGTTAATGGAACATCTTTAAATGTTGATCTTGCCAAAAAAAAAAAGTTTCAAAAATAAAGGAGGAATCCTTGAGGATATTCCCAGCTAGTGAGAGGGAATGAAGAACATTTGTGGGAAGAAATGAGGGCCCATCTCTAAAGGCTACAGAAAACCAAGAGATACGACGCGCCTATCAAAACAGCCAAAATCCAAATCCAGGGCAACAGTGCAGGCCAGACCCTGGGCCCGCACAAGCCCTCCTTTACCGCTGGTGGGGATGCAAACGGTGCAGCTCTTTGGAAAACAGTTTGGTGGTATCTGACAAAACTAAACACACTCTTACCCTAGGATTCAACTTCTGGGTATTTGCCCAACTGAGTTGAAAACTTATGTCCAAACAAAAACCTACACAAGTGTTCAGAGCAGCTTTATATGTAAGTGCCCAAAACTGAAAGCAACCGAAACTTCCTTCAGCACGTGAGTAGAGGATAAAGCGTGGTCCATCTAACAACAGAATGTTCCTCAGCAATAAAAAGAATGAGCTCTGGCGCCAGCAGAAGACGTGCAGAAACCTTAGGTGCACATCACCAAGAGAAAGAAGCCAGTCCGCAAAGGCTATACATCAAACTGTTCAAAGCCAGGGAGAAAAACCAATTACATCTGAAATTAATACAAAATAATACTGAATGTGAACTATAATTGAAATATAAAATAATTTTTAAAAACGGAGAAAGAGGCCCTGGCCGGTTGGCTCAGCGGTAGAGCATCGGCCTGGCGTGCGGAGGACCCGGGTTCGATACCCGGCCAGGGCACATAGGAGAAGCGCCAATTTGCTTCTCTACCCCTCCCCCTCTCCTTCCTCTCTGTCTCTCTCTTCCCCTCCCGCAGCCAAGGCTCCATTGGAGCAAAAATGGCCCGGGCGCTGGGGATGGCTCCTTGGCCGCTGCCCCAGGCGCTAGAGTGGCTCTGGTAGCGGCAGAGCGATGCCCTGGAGGGGCAGAGCATCGCCCCCTGGTGGGCGTGCCGGGTGGATCCCAGTCGGGCGCATGCGGGAGTCTGTCTGACTGTCTATCCCGTTTCCAGCTTCAGAAAAATACAAAAAAAAACAAAAACAAAAACAAAAACGGAGAAGGATACAAATCTTAGCAGTTAAATACACACAAGGGTCAACCACAGCTTTCTTGGAAGCAAGCAAACCAGAATACAGTAGAGCAAGAGCTCTAAAATATTTCAAGAAAATGAAATAACTAAAATCTCCAATGAACATCACTAAAGTCCCTGGGGTCCCACCCCCAAGTGCCCTCATTCCCAGTGCTGGCACAACCAGCTCTGAAGGACTAAGCCCCAAATTCCAGGAAACACTCAACTTTCCCACACACCTGAGCACAACCAGCCCTTGACCCATTTGCCCTTGGCCTCTACTCCCCAGGTCCAGGCCTGTCCCCTCCCAACATATCCCCTGCCCCTGCCCCACCTGTTTACACACCACTAACGAAGCTTTGAAAACCACATGTTGACCCAGCCCCTGCTTACCCTTTCAGGGGCTTGAAGACAAAACCTGCTAGCTGGCCACTCAACCCGTGCTGCTCTCCCTCTCACCCTCCACTTCCTTCCTGGGACTAGGGCCCCCGCCTACCTCTGTTGGCAGTGACCTTGGCCTGACACATCAGCTCTCATCAAAACAGGGTGATTCTCCTTCATGTTCCAGATTAAATGTCCCCTCCATTTAACTGACCACTTACCTCGCATTGGTCAGCATGATATGGACCATGGCCGCCATGTTTTCTGTCATGACTTAGCCCAGATCCTTGAACAATACCCGGTACAGAGTCCACCAAGTGACTAAGTGACAAGGATGACCTGTGGTTCCCCAGCACCTCCTCATGCCCTACCCAATCCACCACGAGACACCCATGGGGCTTCAAATCAAGTTTAATAAATAAAACAGCAAGGGGTTCAAGGCAGTTATCACTTCACAGTGTGGTCCTTGGTGGGGTGACAGGGAAGGTTGAGTCCAACTATGCAGATGGACTCAAGCCAAAACTCTCCTGATGACACCCGGGGGTGGAAGAGCGCTGCCCTGCCCCCCCTGGAGGACCCCACTCCAATTTGTAAACAGAAACATAAATAAAACAAGGGAAGTGGGGAAAGAGGACCAGGACCCCAAACCATCTTACTGGGGAGCTTCAACAGAAATATGACCTGCAGGGTCAGGACAACAGGCTGGAACCCAGCCCCTCAGCATTACAGGCAACAGGGGGGTACCAGTCATCTGTCTCTTGGAACCAAGGGGGGGTGCCAGTCACCTGTCTCTTGGAACCAAGGGGGGGTGCCAGTCACCTGTCTCTTGGAACCAAGAGGGGGTGTCAGTCACCTGTCTCTTGGAACCAAGAGGGGGAAGGGTGTCAGAAACCTGTCTCTTAGAACCAAGAGGGGGTGTCAGTCACCTGTCCCTTGGAATCCACGCCCACAAGAGGCTGCTGAGAGGCCCTGGGCGGACAGAGAAAGGAGGCAGGTGGGCGTAAAGTGCGGCTTTTCCTGAAGTGGACAGAGCGGTCGAGGTCAAGGGTAGGGCGGGGCCAACATCGAGGTATATGGCTCTGTGCCCCATGGGGTTTGGCACCAAGTAGCAGCTGCCCACCGACCCGTGGGCTGGGGCAGCCCATGGCCCTGCCAGGTGCAGGGAGACAGAGCCAAACAGAGTGCTGGAGGCTCCCTGGACAAAGGCTGCTGGTGGGGGGGGGGATGGGGGCAGCATCCTGCCCTGACTCCCCGTCTCCCTGACAGGCAGGGATGCCTTTCCTTGCCTCTGCTGGCTAAAGGGGGCCAGGCCCTCTGCACCCAGATGCCCAACAGGTCCCACGGTGGGTGGCAGGCAGTGGTGCCAGGCGCTGAGGGTGCCAGTCTGTGTGTGGGGAGGGGCAGGGCTATCAGCCCTGCCGCTGCTCACCCCAGTCCTTGAAGTGTTCTGAAGCAGAGACGGCGTTACCCGAGGCCCACGAGGAAAAGGGTCGGGAAGACTGACAGAGGCAGGCCCCACAGTGGCCCCAAGTCCAGTCTAGGCCACACATGCCTGCCCATGGCCAGGAATCAACAGGTCATCACGTTACAGCTGCAGCGAGGGGAGAGACCGAGAGAGAGACCAAAAGAGGGTCAGTCCAGTCCCAGACTACATGGCTTGAGCGCTGTGGACCAAACACATGGCTCCCGACCTTGCCTCCCCCAGCAGACCGTGTTTTCACGTGTGCCTGGGGAGGGCTGGTGTTTGGAGCAGGGGTGGAAGGAGACTAGCACTGGCCCAACTTGTACCTTTTGGGATTCTGAACCATATGAATGTATTACCTAGTCAAAAAAATAAGCCAAATTAAAAGTAGAGAATAAAACTAAAACAGCCTGCTCCATGGGGCCACACCACCCTTGGTCCTTCAGGGCAGACCCCTCCCGGTCTCCTCAGCTTAGCCTGAGGCTAGGGGCCCTTAGGGTGGGGGGCTGCACTCACTGTGACAGGGGCTCCGAGTGCAGCCCAGGGCCCGGGCACGCTGGGTGAGCAGCCAGAAAAGGATTCACGTCCTCAATGCCAATGAGTCCAAACTCGGTGACCGACAGTGCCACCTGTGTAGGGGCCACAGGCTCCTCAGGCTCCTCAGGCTCTCCGTCCATATCCATGTGGCTGGAGACCAGGGGCAGCTCCTCAGGGAGGGCCGTGGGTAAGGCCAAGTCCACAGCCAGTCTCGAGCTGGCGCTGGGCTCCAAAGAAGCAGCTGTAGCAGAGGGGCAGAAGGCCGGCTCGGCCAGGGCTGGGGGCCGCTGGGGCACGGGCACAGTTGGGGGCACATCCAGCTTCTGGAACAGATAGGGCCCTGGCTCCGAAGACGGGAGGTCGTTGGAGCACTCTTCAGGCTCACCTAAACTGCTAGCCATGCCATCCACACTCAGTGGCTCTGCAGAGAGAGAACAAAGCTGAGGCCAAGCCCCCAGCAGCACCCACACCCAGCCCTCCCAGGATCCACAATCCCAGCTAAGGTGCACTTGCTTAAAATCACACTTTTGCCTTCAAGATGCAACCTTTGCAGGCTCTGGCCAAACCTCTGTCAGGGACAGCAAAACCTACAGACCCCTCTTCATAAATGTTTTTACACAAATACATAAAATATGCATGAACACAAAAGAAACAGTTATACTAAACTGTGCACCCTAGGCTAAGGACACCTGTCTTGGAAGGCTGTGACTCCCATTTTTCAAATAGAATGTAACAGATTCAAACCAAAAAAAATGTTTTGAGTGCACTGCAAGGCCAAAGTACATGTAGAATTTGTGAACTCTGTTCACAGGTACATGACAAGCAACGCCAAGACAGCAAGATATGGAGGCCCTTCCCGACAAACCATGAAACCAACCAGATTCTAGAACCAGGGGATAATTTAAACCCGAGTTCAACAGACCTAGAGAGTGAAGGTCCTCGTCCTTCACTCTGTGGTTACCTCCAGGAACTGAAGTCATGAAACAGGCCTGTCCTGCTCTGGCATGGCCCAGGGCCCAGGACACTGGGGAGGGCTCAGATACCCCCAGGTCTCCCGCAGGGCGGCTGGAGCTAAGCAATCCCCACCTGCGACCCAGAAAGAAGTCCCCCCAACCCGAACTTGGTAAGTCCCCCTGACCTGTGGCCCAGCAAGGAGACCCCTCAACCTGGACCTCAGAGAGAAGACCACCAACCTGGGGCCATAAAGGGGGCTATCCAACCACCTAGGACCCAGAGAGGAACCCTCTCTACCTAGGGCCCAGGGAGAAGCCCCTTCAACCACATAGGGCCCAAAGAAAAGCCCCCTGCCCTGGGGACGGAAAGGAGACAACCCAACCACCAGGAGCCCAGAGCAGAACCTTCACTAACCAACCAGGGCGCAGAGAGAGGAACCCCTACCTGGGGCCAGGAGGGAGCTCCTTCAACCACTGGGGACCCAGAGAGAAATCCTCTGATGTAGGACCCAGAAAGGAGAACCCCAACCACCTAGAACCCAGAGAGGAACCCCAACAGCTACCTGGGGTCCAGAGATAAACCTCCACCACCTGGGGCCCAGAAAGAAACCCCCTACTTTGGACTTCAGGGCACATATAGTTCTCCTCCACACAGAAAACCAACAAGCCCCTATGATTCATGTGTGTGACACCTCATAGGGTGGAGTGACAGTGGCTCCCAGACACCTGCTCCTTAGTGTCCACTGGCATAGGTAAGGGTGCCAATTACCAGAGGGCTCCCCCAACGGCAAGGGCCCACCCCACATTCTCACCTATGTGCATCCGTGCCAGGGGTTCCTGCTCAGGGCCTAGACCATCAGTAGCAGCAGGCAGAGGTGGTGAGGAGCGAGGACGGGCGAGGCCATCAGGGTCACTGCCATCTAGGTCCTGGTCTGTGTCCCTGTGGAAAGACGGTGCCATAGGAGGCTGCACAGGGGGACAGCTGCCTCAGACAGGAAATGTTCCCCGGGACTACCATCCTCCCCTGACCACAGGCCCTGCAGGAAGCCCACTGCACATACGTGGCTCCTGATGGGCCGTACTTCCTCCGGCCTAGTCGCGTCTGCTGGGAGAAGTAGTCGTAGCGCTCAGACTTCTTCCACAGGTAGTAGTACTCCACACACTCGCCCACAGACCGTGTACGCACCTGAGGGACAGAATGGTGTCATCTGGGCCCCACATGCCGAGTCCCCTCTGCTTTCCAGGACAGCAGAAACAGGTCATGGCAACCACCACCCTCAAAGACCCTGCATATACCCCACGCATCCTCTGTACCCACCTCCAGCCCCCATCTAAGGCTCACAGGCCATCCCCACGTCCGGGGCTCATTCCTTTGCCCTAAACATGACGGCACCCCAATCTCAAGAGCTCCACCACCTGGAGCTGGCAGGGGATCCCATTCTTTTCTTCACTCTGGGCACATGAGTCCAGTGTTCACTTCCCTCACCCCAGACCTTGCCAAGCTCTAAAGGACTATGGTGTATACCTCATTCCCCACTCATCACAGGCCCAGCAGAGGGGGAATGGCGAACTCTTGGTGCGAACACCAGGATCAGAGCCCCCAACCAGAGAAAACAGAATACAACCGGGCCACCCCCACTTTTCCCACAAAGCACAGTGTTACTAACACCCTGTTACTAACACCAGGGACAAAGCCCCTAACCAGAGAGGGCATCATGCAACATGGCTGAGCCTGCTTTTCCTACAGAACATCACTAACACCCCAAGAAAGACTGTCTATGAGCACATGAGACACTGTCAAAGGACCCACTGGAGTTTCATGAACCCCAGATTCAATCACATACACAAGCACCCTAGAAAGATAAAGGAAGGTCCAGCTCTATGCTTTGCCACCTGGCAAAGCTCTTGGAGCATCTTCACTTTGATGGAGCCCCCACAGTAAGGCCAGGGCTGTGTTGCAGCCACATGTGAGACCCCCTGCTGATCCCAGGATGAGGGACAGGAATCGGGGGGGGGGGGGGTTGGCAGGGCAGACACAAGCTGTCCCATCTTCCCAATGACCCCTTCTGCGTCAGGGTTCTGACTAGACCTGAGGACCCCTGTGAGAGCATCACAGCCTCCCTGGGGCCAGGGTAGAAATGTGTGTGATAACCAGGGACAGGCATGTAGAAGACAATGCATGTGAAGTTTTGCTCACAGCAGCAGCCTGGGCTACAGTGGAAATGCAGTGAACAGCACACTGCGTCAGGCCACCAGGAGCTGATCTACCTGGTAGATCTAGTGCTGCCTGGGAAAGGGTCAGGTCAGCTGAGAACCATCCTCAGTGGTCCAGCACAGGTGCCTCACTGATGCCAACCTCCCAAGAGAGGACAGAGGCCCCAAACATGAGTTAGGTTTCAGCCAGGCCCTGCTTCTCCACAAGCTATATCATCATGAATAGTACAAAGGGGTCAGGGCTACTTCCCTAGAAGGGCAAAAAAATGACTAGGAGAAGGGGTGAGGAGGGGTCCACAGTGAGACAGGAAGGGAAACTCAGGCTCTGAGACAGTCATGGAGCACATTCAGCCAAATGTCCAGGGAGAGGGGACCTAGGTCTAGGAAAGACAGGACTCAGATCCAGGGGAGGATAGGGAGACTCAGGTCTAGGGGAGGACAGGGTGACTTGGGTCTAGGGAATGACAGGGGTACTCAGGTCTAGGAGACAATATGTGGAAAAACGGGAATTCAGGTCCAGGGGAAAGGAAGGCAGGGACTTGGCACTCAGCAGCCCTCCTGGTCAGGAGCACCTGCCAGAGGTGGCAGGAGAAACTTATTTCCTTGGTTTGCTCAAACTAGATCTTCGGTCCACATGGCTAGGGCTAAGGGTGGGGTCAGGGCTGGGGGTCAGTGTCACAGCATACATAGGCCTTGGGCACTGACCCAACAGGCTGTGCAGGAGCCTTCTTTGGGAGAAGGAAAGTGACTTGGCAGAAGAGACTAGAATAAGACAACAAGCATGAAGGAGTGAGGTGGAAACCAGGGCTTTAGCTCTCAGCTCAGAGGAACCTCAGGAGCCTGGTGAATGGAGTCATGACCTCGTGTTGTAGGGTATAGAGTGCCATGTGCCCAGTCTCCTAAGTACTTTCCTGTTCCAAGGAGGCCATGGTGCTGTCCATCCAGCGGAGCAGGGTGGGCTGTGTCCTCACCTTGTTGGCCTGGATCAGGTGAAAGTTCTTCCCATGCACTCGGAAGCCATGCTCAAAGTTCCTGCACTCCTCCTCACTCCAAGCACAGAGCCCATCTGCAACCAGGAGGAGGTAGTGGCATCAGCAATGCCCAGACCAGGATAGCTGGCGAGGGTGGGGCAGGCAGGTAGGGCACTCACCTCGAATCACCTTCACATTGAACCGCAGTCTCCGCAGAGCCTCCTCCACATTGAAACTGCATTTCACCAGCTCATACAGCGCCTGAAAGAGCAAAAGCCTCTTCCCACCTGCTCACCAGCAGCAACAGCAGGAGCACTTACCCCAGCATTGAGGCAGTAATATGGGGGGCATCTAACCCCACCATCAGGGTGGGGATGGGGGGCACTCACACCACCATCACAAGAAGGAAGTTAGCAGCATTTACCCCACCATCAGAGAGGGGGTGAGGAGCAATAAAAGGGGGGGTGTACGCACTGTCAGGACAGGGATATTGGATTGGAGGGCATTTGCCTCATCATGGGGTGGTGATATGGGGGTGCTCACCCATCATCGGGGTAGCAGTTATCAGGGGCATTTACCCCATCGAGGCAGGGATGTTATGGGCATCTACATCACTATCAGGACAGGGACTCGGGGATGCTCACACCACCATCAGGGCAGCGATATTGAGGGCATTTATCGCACCATCAGGGTGGGTATATCGGGGGCATTTACCTCACCATTGAGGCGGGGACATGACATTTACACCATCTTACACCAATATTGGGACAGGGATATGGGGGTGTTTATATCACCATCAGGACGAGGACATCAGAGTGTTCACATCATCATCAGAACAGGGATATCAGGGAACATTTACTCTACCATCAGGGCTGGAATATAGTGGTGCTCACATCACCACTGGGGCAGTGATATGGGGGGGAGTGTTTACCCCACTATCAGGGCTAGGATATGGGGGTGCTTACACTGCCATCAGGAAAGGGATATGGGGGCGTTCATACCACCAAGCATGCTGCCTACCTGCTCACTATCTTTCACCATTTCTCCTTCTGGGAGCTGAGACCCGGCTGTCTCATGCCATCTCCGCTTGACTGCCCGGTACAGGAACTCCTCCACCTCCCTCTCAGGGAGGATGTTGGGGTCCCACAGCAGCTGGTCTTCGTTCTCATAGACTGTTTAGGAGGGCCAGGGTCAGCTGCGGGCACATGGTCCACGCCCACACCTTGAAGAGCGCATACTCCCTCCCCACAAGCATTCACCAGGCTGGCTGTCACAGCACCTCCAAAGGACAGCTGCTAATTTCCACATCTGGTTCTTGTGACCTGGGCTCATCCCTTCCACACCTCTCCAGGCGAGAAGGTGGTCAGGGAGCAACCAGGGTGAGAAGATGTAAGAGGCCAATGGGATGGTTCCCAGCCAGGAAACCCAAAGCAGCCTCCTGGAGGAAGTACCAACTAGCCTGGGATGAGGAAAGGGGGACTTCTGAGCATGGCCTTTGGGGAAGGAGTTGTAGGTAATGAGTTCAGGGAGAGCTAATCCGTTTGCAGTTTACAAGCCTTAAAAAATAAGAGTCCCAAGGGAGCGGAGTGAAGAGCCCAGACTTGAAGACAGCAGTGAAACCTGGGTCCCAGTGGTCTTGCTTATGCCACAACCACTCTAACCACAGCATCACACAGTCCACAGGAGTATACTTAGCCCAGGAAAGGGGAGCCCTGCCCCATGGCAGCAATGGGTGTCAGCCTCCAACTGGGGAAGGATGTGATGGGGAAGAAACAGAAAGGAGAGCTTAGGGCCAAGTCTAGGAAAGCCCAGCATTTCTTAATTATCCAAGGAAGAGTCACAGGGACCAAAAAATCAAACAATGCAAACAAAAAATCCAGTGTGGTAGCCAGAAAATGAAAAATACACTCAGGAAAACAGCTCCTGTGTTAGAATCTCTATGGTTGGAAAGCTGCCTGGGAACCAACAGCTCCTGGGTTAGTGCTGAGAACCACAGGGACAATGGACTCCATACTGACTCAAGTCCCAGCCTGGACCAGAGTGGTTGGCCTGAAAGGACAACAGGTCCCTCTCTGGAAAAAAATAACATCATCCCCAACCTTAGCCCTCCATCTACCGAACATGTGAATGTTTGAGGAAGACCGTGGAACAGAAGTCCACAAATGGATGGAAACCAGAGTTAGCAGACAGAACCTTAAAGAATCACATAGACTTTCCAGGAATGGAAAATACAACTTGGGAATTTATGAATCCATTGAACAACTCTAACAGCAACCTGGAGACAGCAGAAGACATAATTAGTGAAACTGAAAAGAATGCAAGAAAAATGAAAAAGGCAGCATCAAACTGAGTTTAAAGAGAACACAGTTGGGGATGGAAGACAGTCACATATATAACTGAGTCACAGAGAAATGGACAAAGAATGGGGCAAAAGAAAATCTGAAGAGACAATGGCCAAGAATTCTCCAAAACTGATGCATGACATGAAACTACAGACTCAAGAAATTCAGGATAAATATAAAGAAAACCACATCTGGGCACATCTGGTTAAAATGCTTGAAGACAAAAAATGTAATCAGCCTGCAGGGAAACAGCTAGCAAGTATTTCAACAGAAACAGTAAGACAGATGTCTGACTTTTCCACAGAAACAACAGATGCCAAAGACAATGGAATAAAATGGTTCACAAGTGAGAAGAAAAGCTGGCAAACCTAAAGATCTAAACCCGTGAAATTAGCCCTGGCCGGTTGGCTCAGCGGTAGAGCGTCGGCCTAGCGTGCGGAGGACCCGGGTTCGATTCCCGGCCAGGGCACACAGGAGAAGCGCCCATTTGCTTCTCCACCCCTCCGCTGTGCTTTCCTCTCTGTCTCTCTCTTCCCCTCCCGCAGCCAAGGCTCCATTGGAGCAAAGATGGCCCGGGCGCTGGGGATGGCTCTGTGGCCTCTGCCTCAGGCGCTAGAGTGGCTCTGGTCGCAACATGGCGACGCCCAGGATGGGCAGAGCATCGCCCCCTGGTGGGCAGAGCATCGCCCCTGGTGGGCGTGCCGGGTGGATCCCGGTCGGGCGCATGCGGGAGTCTGTCTGACTGTCTCTCCCTGTTTCCAGCTTCAGAAAAATGAAAGAAAAAAAAAAAAGAAAAAAAAAATAAATAAATAAAAATAAAAAAATAAACCCGTGAAATTACTCTTTGAAAGTGAAATCAAAGTTAAGACTTTCCAGACAAACAAAAGCTGAAAGAATTCACTGACATCACAAGAAATATTAAAGAGCAAGTTCTTAAGGTGGAAGGAAATGATCAATGGAAGCAGGAGGGAGTGAATAAACATGAGGAACATCTGCTGCTAAGCCACATTGTCACTGTGGCCTGTGTAGTCCCTAAAGAAGCAGACGCCATACTATAGGAGGGACAGATGAAGGAACTGGAATGCACTTGTCTAAAGCAGCGATTTTCAATCTTTTTCATCTCATGGCACACATAAACTACTAAAATTCTGCGGCACACCAAAAAAAATTTTTTTTGCCAATCTAACAAAAAAATAGGTATAATTTTGATTCATTCACACTGAAAAGTTATTTTTCTTTCTTTTCTTTAGAGAATGAGAGAGCAAGAGGGATAGACAGGAACAGACAGACAGAAAGGGAGATAAGCATCAACTCATAGTTGTGGCACTTTAGTTGCTCATTGATTGCTTTCTTTTATGTACCTTGACCAGGGGGCTCCAGCCAAGCCAGTGACCCCTTGCTCATGCCAGCAACCTTTGGGCTCAAGCCAGCAACCATGGGATCACATCTACGATCCCACGCTCAATCCAGCAACCCCATGCTTAAGCTAGATGAGCGCATGCTCAAGCCAACCTCGGTGTTTCAAACCTGGGTCATCAGCATCCCAGGCTGATGCTCTCTACCCACTGTGCCACTGCTGCCTGGTCAGACTGGATGGCTACTGTTGTACCGTATTGGCTGTTGTCACTTTTTTATTTGACAACCTAAGGGAAAAGAAGTTAGTGCCCCTGACTAAATAGTTAGGTATTGTATGTTTTGAAATTCTGTGGCACACTGGTTGAGAATCACTCATCTAAAGTAAAAAGGATAATCACTGAAAAGGTAATATGAAAATTAAACCTTATAAACTCAAAGAGGAAAAAGTAAAATAAAACTATTTGATTAATCAATAAGAAAATATAAAGGATAAAAGAACAGAAGGAGGAAGGAGATAACACCTAGAAGACGGTGACTTAACCCAACTGTTTCCACGATCACATGAAAAATAAGCCAAAATGTAACTGGACTAAATACTCTCTATTAAAAAGCAAATAAGTATCAGACTGGATAACAAAATTAGAACAAAAATATGCCATATATAGAAAATACACTACAAATATAAAAACACTGAAAGCAGCATTTATAAAACAGACTAAATACTGGCCATAAAACAAGGCTCAAGTAATTTCAAAGGACTGAAATCACAGAGTACGTTCTCCGCAATTCAACTAGAAATCAGTAACAGTAGGATAACCAGGAATTCCCCAATGTTTAGAAATTAAACAGAACGCTTCTAAGTTACCCACATCAGAGAAATTATCACAAGGTAAAATGGAGGATGACAAACTAAAATGAAATAAACTATGAAGAAAGAAATACAGACCCTGGTCAGTTAGCTCAGTCAGTTAGAGCATTGTACCAAAACACCAAGGTTGTGGGCCCGATCCCCGGTCAGAGCACATACAGGAAGCAATCAAAGAATGCACTACTAAGTGGAACAAATATGAATGCTTCCTCTCTCCCCGCTCCTCTGACTCTCTAAAATCAATCAATAAATTTTTTAAAATCTTTAAAAAATACTGGTAAAAGTAAAGGTCTATTAAATAGCAATCAAACAGAGAGAAGTCAGTAAGCCAAAAGTCAATTCTTTGAAAAAGGGTAATAAAAGTAACAAACCTCTAAAAAGACTGATCAAGAGGAAATAAAAAGAAAAAAATGCAAAAGATCAATATCAGGACTCAAATAGGGGACATCACTAGAGACCCCACAGACATTAAGAGTATTATTATCTTTTTTACAATAAAGTTAACTTATTAATATGATAAATACCTCAAAAATAAAAAGTATCAAAAAAAAAAACAACCCAGAGACTCTAGCTAGAACTATATTATTAAATATACTGAATCTGTAATTAGACATCTTCCACAAACATGAAATTAAAGTAAACCCCAGGCCCAGACAGCTTCACTAAGTAATTCTTCCAAACATATAAAAAAGAAATATTAACAATCTCACACAAATTCTCCCAGATGTTAGTAAAAGGCACTTCCCAGCATACTTGGTGACAGCAGCACACCTGACCCCAAAGCCTGGCAAGGACAAATACAAAGTAAAATGAGAAGCAGTGTCATAGCAACAGACAAACTAATTTTCAAACTTACATGGACGTGCAACAATACTTCAAGGCTGGAGGACCTATACCACCCCAGATCGTATGGACACAGAGTCCAGAAACAGCACACACATCACCAACAGTTGGTTTTCAACACAGGCACCACTGTGATTCAGTGGAGGAAAAATGACCTTTTCAATATGTGGTAGCAGAGAGACTGAATACTCATATGGGGGAAAATATGGACCCCAGACCCCAAACTCCAATCGTAAAACAAAAATCAAATTAAGTAACATCACAGCCTTAAATATAACAGGGAAAATAAAGAATATCTTCCAGACCTGCAGAGATACCAACAGCACACTCAGTGGGTTAAAATACAGATTGATAAGCTGAACTTTGGGAGAAAACATGCAGTGCACAGCACCCACACAGGACTGGCATCCACAACACAGGAGGAACCCCACAAATAAGAAAGACAACCCAATTTAAAAATGGGGAAAGGCCTTGAGCAGGCACTTTGCAAGAGATCCAAAATGGTCAATGGACATATTATTATTCATCAAAGAAATGCAAATGAAAGCCACCATGAGACATCACTCAACCCACCCAAAGGGCTAAAAGCAACAAGACACACAATATCAAGTGTCCACAGACCTAATGTAGGCCGCCATATGCTACCCAGCCGTCTATCCAGGAACCATGCATGTGTCCATTAAGACACACCTGAGGATGTTCATAACCCCAACTGCAGACGACCACAGTATCGACCAAAAGGAGAAGGGATGACCAATGAAGTAAATCCATACAGGGAACACAACAGCACACAAGATGCATACGCTGCATGCATGGATCTAATCTCATAGTATATAACACGAGTGAGAAGCCAACTCCCATCCCCACAGGACCAGAGACCTGCTCCCTGCAGGGAAGGCTTGGGGGACAGGACAAGGGCAGGACAGTCTCCATAGCTGGGCTCCAGACTAAGGCTGGCACAGGCTCTGGCCTTCTGAGGGTGTAGCTAAGGTGTGTGCACAGGTGCCTTTTTCAGGGGGAGGGTCCCAGGTGTAGTCAGATCCAGATTCACTTGCAGTGACCCTTGTGACCCTTCTCAGCTTTACTTTCCTGTCTCCCACTCATCCTTGACCCAAACTGCCTACAATAATATAGCAATCACATCCCAGACACCCATTCCCAGCCTCTGGCCCCAGGCCTTACTTTTAATGAGGGTCTCACCCCACCCCCAATCCCGGCTGCTGAATCAGCTGGGTAAAAGTCTCCTGAGCCAAGACTGCCAGCCCAGGGCCTACAGAGGCTTTGGGGCATGAAAAACAAGACGCAATAGGCAGATGGCTTCACATCCTGTTTTCTTCACCTTTAAATCGAGGTGACAATTCCTATCTCAAAGAACAGAGGCCGCTACACATTATAATGGGATCAAAACAAACATCAATTCCAGGCTGAGAGTACCCTGAGGGACAAAGGAGAGCAGAGGGACACTGGATTCTGGAAAACTCTGGGACAGGACACAGACAAGGTTAAAGTGTGGAAGAGCATGAGTGCCCACAGAACAAGTGTAAAGCCCTGAGCAGAAGGCAAGTCTCCCCCTGCTCACAGAGTGCTCTGCAAACCTGCTGCACAGCACAGGACGGGCACCTGACCCAAGCTGAGCATCTTGGATTCCCTCTGAGGATTTGGGAACTGGCTCTGGCTGGGTGTGCAGCAGGTGCCTTCTTGGCTGAAGTACGTTTTTGTATCTTCTCCCTGTCCCCACCATGATCCAAACCCCACTTACTCTTTTCACCATGGCGGTTCAAGTGCAGGTTGCTGAGGTCAGCTTGGAACTGAGGCCCCACCATGATCTCCTGCAAAGGCAAAGGCCCAGGAAAGTCAGGACAGTTGGGAGGCCAGCCACTGCCCAGAGCCCAGGACTGTGTTAGCCTGTGCAATTTTCCCGCAGATGCCAAGTCCTCTGGTCTGAGAACAGCAGGCAGCGACCTGGGTGTGTGTGGGTGTGTAAACGCTGAGTCTCCCATCTACTTGTACACCTGTTCAGTATAACCAGTCATGAGGCAAGGGGGTGAGGCCCAAGGGCCCAGGTGTCCTGGTGCTCAGTCCAGAGCACCCAGGGCAAGAACTTAGGGCCACATCCCTGGGCCAGCTGATGCCACTGCTCAAGTCACAACACTGCAGTCAAGTCCCAGCAGAGCCCACCCTTCAGAAGTCATCCATTTGTCTCTACTCCCAGATGAGGCAAAGGCCCAAGCTACAGGTACCACAGGGTCAGGGCCACGCACCTTCTTACATTTGTTGGCAGGAAGAGGGTCCTCCTCCGTGTCAGATGAGGTGGAAGAGTCCAGCTCTTTGTCTGGCCCAGTCAGGAAGCGTGCTTTGGGAAAAAGGGAGCAGGTGAGACACATCCATGGCACTGGATGGCCCCTAAGGATACCGCATCTGGGGTCTTCACACTGCTGCAGTCTCCACTCCACTCTCCATCCACCTGATCCCCACACCATGCTACTCCTGAGAAGAAGCACGTCCCAGGCCCTGGCCAGATGTCAGGTGCACAATGAGCAAAGGAGTGGGGACTTGCTGCCAGCTGTGAGACCCCTGCAACTCCTTCTGCCAGGACACTTCCCCCGTATTTGACAGGCTTTTGTCTACAGGAGCCAACACATTCCCTTCTCCTATAAACCAAAGCCACTCAGTCTCAGCTCACAGGCCAGGGAGATGGGAACTCCAAAGGGGCTTGGATCAAGAACAGTACACCCCAGAGGCACCAGACATCTGTGCACAAGTTCTTTGCTCCCAGTAGCTCAGGGCCCCTTTATTTGCATAACTAGAGCCTAGTTCAACCCAACCCAAATGGAAGAGCAGGCAGGACACCTACGTCCACTCTGGCTGGGGAAAAGGTCAGAGGCCTCGTGGGAGGTCACAGATGGGGTGAGGTCATCAGCAGAGGACTGTGTTTCTTCCTCTTCTTCCCCTGAAAGCAAATCCTTCGCTATCTGTTCCTTTTAATAAAAAGTAAAGAACATTTTTGCAATTTGTTTTAACAATCTTAAGATAACACCAAAAACAACAGCGACACAACTTGATGGACCTCCCTCTGGGAGTGGCAAGGGCTCATGTGGGGCTGTTCTTCCCACTCTGCAGATGAGACCAGGCACCAGGCACCAGCCTGGGTGTGTGTGGCTCCCGAGCCCACAGCCCTAAAATCTGGAAAGGGAAATCACCTACACCTGGCTGGGGACAGTCAGAGCCCCCAGTCACTGCTCTCTCTCCATGCACATTTGGTTTTCAATTTCAGTAATAAAGCCCTCCTCCTGGAACCACCCCAACCTGGTCAGGACCTGGAGGGTCAAAGCCTCACTGGTTCTCCTCCTTCCCAGCTGTGTTTCTCCAAGCCAGTCTCCACTCTGCCCCTCCTTCGGCCAGAGGTCAGGCTCTCTCTCTCAGCCCTCTCCCTGTGGCCACTCTAACCCTGGTGGGCAGCCACAGCCAGCTGCATCAGCTATGACTCTGGGGAGCAGTAGAATAGGCCCTCTAAAAAGTTGTCCAGGCCTCACACTTACTGACAGCACTTCTGCTTTTCCCAGGCCTTCCTTCATGCCTGCCCTCCCTAAATCTTCCCACCAGTTCCAGGAAAAGACCCCACTCACCTTATCCAGGGTCATGTCCGGGAGATTGCCTGTGGCATCGCTGCCCTCACTCTCCCGTTCCAAGATGGGGTCTGATGTCTCATAGCCATAGAGGGCAAGCAGCTCATCAAGGGGCATATCACTGCTCTGAGGGGAAACAGGGCTGTCAGGAGGGGCTGCTCTAGGGGTTCTGCTCCTCCCAACCCTCTCAGAGTCCCACTGGCCACCACAACCAGGGCCAATTTGTCACATTTATAGGAACTCACCCCAGCCAGACTCCAGGCCTACTCCTTCACCTGAAGACTCCCTTACAACCCCCAGGAGAGGCACAGATGAGACATCAGAGCCCAGAGAGATCAGGTTAAGTGCCCCAGGTCACCAGCCTTGAAGAGTCGAGCCAGGACTGGCCTCAGTCCATACTGCACTGCCAAAAGCTTCCCTGCTCAAACCAGTTCAGACTTGATTCCAGGAAAGCAAGAATGGCACACTATCTGGAAATCTATCACAACTCAGGACATCAACCAACCAAGAGGGCAAAGACATATGACTGTCTGGATAAATGTAGGAAAGGCATCTGGTAAAATCCAACATCCACCTGTGATTTTACAAAGCCCTCAGTACACTGAGTAAAGAAATGGATGTCCCATCAGTGTAACAGAGATGCTGTCAGCCCTCACTGGTCAACCATGCATGACCAGAGCAATCCTATCACACTCAGAGCTGGAAGGCAGTACTGGCAACACTTGAGCTGCTCCCACTCTTTTGACATTTCAAGGCCCCCAACAGGATAAGAAACAGAAATGAGCATTTAACTACTGGGAAGGAAGAGACAAAAATTGTCACTACCTTCCTCTCCAGTATTGCTTTCAAATCACTTTCTCACCCTCCTGTAAACCTTCACTCCTCTGAGGCCAGCGCCTTCTAACCACTCTGTCCTGACCCCAGGGCTCACTGTCAGCCCTTTGAGCATTCCCTCTCATTCTCTCAGGAGTCAGCACCTGCCACTCTGCCTCCCAACTCCTGCCCTGCACCTCGTGCTGGGACTTCCATTACTGTGGAAGACCACCCAGCCTTCTCTGAGCCCTTCCTCTCAGGGGCATTCCCCCAGCCAAACCAAGTTCTCAGAGGATGCAGGATGGAAAACATTCATTTTGCCCATCACAGTTTCTCACTACACATTTGTGGGAGGGGTTCACACAGTGGTCCATAGCTGGCCAGTTTCCTGGGACCTTCACAAACTGCGATGCCATTACTCTTGTCTCCTACTATACTGGCACTTGCACTGATGGAGCAGTCAGTGGTCTGTGCACAGTGCCCTGTGGTGGAGGCAGGAGCACTAAGTGTGTGCATCGCCAGTGCATGTTCCCTACTGTTACCCACTCAGTTTCAAAAGATGCCAGTTTCACTGAAGAATATCCTGTTTAAGATTATTGATTTTATTAACTTTCACCCTGAGCAAATGTCATTTAATATTCTGTGTGAGGAAACAGGAAGCATGTAGGAAATACCTGACACATCTCTAAGTGAGGCAGGGACTGTTAAAAAATGCACTTGTAACTGTGAAGTTGTGAAGTGAGCAAATTGCCTTCGTCACATGGTATCATCTTTACTTAAAAACTTGGCGGGCAGACAACCACAGTCTGTCAGCCAATACCAGGCAGACAGCCTCTCAGACACGAACTGAGTGGACCGTTACTTCCAAAGTAATGACTGTGGCTGCTGTGAGAGAAAAACAAGCTTTTAAGCCAGGGGTCCCCAAACTTTTTACACAGGGGGCCAGTTCACTGTCCCTCAGACTGTTGGAGGGCTGGACTATAAAAAAAACTATGAACAAATCCCTATGCACACTGCACATATCTTATTTTAGTATATGTGCTGCCGAAGCGAGCACATGCACATATCTTATTTTAAAGTAAAAAAACAAAATGGGAACAAATACAATATTTAAAATAAAGAACAAGTAAATTTAAATCAACAAACTGACCAGTATTTCAATGGGAACTATGGGCCTGCTTTTGGCTAATGAGATGGTCAATGTCTGGTTCCATATTTGTCACTGCCAGCCGTAACAAGTGATATGACGCGCTTCTGGAGCCGTGCTGTGTGCATCCCGCGTCACTGGAAGTAGTACTGTACGTGAGCGATGCCATGCTTTGTGGCGCCACCACATACAGTACTCCAGGAGCACAGGATGCATCCAATGAAAGAAGTGCCCTTTCCGGAAGTGCGGCGGGGGCCGGATAAATGGCCTCAGGGAGCCGCATGCGGCCCGTGGGCCGTAGTTTGGGGACCCCTGTTTTAAGCAAAAAACTCTGATTTTGGAAAACATGGAGCTGACAATTTGGACCTCATAAGAGTCCCACAGCCTCTGGAAAGGTAATACGAAATGGAAGTGTTTCTGCTTTTACCTAGGATGTTACAGTCTTTCTTTTTCTTAGTCAGTTTTAAAGAAAATCAAGATCTAGGCCCTGGCCGGTTGGCTCAGTGGATAGAGCATTGGCCCAGCCTAAGGATGCCCCAGGTTCGATTTCTGGTCAGGGCACAGGTGAGAAGCGACCATTTACTTCTCTTCCCCTCTGTTTTCCCCTTCTTCTCTTCCCTTCCTGCAGCCAGTGGCTCAATTAGCTCGAGCATGGGCCCGGGGCGCTGAGGATAGCTTGGTTGATTTGAGCAACAGGCCCAGATGGGGGAGTTGCTGGGTGGATCCCGGTCGGGGCACATGCAGGAAGGAGTCTGTCTCACTATCTCCCCTCCTCTCAATTAAAAGGAAAAAAAAATCTAGATCTAGGTATTTAGCTAGTAAATAGCTGATTAGGTTTGAGAGTTTTGAGAAGTTTTAAACTCATGTGAAACTTTTCAAAGTGGTTTTTTCTTCTTTGAATAGACATTTGCTTTTGTTATAAGACCAAATTGGCAACAAGTGATCCATGACACCAAGCTAAACAAATGCCCTGTGGTTGGTCCTTAAAAAAAAGATCCCAGCCTGACCTGGGGTGGCGCAGTGGATCAAGCGTTGACCTGGAATGCTGAGGTCGCCGGTTCAAAACCCTGGGCTTGCCTGGTCAAGGCACATATGGGAGTTGATGCTTCCTGCTCCTCCCCCTTCTCTCTCTCTCTCTGTCTATCTGTCTGTCTCTCTCTCTCTCTTCTCTAAAATGAATAAATAAAAATAATTAAAAAATAAAAAAAATCCTCAATTAAAAAAAAAATCCCAAATACTTAAAAGAGATCTAAAAAAAATAAGTGTTGAGACTATTATAGACTTTAGGTTTGTGTCCCCTCCCCAAATTCATATGTTGGGTTCCTAATCCCCAACCTGACTGACTGTATTTGGAGATGGGCCTCTATGGAATTACTTAAAGTTAAATGGGGTTTTGAGGTGGGCCCTGATCCCCGATCTGATAGGGGAACTTTTCCCCTCCAGGTGTGGACCTGGTAAGAATGCAGTGTCTGCACACCAGGAACGGACTCCCCACAAGCAGTCCTCTGAGACCCTGATCTGGGACTTCTGGCCTCCAGAACTATGAGAAAACAAATGCCTGGTGTTTAAGACCCCTGATCTATGGTGTTAACAAATGGGTGTTTTTAGATTTTACACAGGGTAGGGCTAAAGTAGGTTTAGAGTTGTGAGTATGCAAAAATACAGTGTTTATTCTGTATTTATTAATAATTGTATTATTTGTTTTATAACTTATAAACCTACTTTTGTTTACCCCTGTATTGTAAACTCTGTCAACATGTGAAAGATCTACATGTCAAGGGACCAGGATTTTATAAACATGTCCCCAGTACAGAGGTGACTAGATCACACCTGGGTTAAGATCCACACCAAGGTCAAGACCATTGGATTGTGACACAGCCACAATGGAAGGCTCACTAGATGTGGCTTCAGAATCCACTCTGCAATCATCCTTTACGAAATGACTAGTGGCTGAATTTTGGTCCAGCATCAAAGAACAACCCCAACTATCTGAAAAGGTTGTTAAATACTCCGCCCCGGTTTTCAGGAACAAATCTGCATGACAGATTCACACTTCAACCAGAAGTATACATCACAACAAACTCACATTTGCCTAAAACAGCAGCTGGAATCTCTTAGCTGTTCCTGCATTCAGAGATTTACAAAAATTTAAAACTAATCTACTCTTGCCTTAATTATTTTTTGTTTTATAAAAGTTATTTTTCATTTTCATAAAAACCTGTTATTTCTAACAATGGGTTTACTGCATATATTGCATCAACAAAACTGCTTAAGACACTCAATACCTTTTTTTTTTTTTTTTTTTTTACAGAGACAGAGATAGACAGGGACAGACAGACAGGAACGGAGAGAGATGAGAAGCATCAATCATTAGTTTTTCGTTGCACGTTGCAACACCTTAGTTGTTCATTGATTGCTTTCTCATATGTGCCTTGACCGTGGGCCTTCAGCAGACCGAGTAACCCCTTGCTCGAGCCAGCGACCTTGGGCTCAAGCTTTCAGCAGACCGAGTAACCCCTTGCTCGAGCCAGCGACCTTGGGCTCAAGCTTTCAGCAGACCGAGTAACCCCTTGCTCGAGCCAGCGACCTTGGGCTCAAGCTGGTGAGCTTTTGCTCAAACCAGATGAGCCCGCATTCAAGCTGGCGACCTCGGGGTCTCGAACCTGGGTCTTCCGCATCCCAGGCCGACGCTCTATCCACTGCGCCACCACCTGGTCAGGCAATACTCAATAACTTTTAAAAGGACAAAAGGGCTCTTAGGTTAAAAAGTTTAAGAAGGTACATTTCATGTGCAGCCACCCCACTGGTCTAGAGCCCTAGAGCCCCTTAAAGGCAAGACCATGTCTGGCCTGTCCCCTGTGATCTCATCTGCCAGTATAGAACCTGGAACTTTGCAAACAGATGTGTAAGCAGAACTTGTCATTGCAGAATCCAAGCAGCATGTAAACCAATTTAGCCAAAAGAAGAAACCGTGGAGCTTGCCCAGCAGGGCTCCACTCACATGAGGTAGCAGGCGTTCCCAAACTACAGCCCGGCCGCCGCATGCAGCCCCCTGAGGCCATTTATCCGGCCCCCCACCGCACTTCCGGAAGGGCCACCTCTTTCAATGGTGGTCAGTGAGAGGAGCACTGTATGTGGCGGCCCTCCAACGGTCTGAGGGACAGTGAACTGGCCCTCTGTGTAAAAAGTTTGGGGACCCCTGAAGAGGTCTCAGCTCAGCCAAGTACCTGGGAGATGAAGTCCTTGTCCAGCTCCTCCTCAGGCTGCTCTGGGGGTCTTGCAGCCCCTTCACACTCCTCCCGGATGCCGTAGTTCTGTGACAGGATCTCTGCAAGGTTAAACTGCTGGTCTGCAGAGCCCATGGACACACCTATAGAGGGGACACCACATGCATGAACTCCTCACCCTACCTGTCCCCCCATCATCACACTGAGACTGAAGATGGTTAGGGTAGAGAAACCAAAAGTGGTCAAACTGCCAGCAGGGACAAAGCCCACGGTGTGTGGCCATGTGTGCATATGTGTACATGCATGCATGAAAGGCTGTATGCCTACATGTGTGCATGCAGCTGTGTAAGTTTGTACAATGTGTGTATATGTATACATATGTGTGTGCACAGCTGTATGTGCCTACATACATGACATGTTCATCTAAATATAGTTTGGCTGTGTGTGCACAAGTGTAAGGCCATGTGTGTGCACGTATTCGTGTGCGCATTATGAGGCTATGTGCATATGTAAGACTGTGTGGGTATGAGGCTGCATGTCTGTACATGCCAGAGGTCAGCAATGTCAGTCTACCATGTGGGAACTTCCAACAGAAGGACTCCTGACAGAAGAACACACCTAGCCTACTGCACACGAATTCTGGGCATCTTAGAAATGTGTATACTTGGGAGACCTGTGGTCTCCCTTACCACAGACACTTGCAAGGGTCTGGGGAGAGAGCAAATGAACAAGGAACAGATAAGCCCCAGGTGAGTCCACATGAATACAGCACAGAGACTCAACAGAGCTGCCTCCACACCTTGTCCCTGCTGCCTGCATGGCTTGGCCAAGGCACTCAGCTCCAGAAACACAGGGATGGCACTATACACCCACCTCCGTGACTCAATGCATGCATAATGTAGGGTGAATGTCAATGAATAGTGCACAGCAGGCCCAACAAAGGCTAGTCCCGTTTTTCTCCCTCAGCAGGGCCACAGCAGTATCCCATGCACAGCCCAATGGGTGGTAGATGTTACCAGATTTTGGGTTTTCCCAAAAGAGCCAGGATGTGTTCACTGCCCTCTCTCCATGACTGCTCTTCAGTAAGTTGAATTTTATAAGCAAACAAACAAAAAATAGCTGGTTCTCAATCAACCCAAACCAGGGAGCCATGAATACCAAGGCTGGTCCTCCATGTGGGCCCAAAGCACAAAGCAGCAGGAGGAGTTGCAGGGGCCAGGTGGGAAGGGGCAAGCAGCCAGCCTAGGGATGGTGCCCACCCAGCACCCATTCCACCTCCCTCAGCCCCCACTTTTCCTTCAGTCTTGGTGCAGGCACAGCAGGACCCCCACTAACCCCTGGACGAGACACTCTGGTCCTCCCCTGGATAGCCCAATCTCCACTACAAACTGGGAAACAGAGTCCTGGCCACTCTGTCTGCACCTGTCCCTGAACTTGAGGGGCTAGCACACTATCTCTGTCTCACCAGGTTGAGCAAGGTTCTGTTTCTGCCTGACCAGGCAGTGGCGCAGTAGATAGAGCATCGGACTGGGATGCAGAGGACCCAGGTTCGAGACCCCGAGCTCACCAGCTTGAGCGTGGGCTCATCTGGTTTGAGCAAAAGCTCACCAGCTGGGACCCAAGGTCACTGGTTTGAGGAAGGGGTTACTCGGTCTGCTGAAGGCCCACGGTCAAGGCACATAAGAGAAAGCAATCAATGAACGTCACAACGAAAAACTGATGATTGATGCTTCTCATCTCTCTCCGTTCCTGTCTGTCTGTCCCTATCTATCCCTCTCTCTTTCTCTCTGTCTCTGTAAAAAATAAATAAATAAATAAATAAATAAGATACTTAAAAAAAAAAAAAGGTTCTGTTTCTTACAACTGCAGTGGCCCTGACGGCCCTGGGCAGGAGGAAGGTAGGGGCAAGGGAGGCACCTGCTGTTGCCGGCAATCCAGGCTCCCCAGTGCACAGGCTGTGAGTGATGCAGGAGATCACTTGAGGGCTCTGCCTCTCCAGAGAGGAGGCCTGTGAAGGAGAAGAGGCAGTGTTAGCTCAGCCAGCCCAGAACCCACCAAGAACAAGCACAGATCAGAGCTTGGCTCCACAGGTGGCCTTGGGAAGTGGCCTCATCTGGACTCCCGGGGTTAACACATGCAAGCTGCCTCCAAGAGCTGAGGACGAACACCAAGAGTGGGATCAGGGTGCAGCTGCTAGAGGTTACTGCCCTGCTCCTAAGTCAAGCACAAGGAGGATGCACAGACGCAGCCTCACACAGCAGCTCCAGAACCTTGAAACGTTAATGTCCTCATCTCCTGGTGGAAAAACAGCATCAACTGGGGATTGTGATGAGCCTGGCGTAGCTAGTAGCTAACAGCAGTGATCACCCACCAGGACACGGGGACAAGGTAACCCAGGCCCACACACAGCCCTATTGCACACACCCAACAGGCAATCACTGACAGCTGTGTCTAACACAATGACCCATTTCACAAGGGTCCCAGCCTTCAAAAGGCAAAACAGCCGGACTGGTGGTTCCGCCATGGATAGAGCATCAACCTGGGACACTGAGGTCCCAGGTTCAAGGCACCGAGGTTGACAGCTTGAGCACAGGCTCACCAGCTGGAGCATGAGATCACCCACTGAAGCAGCTTAAGTCTAAAGTTCACTGGTTTGAGCCCAGGGTCACTGGCTTGAGCAAGGGGTCACTGGCTCAGCTGGAGGCCCCCAACCCCCATCAAGGCAAATATGAGATACAATCAATGAACAACTAAAGAGATGTACGTCTACAAGTTGATGCTTCTCATTTCTCTCCCTTTCTGTCCCTTTCTCCAAAAAAAAAAAAAAAAAAAAAAAGACAAAATAGCCACTTTGGGGAAATCTGGCAATTCCTCTAAAAGTAAACATGGAGTTATCAAGTGACCCAGCATTTAATTCTACTCCTAGGTACATACCCAAGAGAACTAAAAACATACATCCATACTAAACACGCATGTTTGCAGTAGCATGATTTACAAAGGCCAAAAGGTAAAACAACCCCAAAATCCTTCAGCAGATGAATGTCCATCCACACACCAGACTACCACTCAACCACAAAAAGAAGTGGAACACTGTCAAATAGATAAACCTTGAAAACATGACACTCAGTGAGAGAAGCCAGAATCAAAAAGCCACACAGTGTGTGATTCTATTTATGTGAAATGTCCAGAACAGGCACATATTACAGAGACAGAAAGTAGATTCATGGTTGTCAGGGGCTGGGGAGGAGATGAACTGACTGCTTATGTGGATGGGGCTTCCTTTTGGGGTGATGAAAATGTCCTAGAACTAAATAAAAGCAACAGTTTCAAAACTCTGTGAACATATTATAAACTACTGAATTAAGTACGGTAAAATCGGTATATTTTACCTGGCCTGTGGTGGCTCAGGGATAATGCATTGACCTAGAATGCTGAGGTCACTGGTCAAAAACCCTGGGCTTGCCGGTCAAGGCACATATGACAAGCAATCAATGAACAACTAAAGTGAAGCAACTATGAGTTGATACTTCTCACTCTACCCACTCTCTGTAATATCAATAAAAATCTTTAAGAGAAATAGATAAATAAATTGGTATATTTTAGTGGTATAAAGAAATATCTTAAAATTTTTAAAAGGCCAACAAACTAGGAATAGAACAACCTGCTCATAAAAAACCTCCTGATGAAATCCAATAACAACTCTTAGTGGTGAGAGGCTGAATGCCTCTGACCCCAGGCACATGACAGGATACCCACCCTCACGTCTGTTCAACATAGCACTGAAGTTCTAGTCAGGACAAGAAAATAGAAGAAAAGGAATCCAAAATGGAGAGAAGTGAAGCTATTTCTTTTTGCAGATGAAATAATCTAGCACAGAAGATACTGATGAATCCACTAAAAATAATCTAAATTAATAAATGAGTTCAGTAAGGTAGCACATTACAAGATCAGAATATAAAAATCAATTTTTTGCCTGACCAGGCGGCGGCACAGTGGATAGTGTCAGACTGGAACGCGGAAGACCCAGGTTCGAAACCCCAAGGTCGCAGGTTTGAGCACGGGCTCACCCAACTTGAGCGAGGGGTCGCTGGCTTGAAGCCCAAGATCGCTGGCTTGAGCAAGGGGTCATTCACTCTGCTGTAGCTTCCCCCTCCCCCCTTCCATCAAGGCACATAGGAGAAAGCAATCACTGAACAACCTTAAGGAGCTGCAACAAAGAATTGATGCTTCTCATCTCTCTCTCCCTTCCTGTCTGTCCCTATTTGTCCCTTTCTCTGACTCTGTCAAAAAAAAAAATCTATTTTTTATTCCCATGTACTAGCAATTAACAACCCAAAAAGGAAATTAAGAAAATAATTCCAGGCCCTGGCTGGTTGGCTCAGTGGTAAAGTTGTCAGCCTGGTGTGTGGAAGTCCCGGGTTCAATTCCCGGCAAGGGCACACAGGAGAAGCGCCCATCTGCTTCTCCACCCTTCCCCCTCTCCTTCCTCTCTGTCTCTCTCTTCCCCTCCTGCAGCCAAGGCTCCATTGGAGCAAAGTTGGCCCAGGCGCTGAGAATGGCTCCGTGGCCTCCACCTCAAGCACTAGAATGGCTCCGGTTGCAATGGAGCAATGCCCCAGGCGGGCAGAGCATTGCTCCCTGGTGAGCTTACTACGTGGATCCTGGTTGAGCGCATGTGGGAACCTGTCTATCTGCCTCCCTGCTTCTCACTTAAGAAAAATACAAAAAAAAAAATCAATAATAATAATAATTCCATTTACAATAGTATCTTAAAGAATAAAATACTTAGGAATAAATTTAACAAAAGAAGTTCAAAACTTATACTCTAGTCCTGGCAGGATAGCTCGGTTGGTTAGACTAGCATCATCCCAAAGCACAGAGGTTGCCAATTCGATCCCCAGTCAGGGCACATACAGGAACAAATGTTCTTATCTATCTCTCTCTCTCTCTCTCTCTCTCTCTCTCTCTCTCTCTCTCTCCCCCCCCTCTCAAATCAATTTTAAAAAAATCAAATAAATATTAAAAAAAACAACTTATACTCTAAAAAGTGCAAAACATGTTGAAAGAAAGATCTAAAGTGGAAAGACATCCTATATCCATGGTTCAAGGACCGTTAAGATGTCAATACTCCCCAACTGATCTACAGATTCAATGCAGTGCCTATTGAAATCTCAGCTGCCTTCTATGCAGACCCTGACAAACAAGATTCCAAAAATAATACAGCCTGACTAGGCAGTCGCACAGTGGATAGAGCATTGGCCTGGGATGCCAGTGAGGACTCAAGTCCAAAACCCTGAGGTCACCAGCTTGAGAGTGGGCCTATCCAGCTTGAGCATGGGCTCACCTGGCTTGAGCATGGACTCACCAGCTTGAGCACGAACTCACCAGCTTGAGCATGGACTCACTAGCTTGGGCATAGGGTCACCGGTTTGAGCATGGGATCATAGACATGACCCCCATGATCACTAGCTTGAGCCCAAAGGTTACTGGCTTGAGCAAGGGGTCACTGGCTCAGCTGGACCCCCCCCCCCCAGTCAAGGCACATATGAGAAAGCAATCAATGAACAACTAAAGTGGTGCAACTACGTGTTAATGCTTCTCACCTCCCTCCCTTCCTGTCTGTATGGCACTGTCTGTCAGTCTGTGTTTTTCTCCTTCACTAAAAAGAAGAAAATAAATTCTAGGGGCTCAAAATAGCCAAAACAACCTTGAAAGAGACTACTTCCTGATTTCAAAATTACTACAAAGCTACAGTAATCAAAGCAGTATGGTACTGGCATAAAGCTGGGCATTTAAATTAATTAAGAATCCAAAAATACGCCCACACATTTAGAATCAACTGAATTTTGACAAAGGTGACAAAACAATTCAGTGGGGAATAAACAGTCTTTTCAACAATGACGCTAGGACAACTGGATATCCACATCCAAAAGAACAAAGCTGAACATCTATCTCACACTATATATAAAAATTAACTCAAAATACAGTAGATCAAAGACCTTAAATATAAAAGAGCTAAAGCCAGAAAACGCTTAGGAGGAAACATAGGGATAAATCTTTGTTACGTTAGACTAGGCCCCTGGTCGCCAACCCTGGCTCATGAGTCACATGCGGCTCTTTGGCCCCTTGAGTGTGGCTCTTCCACAAAATACCACGTGCGGGCGCTACCTCGATAAGAAATGTATCTACCTATATAGTTTAAGTTTAAAAAATTTGGCTCTCAAAAAAATTTTCAATTGTTGTACTGTAGATATTTGTCTCTGTTGACTGATGAGTTTGCCAACCACTGGACTAGGCAATAGCTTCTGAAATAAGACACCAAAAGTACAAGCAACAAGAGAAAAAATAGATAAATTTGACTTCATCAAAATAAAAAACTTTTGTGCTTCAAAGGACATTATCAAGAAAGTGAAAAGACAACTCACAGAATGAGGAAAGATATTTGTGAATCATATAGCTGAAGAACTTGCATCTAGAATATATAAAGAATTCTTATAATGCATTAATGACAAGATAATCCAATTTTAAAATTGATAAAAGGGTCTGAATAGACATTTCTCCAGAGGTGCAAAAAATGGCCAGCCAATAAGCACATGAAAAAATGTTCAACATCAGGGGAAATCAAATCAAAAACATTAAGATATCACTTCGTAACCACAAAATGACAATGACCATAAGAACATAACAGTGTCAGAAAGCACATGGACGATCCAGGTGGGAATGTAAAATGAAGCAGCCACTTTGGGAAATAGTCAGCAGTTCTTTCAAAAGTTAGCACAATGTTAAACCAGCAATTTCACTCCAAGGATATACTAAAGGGGTTCAGAGTATGCTACCCCAAAATAGACCACTCTGGCAGGATTATTTCAAGCTGAAGGCAATTGAGAAAACCAGACACAGGATAAGCTCTGCCCCCATCTGCCTGAAAGCAGAGCATAAAATCCTGGGAGGGGGCCCCCCAACCCAGGAGGGGAGCCCCCTTATCACTGAAGACAAGATGGCACCGAGAGTCTGCACACACAGACCTTACCTAACTCGCCTGATCTGCCACTAGCTGTCCCGTGTTTATCTTCCCACAACTTGATGCCCTCAGAAATTCAGCTAGCCCTAGCCGGATAGCTCAGTTGGTTAGAGCAGTGGTCCCCAACCCCCGGGCTGTGGACCGGTACTGGTCCATGGGCCATTTGGTACCGGTCCGCAGAGAGAGAATAAATAACTTACATTATTTCCGTTTTATTTATATTTAAGTCTGAACGATGTTTTATTTTTAAAAAATGACCAGATTCCCTCTGTTACATCCGTCTAAGACTCACTCTTGACGCTTGTCCGTCCCACCCTAAAGGCCAGTCTGTGAAAATATTTTCTGACATTAAACCGGTCCGTGGCCCAAAAAAGGTTGGGGTCACTGGGTTAGAGCATCATCCCAAAGCACAGAGGTTGCAGTACGATCCCTGATCAGGAAACATACAGGAACAGATCATTACTGTCTCTTTCTCTCTCTCTTCCTCTCTCTGAAAGCAATAAAAAATAAACATTTGGGCCCTGGCCGGTTGCTCAGTCGATTGAATATCATCCCAAAACAACAAGGGTGAGGGTTCGGTCCCCAGTCAGGGCACATTCGGCAACCAACCAACAAATGCACAACTAAGTGGAACAACAAATAAATGCTTCCCTTATCCCTCCCCTCTCTCTCCCCGTTCCTCTCTGTGTCTCCCTAAAAATCAATCAATGAAAAAAAAAAAATTAGGCCCTGGCCAGACAGATGGATTGGTTGGAGCATGATCCTGAAGCACAAAGGTTGCTGGTTTGATTCCCAGACAGGGCACATACAGGAGCAGCTAGCTCGATGTTCCTGTCTGTCTCTCTTTTAAAAAGAAAAGAAAAAAGAAACTAAGTCCTTTTCTTTTGTTGTCACTCCTCTAAGATTTATTGTTCTTTTGTTCAGATGCTACTGAAGCCGAAATCTTCACCACCCCAGTTCTCCCATGTGAGGTGCACCGCTTATTTCACTCGTTAGTCAGCTTGCCTTTCCTCAGTCTAAATCACAGGGATCCCAGTGGAAAGCCTAGGAGAACAGAGGAAGAAAGTTAGGCTCCATTTCCCCTGTGACAGACAAGAGAAAACTGAAACTTGCACATGTATGTTCACAGCAGGATTCTTCACAACAGCCAAAGCTGGAAAGATCCCTATGTCTATCAGGTGATGAACAGACAAGCCAAAAGAAAACAAAATAATACTCTGCCATGAAAGGAACAAGGCAGTGACATTCACTACAATGTGGATGGTCAATGAGAGAAGCCAGACACAAAAGATCACATGGTATATATGATTCCACTTATGTGAAATGTCCAGAACAGGCAAATTCACAAAGAGGGGTTCATGGGTGCCAAGGACAGGGGGAGGATGGGGAGTGACGACCAAGAAGTACAAGGTTTCTTTTGGGGTAATGAAAATGTTCTAAAATCAACTGAAGATAGTTGCATAACTGTGAATATATTGAAAACCACTGGATTGTACACATTAAAACAAGTAAATCATACATCACTAAAGCAGTTTGAAAAAGATTAGATTATTTACTAAAATAGAGTTTAAAAATCTAGGGGAAAAAAATGTAGCAAGAACTTCCATGCTGATTTCCTCACTGAGTCCTTGAGAAAACCTCAAGAGGTTGTGTAATCATTCTCTTCATAAGAGAAAGAAGGACATCAAAGCTCAAAGAAGTCAAGTCACTTATCCAAGCTCAAAGAGCAAGTGGTACAACTAGAAACTCAGATTTAGACTCTGCAACTCAAAACTCCTTTACCAACCTGCAGTTGCAGGGCACCTCACCTAGTGCTCTGGATCAAGCCTGTGGGCTAGCAGAAGCAGGCTCCTCTCTCCTTCCAAGAAACTGTGGGCTGCCATCATTCAATATACTGCCATCAGCACCCTAAGTGTCCTCAGAAACCACTCTGGCGCTCCCCAGGACCCTCCTGACTGCTTCAGTTCAGCAGCCTCTTTGGACTTCCTTCCCACTTTGGCTACGACTGGCTTTCTGTGTCATGCCACCAAGAGCCCTGAGTAAGGGGGAAAATCAGAAGCCAGAGCGTGTGAATAGCTCTTTTTCTAGAGATGAGAGAGAACAGCTCTGCTTGGATGCTGCCTCCTACCTTAAATGCACGGCCCCCAGGCAGGGTCTGAGGAGGACTGGCCCTCATCTGACCTGCCATCTGACATGGGAACTCAGGCAAAGAGCAGAGAGAGCAGTTGGAGTGACAGAAAGAACAGGAACAAGGAGGCAGCCTCTCCCCAGAGGCTCTGAGCAGCCTGCTCCATGCGGCCTCAGTGGCCTCAGATCCCCAAGTTCATTTCCAAGTGACTCCAAATTCCTAAAAACTTACGAAGAAATACAGACCTCTTGGATTTCTTCCCTCTCCCTGTCCTGACTTCCAGTGCAAGCTCACCCTCAATGGTGTGATTCCCAAGGGCTCAACTTCCCCTGGTTCACAAGTCACAGTTTGAGCAGGCACTGCTCCATTTACCAAGATGGAAGAAGAGGATGGGGAGCTGGCTACGGGCATTCAGGGTAATAATAGCAGGGCGAGGAAGGAAAGGAAGGAAGACAGCATTCCAGAGACTTGGTCCCAAACGAGAGGGGGGTAACAGAACCTGGGGCCCAGGCCAGGCCTTCTGTGCATGGATGAGGTACAAGCTCATCAACAGGGAGACTGCCCATTCCGTCTCTGGGGAAGGGCCTTGACTCCTCAGGCACAGAACAGCCCTTCTTCCAGTGCTTCATCTAACTGCTACTTACCCCTTTCAGGTTTAACCCCCTGTGATGCTGTGGCAGGTCCAATTCTCCAAGATGGTGCACCCACACACTCTTCTTCATGTGACACTAATATGTATGCCTCCCTTCAAGAAGTGGGGATCTGTGCCCCCTCCCTGTTCGTCTGGCTGGGCCTGTGACTTTGGTGGGAAGGATTCTATGTGACTTCCTAGGCTAAGTTGTAAAATGCAACTCAGATTCTACCTGGTATCTTCTGAGACAGTCACTGTTGGAACTCAGCTAACATACTATAACAGGGGTCGGGAACCTATGGCTTGCGAGCCAAATGTGGCTCTTTTGATGGCTGCATCTGGCTCGCAGACAAATCTTTAATTAAAATAAAATAATAACGTTAAAAATATAAAACATTCTCATGTATTATAATCCATTCATTTCCTACCGCTCATGTTCATGGTTGCAGGTGGCTGGAGCCAATCACAGCTGTCCTCTGGGACAACACCAAATTTTTATTGGATAATGCGCACGTACACAGGTCGTTGTATGGCTCTCACGGAATTATATTTTAAAATATGTGACGTTCATGGCTCTCTCAGCCAAAAAGGTTCCCGACCCCTGTGCTATATGGAAACCCAGGCCACACAGACAAGCCATGTGTAGGTGTCCCAGCCAGCACCCAGCACCAGCAGCCACACCTGAACAAGGCAGCTTTCCTCCAGCCCCAGCCACCACTGGACTGCAACCGCGTAACTAACCCTGAGTGAAAACTGCCTGGCCGAGCCTAGTCAACCCTCAGAACCATGAAAGATAATAAAAAAAAAACTGCTGTTTTGAAAAACTGTGTTTCCAGGTGATTAATTTCTCAGCAATAACTAACTGGAAGACCCTCTCTCTACCCACACCAGCAGAGGTGGTCTTCCAATGGGCTGTCCCAGCACTCTACCACTCCATTTGACCAGCACTTACTGAGTGCTTCACCTGGGCCAGGTAAAGCAGCAGGCACTAAGTGCACGGCAGTCAATCCATAAACAGGTTCCGCCCGTCTCCGCCTACATGAGTTAGCAGTCTAGTTGGTGACACTGATAACAAACAAGTGGATGTGTCCAGTACTGAGGAAGAAAATGGGGGTAGGGGGCCACAGTGAGATCAGGGGAAGCCTCTCAGGGCGTCTCCAGGCAGGGCTTGTAGAGCACTGGAACAGCATCATGGCAGCCAAGTCCCTCCAGAGTACAGGGTACACAAGAAAAAGGAAGGAGTCTAGGGAGCTGGCATGGATGACAGGGCAGATCTATGGGGACCACCCCACCAGGGATCACAGAGAGAAGAGGTACTGCATCCAGAGGACAACAAAAGTCACATTGTTTTAAGCACAAGACAAACACCATGTACTTAGGTATCTGTGAGGAAAACAGTACAAAGCACCCCATCTACTCTCAAGCACCCACTCTCCTCTCAATGCTGATTGGGTGCTGATGGCTACTTTGATGATGACAAAAAGCAGGCAGCTAATCCTGGTCAAGCCATTACTGCTAGGTAAAAAATCACCACTTTCATCAGGCAGAGAGCTGGTTATTGGTGATTTTGTAAGATTCAACTTCTCTCTGCAAGCCTCTGAGCCCCTATCTCTTGCGACCTCTTTTGCTCTTGGCTCTTCCCACTTCAGAGATGAGGAAACCATGGCTCTGAGACATTCAGCAACCTGTCCAAAGTCACACAGAATAAGAGGCTCCAGAGCCACAAGTCTCCTGAGCAGAGACTGGTGCCATGGCTTATGAGGTTTGACATTTGCACATTTGTTGGTCCTTGACTGACCAGCAGCCTCTAAAACCCTTTAGGACAGCCACTATTGAGTTCCACTCACAGCCAGACCCTCAGGGACTCCCACGGAGCCAAGCACATAGGGGATCTCATACAAGGGATTTCTTCAAGGAAGCCAACTCAAGTTCACTCTAAAGGTCATCACCCCAAACTGTCCAACAGGGGTGATAAGAGCACCCAGGGCACCTGGCTGCTGTGAGGGTTCCAGGGGCTCAACACTGGGCAAGGCAAAGTCAACAACCAAACCCAGAAGTAATCAAGGGAGGCTGGCTGGGAGTCTGGTCCTTCCACTCATGATACACAGCTACGTTCCAGGCCAAGAGTGTTGCCCAAATGACACCTGGTGCCCAGAAAAAACACCACCCATGCCTCTGAGCCAAGACACAGACACTCAAACACCTTGTACCTGCTGGGCCACCGGGACACATGGCTTCTCTGCCTCCAAACTGTAAGGCCAGCCACGGCCCCAATGAGACCTGTTTCCCAAAATGCCCCTTAAGAAAGGAGTATTAACTCTAAAAACCCTTTGGATCCCAGCACTCAGCACCAGGCCAGAATTGGCTGGTGAGGTCTAGCATTGCACCCAGATGCCCACACCCTCTTTGGCACAAATGCAGAGCCTCTTACTGCCCCAGAGAAAATTACTGGTGGGAGAGACTAGCCAGTTCTGCCCTCCACAACACCTACCCATGTTCTAAGACATCGACATGGTACTAAACACTCAATGTGGCGTCATAACCAGGCAAACCTGCTGCACCTCACTGGGTGAGTACCTTGGACCTTGGTGGTCTCAGTAACACCACCCACCCATTTGATGAGGACCACCTGCAGAGTCTGTGGACCTGTTTGGCAGTGGTCTTAACTTCTGCATCCCCAGACCTATCATTCACTATCTGCATTCCCAGACCTATCATTCACTAAGAGTCACATTTACTGGACACCTAGCAGGTACATTTACCCCATTTCATTCTCACTACAGCTCTAGAAAGGTGAGAGCACCGTCTGCACTGTCTTATCCAATACTCCAAAGACAAGAAACCCCAAAAGTGAAAGGTTTTTTTTCTGCTTTGACCTGACAAGAAGCTATTAACTTTCTTTATCCCAGACGGTCCTAGGTGATAGGAGGACTCAAGCATCACAGTTGCAAAACCCACAAATCCTCAAATCGGAAAAACTCTGAATTCCAAAATATATCAGGCCTCAAGGATTTGGGGTAAGGGATCTTGAGTCTGCTTTATCAACAGAGAGCAAAGGCTTCGAGAAGTAACTTCCGAGTAAAGACTAAATCTAACTGCCTGCCCGAAGGAAACCCCAACACACCCCACCCCCTGTGCCGAGTTCGAATCCCGACCGGCATCCCGCGGGAGAGCGAAACCGCGGTGCCCGGCAGAGAGTGGGATGCGGCGCTGAGTCCCACACGGGGTCTGGGATGAGTGAGCGCGGCGCCGCGACCGCACGACTAGGGAGCGCTCCGCAAAGTTGGTAAAGGCTGGGGAGGGGCGCAAGGAGCACTACCGGACCGGGGAGGGAAAGGGAACCCCCAATGCGCCCCCAACTATCAATATATCCGTCCTCCCCACCCCCTCCCCATTTCGTTGCCCTCGGCGGCGCCACAGCCCCCGCACATGCGCACTGCAGCCCCGCGATGTGGCAGCCCGGGCGGGGGCTGGGGGGTGCCAGGGCCGGGGGCGGCTTTAGACGAAGCCCCGCGCCCGTCGAATTCCGACGGGCGCGGCGCCCTAGACACAGCCTCGAATCCTCGAAGTGGAAGTATCTCCACGCCCGGGGCCCGGACGTAGCCGAGGTCCGGTGGCTGAGAGCGCGGTTGCGCGGGGGCGGGGGGCCGGCTCCCCCGGCCCGCTCACTCACCTCCGCCATGGCCGTATGTGCGCTGGAGGCGGTGGCCGCGCCGGGATCCCCGGATGCGGGGACACGGCCTCATTGGCTGCGGCATCCTGGAAGGCGGGGTCTGAGAAGGGCGGGGCCTGTGGAGGGCGGGGGTGTGGGCGGAGCGTAGTAGGTGCGCGGATGGGGATGCGCGGGCTGAGTGCGGGGGCGGGGTGGGCTCAGGAAGCACAGGTTCGGGGTCTCTGCTGCACCCTAGCCTTGGCCTGGAAGGTAGAGGATGCTATTAATAAAAATACTCTTGATAACCACACCTGCGTAGGGAGGTGTGGTTCCATTTCCTCTTTCCAGTAGCTTGGCTAAATACTATTAGTACCCAGGTGTTACAGGTGAGGAAACTGAGGCCTAGAATGACAGGCCACCTAATGCATAAGTGGTAGAGCCAGGACTGAAGTCTGGCCAGCGTTGTTCTGGAATTTTCTTCAGTTTTGCACCAGTGATGAGCCATCTAGAGTGCCAAAGAACCAATTAGGGAGCTTGGGAGATACACCTTAAGGTGAGCTCAAAGACCCCACACCAGGGAGCTGGAGTTCCGAATGGGCAGCTAGAGAGGTGGATTCAAACCCACCGCCATTTGGTTCTGAATTCATTAATTCAATAATATTTATAGATCGTTTGCACTGAACTTCTGGTAGGCACTGAGGGAGAGTTTGAACTGGACAGTGCTAACAGGGGTTTGCTACATTTTAAATTTCAGACAAGTGATTGACCTGTGGTGGCGCAGTGGATAAAGCGTCGACCTGGAAATGCTGAGGTTGCCGGTTCGAAACCCTGGGCTTGCCTGGTCAAGGCACATATGGGAGTTGATGCTTCCAGCTCCTCCCCCCTGTCTCTCTCTCTCTCTCTCTCTGTCTCTCCATCTCTCTCTCTTCTCTAAAATGAATAAATAAAATAAAAATTAAATTTCAGACAAGTATCCTGAGCATCAGGAAGGTTTATAGAAAGCATGAGGAAGCTGAGAGACCAGAGGCAGTGGGTAGGCAGAGTTGTCCAGTGGGACTCAAGTGGTGGCAGGAAGCAGAGAAGTGGAGAGAGCTGGGAAGGTAAACCCCACAAAAATTCCTGATGGAGGAAAGGTGGAAAGGGCATGAAGGTCAGCTCCCACGTTTCTGACTTGCACAAATGAGTGGACAGTGGTTCCTACTGAGATCAGAAAGAGTGGAATTGGGGAGGTGTGGGACTCAAGAGCCCCATTTCTTTTCCAGCTGTCAGCCTGCAGAATACTGCCTGGGTCATGGTGACAAGGTGCTCCTCTTAGACCAGCCAAGGGAGGGGAGGCCACAGCAGGGTCTAGTTTTACTATGGAGATGACACTGAGTCTGAGGTGCTGTGGACACCTAGAACAGAGTTGGATAAGGAAGTCTGGACAGAGGAGATTCAGGCAGAAAAATGTGAAGTTGTGGAAAGCTGAAGTGTGACATCGGAGAAACTCAAGACGGCAGGGGAAAGTGATTTGGGAAATAAAGGGCTCTACAAATCACAGGTGGATATGAACATAAATGTTATTATTTTTCTCCTCTTCTCCTTTTGGCTTTACAGGTTGCCCTCCCTCCTCCAGGCAAAATTCTCAGAGACAGCCACACACAAGGTTAGGATGCACTTGGGTGTTTACTGGGAATAGAGCCTCAGAGGCCAGGCCTGGGTCACTCACACTTTTTTGGTGATGCTTTTGGGGGTGGCAAGCTCATACAGGCGAGGGGATGCCCGAGCCACCAGGGAAGCCGGGGAGATGTAGTAAGGGTTGTAGTCCTCATTGAGGTCCTTGCGCACTTTGGGCTTGGCCAAGGAGATGATCCGGGGACTGGCCACTGCCTTCTTGGTGACATTCAGCACCTCCCAGCGTGGATCTCGGTTAGGAACACACTTCTCTGACTGGGCCTTGGGCACTAAAGGCGCAGGAGAGAGTGACAGCATCAGGCACAAGAGCTTTTGGTGTATAGCCACTCCCCCTATGGAGATCAACCTGCTAAGTCAAAATTCCCAAGTTGAATGGCCTCTCCAGAGATGAAGGAATGGAGAAACATATGTCTCATCCACGCAGTGGAATATTACTCAGCCATGAAAAGGAGTGAAGCGCTGACACAGACTACAACATGGTTGAACCTTGAACACATGATGCTCAGTAAGAGAAACCAGACACAAAGGCCACATAGTATGTCATTCCATCCATATGAAATGCCTAGAACAGACAAACCCATAAAGACAGGAAGTGAGTTAGTAGGTACCAGGGTTGCTGAGGACAGGTTGTGAGTGACTGCTAACGGTCAGGGTGACTGTGACTTTCTCTTTGTGTGTGTGTGTGTGTGTGAGAGAGAGAGAGAGAGACAGAGTCAGAGAGAGGGACAGATAGGGACAGACAGGAAGGGAGAGATGAGAAACATCAATTCTTTGTTGCGGCTCCTTAGTTGTTTATTGATTGCTTTCTCATATGTGCCTTGACTGGGGGCTACAGCAGACCGAGTGATCCCTTGCTCAAGCCAGCGACCTTGGGCTCAAGCTGGTGAGCCTTTTTTTTTTTTTTTTTTTTTTTTTACAGAGACAGAGTCAGAGAGAGGGATAAACAGGGACAGACAGGAACGAAGAGAGATGAGAAGCATCAATCATTAGTTTTTTGTTGCGCATTGCGACATCTTAGTTGTTCATTGATTGCTTTCTCATATGTGCCTTGACCATGGGCCTTCAGCAGACCGAGTAACCCCTTACTCGAGCCAGCGACCTTGGGTCCACGCTGGTGAGCTTTTGCTCAAACCAGATGAGCCTGCGCTCAAGCTAGAAATCTTGGGGTCTCGAACCTGGGTCCTCGGCATCCCAGTCTGACACTCTATCCACTGTGCCACCGCCTGGTCAGGCTGTGACTTTCTCTTTGGAGTGATAATATTCTAAAATTTGTGGTGATAGGTATACAACTCTATGAGTGTATTAAAAAGCATTGAATTGTACACTTTATTTTTTATGGAGTTATAATGAATTGTACACTTTAAAAGAATGAATTGTAAAGAAAAAAAATATTTCAAATGGCCACATCCCAGACAGGCTTTCTCCGAGGGGCCAGAGTTAGGTGGAGTCTCAGAAGGCCTTTTCACACTCTCTCCTGCCTCCGCTGGTGTCACAGTGGGGCATGGCAGCAAGCAATGGCTGCAGGAGGCATCTCCCCTTGGCCGGCGCTGCAGGCCTGCTGGGTGAACTGAGGGGCAGCTCCCTGGTGCACAGGCCCTTTCAGGACTCAGCCTCCCACCTCATTCTTCTGGGCTTCCACCCTCACTGTCCAACATGACTGCAGCTTCAGCCGGGCCCTCTCAGCAGTGCTGGCAACATGGCTCCTATCAGCCACACATGGCAGAGCCTGATATGGCTGTAGTTTTCTTCTATTTCATGTTAATTAAATCAATTAATTTATTTAGATCAGTTGATTGATTTTAATTAAAGAAGCCACATGTGGCCAGTGGCTGCTGTCCTGGGCAGACAGCTATCAGGAGAAGAGACATGTGGCTAAGCTGGGCTACTTCCTCGCCATCTCTCTGCCACCCCCTCTTTTACAGTGAGCTGCAGTGCATGCATGGCCTGCTTAGAGACAAGAAGGGAGGTGATCACCACTAGTCACTGCCTTAGCCTTAAGTGTCTGGGAACTTCAGGTTCCTTGGCTTTGAGGGGTACTACAGCCTCCTTTCTAAACCCTTTTGTTTTGAGCCTCTGTGCAAATGAAAAAGGCCATCCCCCTGCCCTTCTCAACAGACAGGCCCTGGCTCAGTGGAGGGGCCCTTGATGAAAGAAAGTGGGGTTCCTTCCATGAGGCAGCCACAAGCCCACACAAGCCCACTGCTGGGCAAGGCCACTGAAGCTGTACCACAGCTTTGCTGAGCAGATAAACATTCCTTCCAAAGGGAAGGGGGCCACGATGTTGGGCCTCAGTGGCCCCTTGGGGACTGGGAAGATCATGTCCAGAACCCAGCCTTCTCTGAACTCTTCTATGAGAATTCTGGAGTATTGTCACTGTTGTAATATCGGGTTTTTAAACTCTTTTGACTGAGTCCACTGCCACACAGCACACATGTGGACATACAGAGAAATGTGAACTCACCCACATAGTTCATGCTCTTCATTTGCTGTCATTTCACTTTCTTAAATGCTGGTCATACCATTAGTGGGTGGCAGTTTGCTATTGAAAAGCACAAACTGACATCGTTGTAAATACAGATGTGTATTTACAGGTACATCTGAAACATGGATGAATATGTACAAGTTGTATATATTCCAGGTATGTGTGAGAGAGAAAAAGAATGGTCGAATGCAGCAATGCATGTATACTCATGTTTTCATTCATTTAACCAATCATTTAATGAGTATTAAGGAAATGGATAAATGAATGATTAAACAAAAAAAATGATCCTATAAACAAAGTTAAAAGAAAAAGATGGACTGGGGAAAAATTATTTTGCAATTTGCTCAACAAATGATTAGTGATCATTTTATATAAAACGCTGCTCCAAATCAAAAACCAAGAACACAGAAACTAGCAAACTGGGGAAATGATAGAGCAGAAGCAGAGGAATCTGGAAAGGCCAACTGTGCTCTCTAGTGATTATGTGCCAGGAGCAGGGGACACACAGACCTCCAAAGGCTCTGACATCTCAGGCCTGACATACAACAGACAATAGAGGATAAACAGACACATAAATATATTGTAAATATATATGTTAGACTGCAACAGGTGCTACAGAAAGAGCACAGAGGGAAGCCAAGGTTCACACAGGTGTCCAGAGGTGGGCACAGCTTATGGATTAAACAAGGTGATCAGAGGGACATCAATGAAAGAGAGTGGAGCTCTGCCCACAGGTGGCAGAGGAGTGAGCCATGCAGATGTCTGTGGACAGTATTCCAGGCAGCGGGAGAGGAACCAGGTAGGGGGAGGGGAGGGAAGAAGAGATCACAAGGACCTATGGGCCATACAGAGTGAGACAGGAGCCCTGGGAGGGTCATGAGCAAGGAAGAGTAGAGTCCAACTTAAATTCAACAAGACCTCTGTGGCTGCCTCATGGGAAATGAGCAAGGGTGGCAACAGGGACAAGAAAGGAGGTGACTGCTCTGGTCCAGGAATGGATGAGGGTTACATAAACAGGGACAGCGGAGCTATGGGTAGGTTCCTGATGTGCTCAGAAAGCCAAGTCACGGGAGTTCTTAGTGCATGGGATGTGGGGTGTGATGGGAGGGGACTGACAGGGAGAGCACTTGGAGCATGCGCACTCATGGGCACACAGAGCTGCATGCATTTGTGGCTCTGTGTGTAACCCCATGTTATACCAAAAGGAAACATACCAAACTGCATTATCTTTGGATGGGATTCTTTCCTTCTTTAGGCTCCCCTGCATTTTCCCAATTCTCTAGAGTTAATACACATTACTGTTGTCATGGGAGTACCAGGTATTTCATTTGTTTTAAAGGACAGAAGAGAATCAGGCCAACATCATTTCAAAGCTGCCTTTCACCTCTTAGCTCCTTTGTCCCTGACCCTTCCCCCCACCTTCCCTTCTACACACTTTTTTCTGCTAGGAGACCCACTCAGATAACATTCAGTTTCAGGACCATTGTCTCCTCTAACTTCTGACTCTCTTCCCCAGGGAGCCTGCACAGTATGACTTGTCCACAGGAATCTGACAACTGGTCTGTGGCTAAGAGAGGAGATGAAAGAAGAAGTAGGCACAATCTGACAGAAGCAGGCCTAAAGTCCAAGTCTTCTGTTTCGCATCCCTGCCTACATACAGTAGGCACAGACACAAGGACCTACTTACTGGCCAGTTGAAGGAGCCGATTATAGTCTAACACATGTGGCTTGGGTTTTGGCACAGGGTCCCATTCTTCCAACAGGGTGGCGGGAGTCCTGGGCTTTGCCAACTGGAGGATCCTTGAACTAGGGATGGCCATCTGGGCTGCCCTGGACACCTGGGACACCTAGAAACAGAATGAGAGAGGAAAGAATAAAACAGTCCATAATTTTTCAGAGGCCCCAGAATCAAAAAGACCCCATAAGCAACACCAAGAGGCAGATGACTGCAGAGAAGTTAGTTTGCAATGTGTTCAGCAAAAGATTTAGTAGCTATCATATGTAAAAAAACTCCTCGAAATCAATGACTCAAAAAATCCATAGGGGTATAGGCATATAATCATAGAAGACAATAAACCTAAATGGTCAATAATCTTCTTTGTTGACCAGAGAAATGTAAATTAAAACAACAAAATATGCCTGACCCGGCGGTAGCACAGTGGATAGAGTGTCGGACTGGGATGCGGAGGACCGAGGTTCTAGACCTCGAGGTCGCCAGCTTGAGCACAGGCTCATCTGGTTTGAGTAAAGCTCACTAGCTTGGACCAAAGGTCGCTGGCTCGAGCAAGAGGTTACTCGGTCTGCTGAAGGCCCACGGTCAAGGCACATATGAGAAAGCAATCAATGAACAACTAAGGTGTTGCAACAAAAAACTAATGATTGATGCTGCTCATCTCTCTCCGTTCCTGTCTGTCTATCCCTCTCTCTGACTCTCTCTCTCTGTCTCTGTAAAAAACAACAACAACAACAAAATAGGCCCTGGCCGGTTGGCTCAGTGGTAGAGCGTCGGCCTGGCGTGCAGGAGTCCTGGGTTCAATTCCCGGCCAGGGCACACAGGAGAAGCGCCCATCTGCTTCTCCACCCCCCCTCTCGTTCCTCTCTGTCTCTCTCTTCCCCTCCCGCAGCCGAGACTCCATTGGAGCAAGGTTGGCCCGGGCGCTGGGGATGGCTCTGTGGCCTCTGCCTCAGGTGCTAGAATGGCTCTGGTTGCAACAGAGCAACGCCCCAGATGGGCAGAGCATCGCCCCCTGGTGGGCATGCCGGGTGGGTCCCGGTCGGGCGCATACGGGAGTCTGTCTGACTGCCTCCCCATTTCCAACTTCAGAAAAATACAAAAAAAAAATCACTACATGCAAACAAATATGACAAAAATAAAAAACAGTCTGACATTGTCAAGCCCTGGCAAAAATGTGGAAGGAGAGACATCCTCAGGCATTACTGGAGGGAGGGTAAATTAGTATAAGGGTTTTGGAGAGCAGTTTGTCCATCTCAGGTGTGCTGAGCACATGCACACTTGATAAGCACTATATAGATAAATGCCCAGAGTGGGAACAAGGATTTGAGCACAGTGTTATTCACTGCATATGGAAACAACCTAGTTGTCCATCAATAAGGGACTGAGTAAACTAACTGTAGTATATTCATAGGATAGAATGGGACATAGCAGTTAAAATGCTTCTATATAAGTCAGCATGAAGTGCTCTAGAATAAAATATTGAAGTAAAAAGCAAGATGATGCCATATGTGTATATTAAAAACACAATGATTATGGTTTATGGGAATGTGTATGTAATAAAGTATAAAATGATGAAAATAAGTCAGCTGGCCAAAGTCACTTGCCTATTGCTCTGGAGTCTGTTTCCGATTGTCTGTCTAAGCCCCTGATCCTAGACCACTGAGGGTAGGCAGTGCCCTGACCATAGAGGTGGGGTTCCCGAGAGAGCAAGGCACCTACCTCAGACATGTTTATGCTCCAAATGTTATTCCGGACCCTCGGGGTGGCCAGTTCCCTCAGGTGTCTAGATGCTTGGTATTCCAAGGCAGACTGACGAATGGGCAGAATGGGCGTGGTCCTAGGGGACATTCACATTTGAGACACTAGCTCAGCCACAGGGGTGTGTGTGTGTGTGTGCGTGTGTGTGTGTGTGTGTGTGTGAGAGAGAGAGAGAGAGAGAGAGACAGAGACAGAGAGAGAGAGAGATATTGCTTTCTCAGCTCCTCTCTGATTCTTGGGTTAAAGGAGAACCTGGGAAAGTGGAGAGTTTGGAAAACACCTCCAAGAAGGATTCATAAAAGAATCCCTAACAGGAGTCCCTGTGTTCTCAAGGTTGGAGCTACGCTGTCCTGAGGTCATCACCATCGGGGCCATCTTCCCACACCCCTATTATCAGGGTTGGGGTCTAGATTTGAACCCAAGGGATATTATTGTTTGTCCAGCAGTTGTCACAGAAAGCATGCTGAGCCACACATAAAATCAGGTCTCAAAAAAAAAAAAAATCAGGTCTCAGCTGCCCTGGCCAGCTGGCTCAGTGGTAGATCATCAGCCTCAGTGGATGTCCCAGCTTCAATTCCAGATCAGGGCACACAGGAGAAACGATCATCTGTTTCTCCACTCCTCCCTTCCCCATCTTTCTCTCTCTCTTTCTCTCTCTCTCTCTCTCTCTCTCTTCCCCTCCTGCAGCCATGGCTCAATTGGAGCAACTTGGCATGGGACACTGAAGATGACTCTATGGCTTCCACCTCAGGCACTAAAAAAATAACTTGGTTGCGGAGCAACAGAGCAATGGCCCCAGATGGGCAGAGCATAGCCCCCTTGTGGGCTTTCCCAGTGCATCCCAGTGGGGCGTATGCAGGAAGTCTGTATCTCTGCCTCCCCTCTCTCACAAAAAGTAAAAAACGCCCTGGCCGGTTGGCTCAGTGGTAGAGCGTCGGCCTGGCGTGCAGAAGTCCTGGGTTCGATTCCCGGCCAGGGCACACAGGAGAAGCGCCCATCTGCTTCTCCACCCCTCCCCCTCTTCCTCTCTGTCTCTCTCTTCCCCTCCCGCAGCCAAGGCTCCATTGGAGCAAAGATGGCCCGGGCGCTGGGGGTGGCTCCTTGGCCTCTGCCCCAGGCGCTAGAGTGGCTCTGGTCATGACAGAGCGGAACCCCGGAGGGGCAGAGCATTGCCCCCTGGTGGACAGAGCGTCGCCCCCTGGTGGGCGTGCCAGGTGGATCCCGGTCGGGAGCATGCGGGAGTCTGTCTGACTGTCTATTCCCGTTTCCAGCTTCAGAAAAATACAAAAAAAAAAAATTAAAAAACAACAAGAATGAGGCCCTGGCCGGTTGGCTCAGCAGTAGAGCGTCGGCCTGGTGTGTGGGGGACCCAGGTTCGATTCCGGGCCAGGGCACATAGGAGAAGCGCCCATTTGCTTCTCCACCCCCCCTTCCTCTCTGTCTCTCTCTTCCCCTCCCGCAGCCAGGGCTCCATTGGAGCAAAAGATGGCCCGGGCGCTGGGGATGGCTCCTTGGCCTCTGCCCCAGGTGCTAGAGTGGCTCTGGTCGCGGCAGAGCAATGCCCCGGAGGGGCAGAGCATCGCCCCCTGGTGGGCAGAGCGACGCCCCTGGTGGGCGTGCCGGGTGAATCCCGGTCGGGCGCATGCGGGAGTCTGCCTGACTCTCTCTCCCTGTTTCCAGCTTCAGAAAAATACAAAAAAAAACAACAACAACAAAAAAAAAAAACAACAAGAACGAGGCCCTGGCCAGTTGGCTCAGTGGTAGAGCATCGGCCTGGCATGCGGAAGTCCCGGGTTCGATTCCCGGCCAGGGCACACAGGAGAGGTGCCCATCTGCTTCTCCACCCCTCCCCCTCTCCTTCCTCTCTGTCTCTCTCTTCCCCTCCCACAGCCGAGGCTCCATTGGAGCAAAAGATGACCTGGGCACTGGGGATGGCTCCTTGGCCTCTGCCCCAGGCGCTAGAGTGGCTCTGGTCACGACAGAGCGACGCCCTGGATGGGCAGAGCATCACCCCCTGGTGGGCGTGCCAGGTGGATCCCGGTCGGGCGCATGCGGGAGTCTGTCTGACTGCCTCCCCATTTCCAGCTTCAGAAGAATGCAAAAAAAACCCCAAAAAACAACAAGAACGAGAGCAGCCCAGGATGGCCGACTTGGAGGATCGGGTGTCAGATGAGGAGAAGATGATTCTGGATCTCCTGTAGCTCCAAGAAGGTTGCTGAGGGCCAGTCAAAAGCAGTGACTCCCACTGGTCTTCTCCAGTTTCCGGCCTGGGAGGTCCAGGGCCAGTACATCCAGCAGCCAGATACAGAGAGCATCAGCTCAAGACCTAACAACCATAGTTAGAGTGGTATCTTAAGGAAAGGCTCCTCACACCTGACTCAGCTAAGGCATAGAAAACGTTGTCACAAACAGCAAAAAGAGCAGTAGCAGCAGACGAGTAGTCCACAGCAGATTACAAACAGCTAAAGCCATCCCAGGAAGGTTTAGAAATTACACAACTAAAAGCTGGAGTCAGACAACACCAACCCTATACTCAGCTACACAAACAACATATTTGAAGGAGCAGTCTATATCTAGACAAAATGGGAAGACAGAGAAGTGTAATTCAAATGAATCAACAAGAGAAATCCCCAGAAAAAGAACTGAATGAAATGGAAATAACTAGGATGCTGGATGCAGAGTTTAGAATAATGATTGTGAGGATGCTCAAGGATCTTAGAGCAACCATAGATAGACAGCATGAGCAGCTAAACAATGAGATATCTGGCATCAAAAAGGATATTGAAGGCCCTGGCCGGTTGGCTCAGCGGTAGAGCATCGGCCTGGCGTGTGGGGGACTTGGGTTCAATTCCCAGCCAGGGCACATAGGAGAAGCACCCATTTGCTTCTCCACCCCCCCTCCTTCCTCTCTGTCTCTCTCTTCCCCTCCCGCAGCCGAGGCTCCATTGGAGCAAAGATGGCCCGGGCACTGGGGATGGCTCCTTGGCCTCTGCCCCAGGCGCTAGAGTGGCTCTGGTCGCGGCAGAGCGATGCCCCGGAGGGGCAGAGCATCGCCCCCTGGTGGGCAGAGCATCGCCCCTGGTGGGCGTGCCGGGTGGATCCCAGTCAGGCGCATGCGGGAGTCTGTCTGACTGTCTCTCCCCGTTTCCAGCTTCAGAAAAAAATAAAAATAAAAATAAAAAAGGATATTGAAATCATAAAAAAGAATCAGACAGAAATGATAAACACAATATCAGAAATGAAGACTACACTACAAGAAATGAAAAGCAGGCGGGATGAAAAAGAGGATCGAATCAGTGATTTAGAGGACAAGATAAGCAAAAGCACGGAAGCAGAACAGCAAAAGAAAAAGAGGATCAAAATGTCTGAGAAAACTCTAAGAGAGCTCTGTGACAATAGGAAGAGAAACAACATCTGCATCAAAGGGGTTCCTGAAGGAGAAGAGAAAGAACAAGGGATAGAGAACCTGATTGAAGAAATCATAGCTGAAAATGTCCTGGAATTGATGCAGGAAAAAGTCACACAAGTTCAAGAAGCACAGAGAGTCCCATTAAAAAGGAATCCAAATAAACCTAAACGAAGACACATCATAATTAAAACACCAAAGCTAAGAAATAAAGAAAGAATACTAAAAGCTGCAAGAGAAAAGCAGTCAGTCACCTACAAAGGAGACCCCAAAAGGATGACATCTGACTTCTCAACAGAAACACTTGAGGCAAGAAGGGAATGGCAAGAAATATTCAAATTAATGCAGAACAAGATTCTACAACCAAGACTTCTTTATCCAACAAGGCTATCATTTAAAATAGAAGGAGAAATAAAAAGCTTCCCATACAAAAAAAAAAAAAACCCTCAAGGAATTTATTACAACCAAACCAATGATGTAAGAAATGTTAACAGTCCTGTTGTAAACAGAACAAGGGGGGTACAGGGAATCTAGTAAAGAGGAATGTAGGTTTAAGATTTTAGAAATGCATCCAAATTGAAAAAGAAGAAGTAAAACTATCATTATTTGCTGATGATATGATACTGTACATAGAAAACCCTAAAGTCTCAGTCAAAAAACTACTGGACCTAATAAATGAATTCAGCAAGGTGGCAGGATATAAAATTAATATTCAAAAACCAGTGGCATTTTTATACACCAACAATGAACTGTCCGAAAGAGAAATTAAGAAAACAATCCCCTTCACTACTGCAACAACAACAAAGAAAGTACCTAGCTGTAAATTTAACCAAGGAGGTTAAAGACTTGTACTCAGAAAATTATAAAACATTGATAAGAGAAATCAAGAAACATAATCGAATTAAAAATGGGCAAAAGAAATGAATAGACATTTCAAAGAGGACATTCAGATGGCCAATAGGCAAAAAAAAAAAAAAAATGTTCAACATCACTAATCATTAGAGAAATGCAAGTTAAAACCACAGTAAGATATCACCTCACACCAGTCAGAATGACACATTAACAAAACAAAACATAATAAGTGCTGGTGAGGATGTGGAGAAAAGGGAACCCTCCTGCACTGCTGGTGGGAATGCAGACTGGTGCAACCACTGTGGGAAATGGTATGGAGATTCCTCAAAAAATTAAAAATGGAACTGCCTTTTGACTCAGCCATCCCACTTTTAGGAATATATACTAAGAACACCAAATCACTGATTCAAAAGAAGAAATGCACCCCCATGTTTATGGCAGCATTGTTTACAATAATGAAGATCTGGATACAGCCCAAGTGTCCTTCAGGGGATGAGTGGATTAAAAAGCTGTAGTACATATACACATGGAATACTATGGGGCCATGAAAAAGAAGAAAATACTACCTTTTGCAACAACATAGATGGACCTTTATGTTAAGTGACATAAGCCAGACAAGAAATAAAAATATCATATGACCTCACTCATATGAGGAATCCAATGAACAATGTGAACTGAGGAACAGAATAGAGGCAGAGGAAGGATCAAAGGGACCAGTGGGAAAGCAGACAGAGGGAAAGGGGATGAGAGGATGAGATCAGAGAAGGGAAAGAGCTTGGTGAAATTACATATATATAACAGCGTTATAGAGAGCAGAAGAGCAAATCCTGGAGGAAAGCAGGGAGGGTGTTAGGGAGAGGGGGCAAGAAGGATGTTGAGGGGAATTCAGGGATGCAGGAGGATGTATTTGGTGGGACACTTGAATCTATGTAAACACAATAAACTTAAATCAATAAAAAAAAAATCATGAAGTGTGAGATGCATAGGAATTCCAGAACATAAAGATTCCTATAAAATATTTTACAGTTAAAAACAAAAAACAACAACAACAACAACAAAAAAAAAACAGGTCTCAGCTATGCCTCTGCTCTAGAAATGAAGCCATGTTTCATTGATCTAAGGTAGACTTCATATTTTCACATCTCTGAGGTCAGGATGCAGCTTATAAATGTTGCATGCTGGACATCAGTTATACTGGCCTGTGTGTGGATGTAGCTGTTCTCACTGAAATGATCCAAGTCAAGTTATATGCATACTTGGTTCTACAGATGGCAGGTTTAATTGCACTTTAAATTATCTTCCGTTTAAGCTATGATCCAGCATTAAAATGAAAAGTTATTTTCATAAAAATAGGTTTAAAAACAGTGTGTTGCCCCTGGCCAGATAGTTCAGTTAGCTGGAGCATCATCCCAACACACCAAAGTTGCAAATTCAATCCCCAGTCAGGGCACATACAAGAATCAACCAATAAATGTGTAAAAACAATCAACCAATGAATGTGTAAATAAGTGGAACAACAAATCAATCTCTCTCTCTCTCTCTCTCTCTCTCTCCCTCCATTCTTCTCTCTGAAAAATCAATCAACATATATATTTTTTTAATAAAATAAAACAATGTGTGAAACATGTCAGCATGTCTAAGTCAGACTACTGATCAAGATGGTGGCATAAGTAAACACAGTACTCCTCCCACAATCACATCAGAATTACAACTAAACTACAGAACAACCATCATTCAGAACCACTTGAAATCTGGCTGAATGGAAGTCTTACAGCTAGGGAATTAAAGAAGGAGCCACAGCGAGACTGGTAGATGAGGTGGAAACATGGAAGGAGCTAGTCCCATACCCACATGTGGCAGATGAAAATTGGAAGGGATATACTGGCTGCAGAGGTCCCTTCTGAGGAGTAACAGGTCCCAGCCCCACACCAGGACCCCAAGCCCAGGGTTCCAGTGCCAGGAAGAGAAGTCCCCATAACTTCTGGCTGTAAAAACCAGTGGGGATTGAGGCTGAGGGAGACAAAGGGCTGCTGGAGTCACAGGCAGTTCCTCTTAAAGGGCCTCTGTACAGAACTTACTGGAACTCACTCCCTTTGGGATCCAGCATAGGGGCAGCAGCTTGAAAGTCACCAGGGACATACGGGAAGAAACTGATTTGTCCATCATCTGAGCAAGAGATGGGGGCAGCTTTCCCCCAGAGAGAAGTACTGACAGAGGCCATTGTTTCTTTGATGAGTCCTTGCCCCAGAGAGCCAGCAGGCAGGTACCATAGCTGAGATTCCATCAACCTGGTTCACACTGTTCCCCCCCCACCCTACCCCATCCCACCCCACCCTACCCCACCCTGCCCTGGTGATTCCCTGAGGCCCTGCTCTACCTAACTTTGGACCCATACAAGCTATTTTCAGTGGCTTTTCCATACAAATGGCCTGTCTTGGCTCATGCTTCATATATATTTTCCTAAAATCTCTCAAACAAGCAGTATCTGGCCTCAGTGAGCCCCATACTATTTACTAAGTGGCCCCAGGCCCAGCACTAGCAGCAGCCAGCCCTGGTTCACAGACTGGCCTTGCCTGGGTCCCTCCAAGCCCAGCACAAGTAGCAGCCATCTGCAGATGGCTTTGCAGTTCATGCTGGGTGGCCCTGAGCAGAACACAGGTGGCAGTTGACCTTGGCCTGCACTTCCCAGGAGGCCTCAGGGCCAGCACACCTGGTGGATAGCTTTAGACCATGTCAAAGCACCACCTAACCACCCCACAGTAACACACTCAAGGGGCAGACTCAGCAGGCACCAGAGCCCTGCTGAAGTAAGTCCTGGTCTGTGGGGTGGGCCCCTGCACAGCTGATCCTCCACAGTGGTCAAGGGTCAGAGGTCAGTGGTCATGGCCAGTCTCTACAGCTGAGAAGCCTGGGGTAAGTCCCCCCCATTGACATGCCAACAGCAATCAAAGCTCAACTACAGCCTGACCAGGTGGTGGCGCAGTGGATAAAACATCAGACTAGGATGCAGAGGACCCAGGTTTGAAGCCCCGAGGTCGCCAGTTTGAGCGCAGGCTCACCAGCTTGAGTGTGGGGTTGCTGGCTTGAGCATGGGATCATATACGTGACCCCATGGTTGCTAGCTTGAGCCCAAAGGTTGCTGGTTTGAAGCCCAAGGTTGCTGGCTTGAGCAAGGGGTCACTCGCTCTGCTGTAGCCCCCTGCCCCCATCAAGGCACATATGAAGAAAGCAATCAATGAACAACTAAGGAGCTGCAATGAAGAATTTATGCTTCTCATCTCTCTCCCTTCCTGTCTCTCTGTCCCTATCTGTCCCTCTCTCTGTCTCTGTCACAAAAATAAATAAATAAATAAAATTTAAAAAGAAAGCTCAACTACAAAAGGAAAGTGTACACAGCTCACATCAGCTTGGTGATCAGGCTTGAGTGATCAGGGAGGCTGTGCCTCTGGATCCTACAAAACACCTACTACTAGTTGGTTCACTTTAACAAGCATAGCATCTCTACCTAAAACATAGAAACAAAAACAAGGAAGCTGCCAAAATGAGGAGACAAAGAAACATGTTCTAAATGAAAGGACAGAACAAAACACCAGAGAAAGAACTAAATAAAATGAAGACAAGCAAGCTATTAGATGCAGAGTTCAAAACACTGGTTATAAGGATGCTCAACGACCTTAGTGAGAACTTCAATAGCATATAAAAGGACCAGTCGGCCCTGGCCAGTTGGCTCAGTGGTAGAGCGTCGGCCTGGCATGCAGGAGTCTCGGGTTCGATTCCCAGCCAGGGCACACAGGAGAAGCGCCCATCTGCTTCTCCACCCTTCCCTCTCTCCTTCCTCTCTGTCTCTCTCTTCCCCTCCTGCAGCTGAGGCTCCATTGGAGCAAAGATGGCCCGGGCGCTGAGGATGGCTCTGTGGCCTCTGCCTCAGGCGCTAGAATGGCTCTGGTTGCAACAGAGCAATGCCCCAGATGGGCAGAGCATCGCCCCCTGGTGGGCATGCTGGGTGGATCCTGGTGGGGCGCATGCGGGAGTCTGTCTGACTGCCTCCCCATTTCCAGCTTCGGAAAAATGCAAAAAAAAAAAAAAAAAAAAGGACCAGTCAGTAATGAAAGATACACTGACTAAAATAAAGAATAATTTACAGCCTGACCTGTGGTGGCGCAGTGGATAAAGCGTCGACCTGGAACACTGAGGTCGCCAGTTCAAAACCCCCGGCTTGCCTGGTCAAGGCACATATGGGAGTTGAAGCTTCCTACTCCTCCCTTCTCTTTCTCTCTCTCTCCTCTCTAAAATGAATAAATAAAGTCTTTAAAAAAAACAAACCATTAGTTTAAAAAAAAAGAATAATTTACAGGGAATCAACAGTAGAGTAGATAAAAGAAGCCGAGAATCAAATAATGATTTGGAATATAAGGAAGCAAAAAACACCCAGTCAGAACAGCAAAAAGAATCCCCCAAAATGAAGATAGTATAGAAAAGAAAAAATAATGACAGAAAACTTTCCTAAAATAGACATACAAGTCCAGGAAGCACAGAGAGTCCCAAACAAGATGATCCCAAAGAGACGCAAACCAAGACACATTATAATTAAAATGTAAAAGATTAAAGGCAAAGAAAGAATGTTTTATTTTTTTAAATGAGAGGAAGGGAGATAGTGGGATAGATGCTCATATGTGCCCTGACCGGGATCTACCTGGCAACCCCTGTCTAGGACCGATGCTCGAATCAACCAAGCTATTTTTAGCACCTGAGGCTGATGTGCTCTGACTAACAGAGCTGTCCTCAGCACCCAGGATCAATGCTCGAACCAATGGAGCCACTGGCTATAGGAGAAGAGGCAAATAAGGCAGAGATAAGCAAATGATAGCTTCTCCTGTGTGTCCTGACCAGGAATAGATCCCAGGATGTGCATATGCCAGGCTGATGCTCTATCCACTGAGCCATCAGTCAGGGCCCAAAGAGAAAATTTTAAAAGCAGCAAGAGAAAAGCAGTTAGTTACCAACAAGGGAGCTCCCATAAAGCTGTCAGCTGATTTCCCCAACAGAAATTTGTCAGGCCAGAAGGGATTGGCAAAAACTACTTAAAGTGATGAAAAGCAAGGACCTACAACAAGATTACTCTACCCAGCAAAGCTATCATTTAGAATTGAAAAACATACAAAGAGCTCCCCAGACAAGAAAAAAAACTAAAGGAGTGTATCGCCACCAAACCAGTATAAGATGAAATATTAAAAGGTCTTCTTTAAGAAGAAGAAGAAAAAAGATTTTAAAAAATATGAACAATAAAATGGCAATAAATACATATAGATCAACAATTGAATCTAAGAAAAATGAACAAACAAAACAGAAACATACATACAGAAAACATTTTGGTGGTCACCAGATGGGAGGGGGGCTGGGGGGTTGGATGAAAAAGGGGAAGGGATTGAGGAGTACAAATTGATTGTTACAGAACAGTCACAGGGATGTAAAGTGCAGCATAGGGAATACAGTCAATAATATTCTAATAAGTATGTATGGTATCAAATGGGTGTGAAATTTATCAGGATGATCACCTAGTTATGTAATGTCCAATCACTGCATTGAAACTAATATAATAATGCATGTCAACTGTAATTAAAAATTTTTAAACTGTTTTTAAAAATTATTCAAAACATTCAAACACACTTTAGCTAATTTAGTTCAGTTGTATTATCCTTTCTGTAAATTCATTAAGATAAGTAATCAAAATTTGTGTCAAAATAACTCTAAAGATTACCTTTGACAAGCATGAAAATTCTAAGTGATAACAAAGAATCGTGTCACTGGTTGTACATAAAATAATGTCTTACAATGACTAGCTTTTCAGAGCCAACAAAATCCATGATGGCAATAAGTAACATTAGTGAGCACATACTCTGGTAGGCACTGTGCTAAGTACCTGTGTGCTCTTCACTACCACCTGTTCTGCAGGGTAGAACTGAGGTCCCAGGTGTCAAGTGCCTGCCTGCAGGCATCCAGTTTGGCCTTGGGTTATCTAGTCCCAGGACCTGAATCTTCCCCATACTCTACTCTGTCAAAGGAAAGGAAAGGCTTTTTGCCCAACTCTGTTCTCAGAGTGCCTGCCCAACCCTCCTCCCCTTACCTATTGTTGTTGTAATACTCCAAGTAGAACCTTTTAGGTCGAGCCAGTTCCTCCAGTCGGCGGGACATTGCTACACAAATGGGAAACAGCCCCAACTTGAAACCTTCCCCCCTCCAGGAGTTTTCTTCCTACTAAATTTGGCTTTCTATGGCTAGAGCAAGAGGCATGATATGTGAAACTATGGGCCCAGAAAACTCAGCACCAGACACCTCACAGAGGAATGACTTTTGCTCTCCCCATTCTGAGTACAGTAGGCTCATCAGCTGAAGTCCCTTACTCGAGGACACAGGACAGGAGTGGCAGGGCTGGAACAGGAGCTCAGGCCCGTCAGTTCCTTAACAGTGCTGTGTTCCAACAACTCCCCAGTTGGGAAAGTGGATTTTGGTCTGAAGTTTGTATAGGCCTAGGGTTTCCAGGGGCTTGGTGTGCACTGTGGGGAAGTTTCTAAACCCCAAGAGAGAATCTGCCCTTCACTTCTCTCGGATAATGGCTTTCTTGAAATGTTTTATTTGGAGGGATCCATTGCTCTCAAAAGGGTAAAAACCATTGAGAGAGGGAAGAAAAGCTTTTAAAAAATGCTCTCTAAAAAGTTAATACTAACCCCCACTTTGGCTGTGGTCAAACTGGGATTTGCCCTGGAGGATTTGCTGCACACCTCTCACCCCCAGGACCAGCCTCCAGCGGCTCTAGCTCCTCCAGGGATAGAGTTCAGAGATGAGCATCCAGAACACTGTGGGGGACAGACACTCCTGGGAGATGGAGGACAGGGGAGGAGCCATGGGAACTCCCAGGAGGGTTAAGGCTGGGAGAGTCCCTGAGATCTCCCCAGTTGGAGTGGGGCACAGGTAAAGGTAAGATGGGGGTGACCTAGCTCCAGGAGGCCAAAACAAACATGTCAGACAGAGCGACCAGAAGCTATGGTACAACCCAAGAGTCTGGTCAACCCAAGAGCCAGGCAGCCACTAACAGAAAACTGGAGGCAGTGGGTGGATTCAACCTACCAGGAATCGTGACAGTGAGGGTGGTGTCTTCTAGAAACCTCTCTGTCCAGTACACGGATGGCCTGGAATGCACCCAGGCATGGCTCAGGGCGAGGGAAGCCGGGGCAGAGGCTTCCTGTGCCCTGCTCTGAAACAGAACTCATGGCACACCATAAACATAGATGCATATGCAGACTGTAAAGCAGGTAGATAGAGAGGCACGGTGGCTGGAGGAAGACGGGGAGGAGCAGCCAGTGGAAAGGACGGAGAGAATGTGGAGTTGCAAGAGAGGGGCAGCTCTAAGAGGGACATGGGGAGAAGTCTTAGAGGCATGGGAAGATATAGCTTGTTTTGAGCAAGGCTGATGTTCAAAGAAGTGGGGACCTGGGGAAGAAGGCATAGCTAAGGAAAAGGCCCTGGGTCCTGCCTCTTCCCCCCAACATGGGCAGAAGGCAGACAGAGGAGACACCCTGGGACTTACCAGTAGACACAAAACTGCAAGTTCTTCATGCGTGGGGAGATCCAGGTATAGCCCTTACAGCAGCACCCCATCCTGCGATGAGACAGCCCAGCCCCTACCTTGCTCTGCTGCTTCCACTTGCTCAAGGGCCTCACACTCCTGGGCCGGCACCCAGTGGCCACCACTGGCCACCCCCCCAAGTCCCCACCATTGGCACCCTGGCTTTTCACCCCAACTGTGTGAGTGACAGATGGGACCCCCGGGGGCTACTCTCCTCCTTACAGACCCCTACCCCTGCCTACATTAGGATTTCCCATACCCCTCACCTGTCTTTCAAGACTTGCCGGTTGGTCTTAGGTTTTGCCAGCTCACTAAGTCTCCTCTTCTTCTTCCTCTTTCTTACCACAGAGGTGCCAGGGAACCTCTGGTCGATGGACAGCCGGCTTTGGGAGAGTTGGATGGTGAGGCTGGAGATGCCGGCTTTACAACCCCACTGAATCTCCTCACCCTCTGAAGGGACCTCTCTGGGGGTGAATTTTGACATCAAAAGATGTGTGATGCAATCTTTGCTTCACCAACAGCCAGTTGTGTACCCTGGCCAGGTGGCCCTGTCTCTCTTCTGTGAAATGGAATAGAGAACCGCCCCCACCTCACTAGATGGTCACAGTTATTACATAAGATGTTTTCTCATCTCACGTGTGTCCAGGCCCCCAAGGGGACTGAACTATAGAGAGGCCCCAACAGGGTCTTCTCACTTCCTGTGGCCATGGGCTCAAACGCTCTGCCTGGGCCACTGTCATGCCCTGTATAGTTTCCTCTACAGCACGGCCCATTATAGCACAGGTAGTGTGAGCAAACCCCCTCTGCAGTGGAGGCATGAAGAGGGCAGCCGAAGGGCAGAGGCAGATTTATGGTGGGCACACCAGGCACGCGCCTTGGGCCCTGACTTCTGAAGGGCCCCACAAAACCCCAACTTTACACTTTTTTCTAATGACACCATGTTGGTTTCATATGTGCAATTTTAATATTGATAATACATAATATTTTTTATTTATTTAAAAATATGGTTAACATGTATTTTTATTTTCCCCTCTCTCTTTTTTTTTAAATTTTTTGTTTATTTATTTATTTATTTATTTATTTTACAGAGACAGAGAGAGAGTTAGAGAGAGGGATAGATAGGGACAGACAGACAGGAACGGAGAGATGAGAAGCATCGATTATTGGTTTTTTTGGCCCTGGCCGGTTGGCTCAGCGGTAGAGCGTGGGCCTGGCGTGCGGGGGACCCAGGTTCGATTCCCGGCCAGGGCACATAGGAGAAGCGCCCATTTGCTTCTCCACCCCCCCCTTCCTCTCTGTCTCTCTCTTCCCCTCCCGCAGCCAAGGCTCCATTGGAGCAAAGATGGCCCGGGCGCTGGGGATGGCTCCTTGGCCTCTGCCCCAGGCGCTAAAGTGGCTCTGGTCGCGGCAGAGCGACCCCCCCCCACCCCGAGGGGCAGAGCATCGCCCCCTGGTGGGCAGAGCGTCCCCGCCCCTGGTGGGCATGCCGGGTGGATCCCGGTCGGGTGCATGCGGGAGTCTGTCTGACTGTCTCTCCCCGTTTCCAGCTTCAGAAAATTAAAAAAAAAAATTAAAAAAAAATATTATTGTTTTTTTTGTTGTGACACCTTAGTTGTTCATTGATTGCTTTCTCATATGTGCCTTGACCGTGGGCCTTCAGCAGACCGAGCAACCCATTGCTTGAGTCAGCGACCTTGGGTCCAAGCTGGTGAGCTTTGCTCAAACTAGACGAGCCCACGCTCAAGCTGGAGACCTCGGGGTCTCGAACCTGTGTCCTCTGCATCCCAGTCCAATGCTTTACTCACTGCGCCACCGCCTGGTCAGGCTCTCTCTCTTTTTTTTTTTTAAGGGCCTAATATTTTCTTCTGCACCCAGGGCCTCAACCGACCTTAATCCGCCTCTGCTGAAAAAAGAGGGCTCCTTTCTGACTGGACAGTCACAGTCCAGAAGAGTCCAGAACATGGCCCAGGGAGGGAGGGAGGGCTGCACACACTAAGTCCAAAGGTGAGAGGGCACCTGGCTCTTTCCTGGATACCACCAATCACCAAAAATCACTCCCACAGATGCTCGACTCACCAATTCTCAGTTCACCCAGAACCTGTTCTCTCAGGTGTCTTTAACATTTCTGGCAATTTGTAGTGGTTGGAATGGTTGCAGCTTCTGAACTAAGAGATTTTCTCCATTTCTTTCTCTCTCTAAGATCTCTCGATTCTGGCATCTGAATTCTGTCCAACTCCAGAATTGGTGCTTTCGCAGAGTTTTTCACTTTAAGTTACCCGCTACCGGGGACAGGAACATATTTGCTGACTTTGCCTTAGGGGCTATGAGGCTGCTACCCACCCTAGAATGACTGCATGGACCCCAGGAAGATCCACACCAGCAGTGACATGGAGACCACAGAGGCACAGGGGATGCTCTGTCTCCAGGGCCTGAGCCCCACCCCAGCCTATATAGGCCCCACCCCCATGCTCACCTTATCTCAGGCACATCCTCCTCCTCTTCTTTCTTCAGAACCCTCTCCGACTCTGGGAGGGCCTCTCCTGGGTCCTGGGCATCCTTGAATTCTTCCTCAGGTACCTCCTCGGGGGGGATTTCCTCTTCTTGATCTTCAATACTTTGCTCTCCATCATCTAGGTCCTGGTATTTGGGGTCCTTGGGCCCTAGGTTCTCAAACACAGTGTTCTGGAGGCTTAGAGTGTCATCACGCTGCTCCCTTTCTGACCTGCCCTCGGCATCCGAGGAATGGTGGTTGTATACCAAACTTTGCCGCTTGTCCCCCATGAATGGGGCCCTCCCCTAGCCCTTCAGTTTTGTTGCCAACACACCCAATGTGTCTGTGGTCACCAGGCAACAGGAGAATGGCCCGCCCACATTCTCAGCACCCACATTCCACTCTACAGATGCCCATCACCTGGGTACTGCTGAAACTCTTCCCCTGGTCCCTCCAGGAGGTCCTGGGTGGGACACGCCCACTCCTCCAACCTCAGCCCCTCATTTGTCCTCTCCTGTCACTCTGTCTTCCTGCCCCCCCCACCTCCTCTGGGCCTTTACGCTTATTTGTCCTTCTGCCTGCAGCCCTCTGCCACACGCATCCCAGGCCAGCTATCAGGAAGGCAGCCCCAATCCTGGGTCTCTTTGCATCTCAACATCTTGTTTTATTTCTCTGTGGCATTTGGTATCACCTAAAATAATGATGTGTTGACATTTATTTTCTACTCTGCTTTGTAGAAAGTCGCCTCCCCAGATCAGGGCCTGAAAGTGTCTCATTCTGATGCCTTGGCACCTAAAATGGCACTCCCCACAGAAGGCTCTCAGGAAGAGCTGTTGAATGAATGGTTAGATCACGAGTATGACTCAGTGGTGGAGAAGACCTGACTCCATCCTATATTTCTTCTCGATAAGATACCCCATTTGTGCTCAAATCGAGAAGGCAATGCTGATGGTCATAGCTCACCAGTGGTTCTGTCCCCTTCCCAGGATCGATTTAGGAATGAGACCCGAGGGGAAGCTGCAAGGGGTTTCCAGAGATGGCTTCCTCTCACATGAAAGGAAATACAAGGGAGAAGCCTGTCTCTTTTTCTTGGTTATTTTTGAGACTATCTATAATGTCTAGAGGTCAGGCAGCTATCTTGTGGCCACAAGGCCTGCTAGTCTGTGGATGGTGAGCTTAGGATGGGTCTTTGGTGACATTGCTGAGCCTATGAACTTGAAAACTGGACTTTTTGTTTTTGTTTTTTTGTTTTTTTTTTGTTTTTTGAGAGAGAGAGAGAGAGAGAGAGAGGCAGGGAGAGAGTAACAGAGAGACAGGAACATCGAGCTGTTCCTGTATGTGCCCTGACCAGGGGTTGAACCAGCAACCTCTGAGACTTCTTTGGGGGGGGGGGCTTCCCAGACAGTGAGAGAAGAGTCCACGTTTAGCGTCCCAGCCCCAACAGACACTGCATGGAACAGGAGCTGACCTGCTGAGCCCAGCCCAGGATGCAGGTATGTGGGAAACAGTGCATCTTCCTGATTTTAAGCCACTAATTCGGGTCTGTTATGCAGCAATCCTGTCCTGAGTGAGTGTGTCAAAGCAGCCAGTAGTGCTGCAGGGACCCTGACAGGTTTCTGTCTCCAGAAGGGAGAAACCACCTGCCATTTGCTACACTGGCCCCCTCTCCTATTGGCCTGTCCAGATCCCACATCCCCAACGGTCCCATCTCTCATCATCTTTCAGTGAGCTCATCCCTCGATTTTCATGTGGCTGAGTCCTTCAAGATTCACCCTGAATTTCATCTCCTCCAAAAACCCTTCCCTGACCTCTCAAAGTAGGATGTTTTCCTACCTAAATCTATAGGGATTTTTTAGTGGTGTTTCACAGCATTTATCATGATCTTACTCTATATTGCATTTGTAACTGTCTTTTTACCCCATTAGAGTATGGGCTTCACTTGGGCAGGAACGGTGCTTGTCTTTGTGCTCCTGCCGGGACTCTCCGCACGCAGAACAGTCCCGTCCCCTGCAAGTTCTCAATAAATTTTATCTTCCGCGGGAGCCGGGAAGGAACAGCAGTACCACAGGGCGGCCAAAAGAGGTCGCCTCTCTCAAGGGCATGTAGGTCCCTCTGCGGGTGCTTCGTGACGTCTCCTTGAAGCCTCCCCACTGAACGTTCTCCAAGATGGAGATGGATTTCAGCATCCTCATACCCATGTCGCCTAGTGAGGCCAAGTCATTGGCCAAGATTGCACGGTATGGAACATTAGGCAGCCCCAGAATTTGCAGATTTCAGTATTTTTAAAATTCAGTAATGATGGACAAGGCCCTTAACCAAAGGTCTTTTTTTTTTTTTTTTGCAAAAGCTCCTAAGGGATCCAGTGCCCTTCTTGCCTTTGGGGAAGAGATGTCGCAGCAGAAGCAGAAACAAGGACTCAGTACCAAACCTCCCGGGCTGAATGTCAAGCACAGTCCAGTTCCTATGGAGATGCAAGGGGTGAAAACCATGGTGTAAAGTTTCCCTGCCGTGCCCCCAGCCTGAAACTAAATTAGTTCTCCTTGAAATGCAAGGGGTAAGTGAGCTAGGAATAGGTCCACATGAGGGTTCTGGAAAAGGGGCCCGAGGACCATTACCTACCCTCCATTCAGATGGTGAAGACTCAGAAGGGCCCAGCAAGGCCTGGGATGTCTAAGAGGGGGATGGATGGTGCCTTGCTTCTTAGACGAGCCCTGGAGGCGTTGGGGGGCCTCTCCAACTGCTACCTGTTCTTTCACGTATAGCAGGGTTTCTCCATTAGGCACCATGGGTCGTTGGATGGTTCTCTGTGGTGGACCATCCTGGTCACTACGGAGGGTGGAGCAAAATCCTTGGCCCCACCCACTTGATGCCAAGAGCACCCGCAGCTGTGACAACCACAAATATCTCCGACATCGCCCAGTGTCCCTGAGTGAGAACGACTCACGTAAGTAAGGCCTAGTGTGGTACATCCAATTAGTAACAGTGGGATAAAATGCATGCCATCTGCTCGGGTCTAAAATAGTAAAACATCTCTCACTCATATTTAAGCAACTTCGACTCTAAAAAGGGCACTGTACTTGGATTTGATTTCTCGGACCGTGATGTGAAGCATCTATTTTTCTCCTACAGAGTCAAATGATTTCATCGCTGCCAGAAAGACCCAGAAGTTTATCCTCGCAAAAGTCTGGGTACCTGCAGCCCATGCCTGCCCGGCTTGAGACAGAAGAGATGGAGAGGCTGGGACCAGTCTTCTTGGAACTTTTTTCCTTTTGGGTGTCAAATACCATGTATCATAAGAAATTTCCACAACAGACCACACCATGTAAGGGCCCCAAAGTGCCAGACCTCTCCATAGCCCCTCCCTACTCCCCGTAAGGATAGCCACTATCCTGACTTTTCACCGCATTGATTAGTTTTGGCTTACTTTGACTTTATATAAATAGAATTTTTTTAAATGTATGTTTCTTTTTTTGTCTGACTTCTTAAGCTCAAGACTATGTCTGAGAGATACATCCATGTTCATTATCACTCTTGGAGGCATTCCACTGAGTGGATACACCACAATTTTTTGTCCATTCCACTGTTCATAGGAATCTGGGTAGTTTCCAGGACATATGCTCTCCTTACTTTTGAAGGCACAACCACTCTTGCTCACATCCCATTGGTTGGAACTTAGTCACAAAGCCATGCTTGATTGCAAAGGAGGCAAAGAAGGCAGGGGAATGTAGTCTTTTTCACACACGCACACACATACACACCACAGATAAAAACGGGGACTCTATTTCCAGGGCATCTAAGGGGCAGCTGGCATTCTGCTCTGTAGAGGACTTTGACAGTGCGCAACTGAAAACCCTGCCTCTGATGGGCTCAAGCAGAGAGCCAATGTGTTATCTCCTCCAAAAAGAGGCTCCTGGCCTCTACTGTGCTGCTCTGTGATTGTTTTGGCTCTGCCTGTCTTTGCATTGTATTCATCCTCAGATGGGCATCAACATGGCTGCCACTGCTCCAGACATCATCATGAAGCTGCAATGGCCACAGGCAGAGAGGAACCATTTTCCTGGGCATCCATCTTAGCAACAAGGAAACTTTCTGTGGGCAGCAGAATAACAACTCCCAAAGATGTTCACAGTCTAATCCCCAGAACCTGTGACTATGTTCTGTTGCATGTCAAGGTGGAATCAAGGTTCCAGATGAAATTAAGGTTGTTAATTGGCTGATGATGAGAGATGACCCTGGATATCTAGATAGTCTCAATGTAATGTAGGGGCCTTTTATAAGTGGAAGCAGGAGGCAGAAGAAAGACAAGAAATGACAGCATGAGGAATGAGTCCACATTGTTGAAAGGGTCACGAGCCACAGAATGCAGTGGCCTCTTGAAGTCACCCCCCTTACCTCCCTCGTGTCTCATTGGCCAGAAGGGAGCCGCATGTCCACACATAAACCAATCTCCAGCAAAAACGTGGGACACCAATGAGAATTTTCAGTAGCACCCAGATAGGATGGGTGAGTTACACAGGGTGGAGAGTGAATGCCCAAATGGTATCCAGGCTCTGTCCACAAGGAAAAAGAAAGCTAGTGGATGGACAGTGGCCCTGGGAGCATGAGGAATTAATCCGAGGGAGGTGCCATCATGTGCATGGAGCGGTCATGGAAGACCTGCAGGACGAAGGGCAGTTTGGAGATGCCTGGCCTGAGCTGATTATAGCTGCTGACTAGATGCCCATCACCTGTCCAACAGTGACACGGCTAATATCTAAATCCCATGGCCCCAGAAATTTAGACTCTGATTGGACTGGATTGAGTTGTGTCCCTCCAAAAAGAAATATTTTAAGTCCTAACCCCTCCACCCCCATTGATCTAAGAGGACCAGGAGGAACTCCATGCTCTGTGGTTCCCAAGGCTCTATCAACCTTGACCTCCTTGTTGGGGTACCCTCCCCCTCCCTGCTGGGCCCCCTCTTCTGAACTGTTGCCTGCTGGCCTGGCTGCCAGCATCTGTTGTCATGGCAACCTGCTTGGGAACCAAGGTCCTCTTAGTTATTGGGTCAGATATGAGTATTATTTCAATGTGAAATTTCCTAATCTTGATAACTGTACCAGGTTATTAAAGAAAAAAATTTTCAGAAAATATGTGGTGCTTTGTTTGTGGATGAAGAGGCAGCACTCATCCAATGTCCTTTTAAATGGTTCAGGAACTGCACGTCAATATGTATATGCACAGAGCTAACAGATGGATGGATCCAGGTATAGGTAGACGTAGATGCAGAACATGACAAAGCAAACGGGGCAAAATGTAGCTCATTGGGGAATCTGGGCAGAGCTGACAGGAGTTTCTGATACTTATCATGACATTCTCTGTGAGTTTTAAATTATATCGAATTTAAAGTTGTGAAACAACATCCAAAATGCAGAGTTCTGCACCCCCGAGACTTGGCTCTGCAGGTCCAAACAGGCCTAGGATTCAATTTAACCAGCGGCTAAGGACAAGCAGGGTGTGGTGGGTTGAATCATGTTCCCCAAACAGATATGTTCAAGTCTCAATTCTCAACACCTGTGACTATGACCTTATTTGAAAATAGGGAGTTTGAAAATGTAATCAAATCAAGATTAGGTCAGAGTGGAGTAGAGTGGCCCCTAAATCCAGTAACTGGTGCCCTTAGAAGAAGAGGGAAATATGGACACAGACACAATGAGAAAGTCATGGAAGACAGAGGTGGAGATTGGAGCCAAAAGATACAAGAAGCCGGGAAAGGGGCCTGAAACAGATTGTTCCCAAGGTCTCCCAGAAGGAACAGCCCTGCCGACACCCTAATCTTGGACTTCTGGCCTCCAGAGCTGAGAGAGTACTTTTCTGTTGTTTAAGCCACCCAGTGTGCAACCATTTGGTATGGCCACCCAGGAACTGCATACAGAGGGCATCTTGGGCAAGGAGATGGTGGTGGGTCTCCCTAACCCCTTTGGGTCCAACTCAGTCCCCTGGGGATCACTGGGCAGATCCAGGTACTTCCAGGAAGAGCTCACCATGAACTTGAACAATCAGTCATTCATTCACATACACTCAAAGCCAGGGGTCCCCAAACTACGGCCCGCGGGCCACATGCGGCCCCCTGAGGCCATTTATCCGGCCCCCACCGCACTTCCGGAAGGGGCACCTCTTTCATTTGTGGTCAGTGAGAGGAGCACATTGACCATCCCATTAGCCAAAAGCAGGCCCATAGTTCCCACTGAAATACTGGTCAGTTTGTTGATTTAAATGTACTTGTTCTTTATTTTAAATATTGTATTTGTTCCCGTTTTGTTTTTTTACTTTAAAATAAGATATGTGCAGTGTGCATAGGGATTTGTTCATAGTTTTTTTTATAGTCCGGCCCTCCAACGGTCTGAGGGACAGTGAACTGGCCCCCTATGTAAAAAGTTTGGGGACCCCTGCTTTAAGCATACATCGGGGTGCCTACCCTACACACACTGACAGAGGGTAGACCCAGCAGTGAACAACACTGATTGTTAAAAATCTCTGCCCTGGGCCCTGGCTGGTTGGCTCAGTGGTAGAGCGTCGGCCTGGCGTGCAAGAGTCCTGGGTTCGATTCCCGGCCAGGGCACACAGAAGAAGCGCCCATCTGCTTCTCCACCCCTCCCCCTCTCCTTCCTCTCTGTCTCTCTCTTCCCCTCCCGCAGCCGAGGCTCCATTGGACCATGTAAGTGGAGGGTCTGCAGCTGCCTGAGATGGGGGAGACCTGGCCTCTGCTCCCCTCCCCCACCCCATGCCACTTCTCAGTAAAATGCAGCACCTTAACTATTTTTTAAGATTTTATTTATTGCTTTTACAGAGAAAGGAGAGGAGGGGGTGGAGCAAGAAGTATCAACTCACAGTTGCTTCACTTTAGTTATTGATCGCTTGCTTGTTATTTGTCATAAGTTTCTTGACCTGGCAAGTCCAGTGTTTTGAACCAGTGACCTCAGCATTCCAGGTTCATGTTTTATCCACTGTGCTACCACAGGTCAGGCTAGACACATACAGGGGGTCCTCGGGTTATGACAGTCTCAACATACAGCATTTCGAGTTTACAATGGTCACTCCTATAAAAACTTTAAAAAATTGAGTCATGAGGGCCCTGGCCAGTTGGCTCAGTGGTGGAGCATCGGCCTGGCGTGCAGGAGTCCCAGGTTCAATTCCCGGCCAGGGCACACAGGCGAAGCGCCCATCTGCTTCTCCACCCATCCCCCTCTCCTTCCTCTCTGTCTCTCTTCCCCTCTCGCAGCGAGGCTCCATTGGAGCAAAGTTGGCCCGGGCGCTGAGGATGGCTCCATGGCCTCTGCCTCAGGCACTAGAATGGCTCTGGTTGCAACAGAGCAATGCCCCAGATGGGCAGAGCATCACCCCCTGGTGGGCATGCCAGGTGGATCCTGGTCAGGCACATGCGGGAGTCTGTCTGACTGCCTCCCCGTTTCCAACTTCAGAAAGAAAAAAAAAATCTCTGCCCTAGAGCTGATTTTTTAACAAGATGGCCACACATGCAAGGACGTGTGTCAGGAGGGGAGAAAACCAGCAGGGAAGCAAGGTGGCATGGGTGCAGGTTAAATAAGCGAGCAGGGAAGCAAAGTGGCATGGGGGCTTTGCCATGAAAAGGACTTTGCACAAAGATAGGAGGGAGGAAGTTTTGGAGTCTGAGGGACAGAGCACTAGCAGGGGCACAGACAGTAAAAGCCAGGAGGTGAGCCTGACCAGGCGGTGGCACAGTGGATAGAGCATCGGACTGGGATGCGGAGGACCCAGGTTCGAGACTCCGAGGTCTCCAGCTTGAGTGCCAGCTCATCGGGTTTGAGCAAGGCTCACCAGCTTGAACCCAAGGTAGCTGGCTCGAGCAAGGGGTTACTTGGTCTGCTGAAGGCCCACGGTCAAGGCACATATGAGAAGGCAATCAATGAACAACTAAGGTGTCGCAATGAAAAACTGATGATTGATGTTCCTCAACTCTCTTCGTTCTTGTCTGTCTGTCCCTGTCTATCCCTCTCTCTGACTCTCTCTATGTCCCTGGAGGTGAGAGGTATAAGAGCCCAGAGGGACCTCATGAGGACAGTGAGGCAGATTATAGTGACAGAGCCAGAGAGAAGGGCATAGGAGGCCGCATTACACAGGGGCTGTGACTTTAAAGGACCTGCCTGCCACTCTTGTGTGGGAAGAGTTATTCCAGGTGTACACCTGCATTGGAGGGCTTCCTCAGCCTGAAGAGAGGGGGTTGTGCGAGTGCCATGGAATTCCAGGGGTTCACTGCTTAGGGTGCTCTATTCAAGAACAAGAAATGATTGCCATGAGGCAGTTTTACTTACTTGCAGCAAGTAAAGGAGACAGGATTCATATCCAAAGATCTGTCTCCTAGAAGGGAGATTTAGCCATTGCTTACATACACTATTTGGTCAATTACATGTTGATTTCTTATTTATAGTTGACTATTTTCATCCCAGTGAATTCCTGTCAGCTCATCCTATTTACAGCTGGTTTGCAAAATACTGTGCCACATTTTAACATTTAGCAAGAATAACATTTAGTAATAACATTTAGAACTGCTCTGATGTTGAGACCCTTGTTCTTATCTAACACGAGGGAGGACACATGAAGGACAACGTGGGCTGAGCAGGCACCCACAGATCTGCTGCTTTTACTGGTGTAATTTTATGTTGGCTCATCCATCAGCTCACCCTGATTATTGTGCAGTTAAAACACTCAGTTGGACAATCAGGCAGTAAAATGCAGCCCTTCCCAGTCAACCAGAGAGAGAGGCTGGGAGTGGGAGCGACCATGTAAGTGGAGGGTCTGCAGCTGCCTGAGATGGGGGAGACCTGGCCTCTGCCCCCCTCCCCCACCCTGTGCCACTTCTCGGTAAAATGCAGCACCTTAACTATTTTTTTTAAGATTTTATTTATTGCTTTTACAGAGGAGAGGAGGGGGTGGAGCAAGAAGTATCAACTCACAGTTGCTTCACTTTAGTTATTGATCGCTTGCTTGTTATTTGTCATATGTTTCTTGACCTGGCAAGCCCAGGGTTTTGAACCTGTGACCTCAGCATTCCAGACTGAAGCTCTATCCACTGCGCCACCACAGGCCAGACAGCACCTTAGATTTTTGATCATCATTCACTGGGTCGTTCTTTCAGCAAATATTTGTCAGGGACCTACTATGTGCCAAGTACCCGTTCTAGACCTGGGAAGACAGGAGGGAGGTGGCTCTCCTAGAGTGCTAGGAAGAAAATTAAGAAGGGTAGGAAGAAGCCCTGGCCAGTTTGCTCAGTGGATAGAGCCACAGCCCAGCATATGGACATTCAGGTTCCATTCCCGGTCAGAGCACACAAGAGAACCAATCATCTGCTTCTCTCCCGCTCCCTCTCCCACTTCTCCCTCTCTTCGCCTTCCAGAGCCAGTGGCTTGATTGGTTCAACTGTCTGCCTGGGTGCTGAGGATGGTCCCAGCCCCAGCCCCAGCCCCAGATGGGGGGTTGCCAGGTGAATCCTGGTCAGAGCACATGTGAGAGTCTGTCTCACTGTCTCCCCCTCCTCTCACTTAAGAAAGAAGGAGAATGAAAAGGGGAAGAAAAAGAAGGAGGAGGAAGAGAAGGAGGGAGAGGGGGAGGGGGAGGTGGTGTTTTGAATGGATGCCAAGGGAAGGCCTTTCGGTGGTGAGGGTACTGTGGAAGTCTGGAAAAGGGAACACCAGCCAGCCACTGGAAAGGCCATGAGGTTGGGCATTGCCTAGCACATTGGAGGATCAGCAAGAAGGGCCCGGGTGGCTGGAGTGCAATGAAGTGATGGGGGGAGAGGAAGGAAGTGAGGGCAAGAAGGTGACAGAGTATGTCGTGCAGGGTCCTGTGAGCTCGGGACAACTTGGGATTTTACCCCAAAGGACATGGGAGCCTTGGAGGGCGGTGGGCAGAGCAGGATGTGCCCATTCAGTGCTCACATCCCTCCAGTGTCTATTACCCGGACAGGCAGTGGGGTCGGAAAGCCAAACCTGATTCAGTTGCTCACAGGCGCACTCTGGTGGCTGCGATGGAGAACACACTATGGGAAGCGCCAGGATACCAGCCTGGAGAGAACGTGCTGGTCCAAGAGGGATGGTAAGGGCAGACAGTTGGGCCCAAAAGCGGGGAGAAGTGGGCAGGTTCTGGAAACGTTTTTTAAAGATTTCATTTGTTTGTTTGTTTGTTTGTTTTTTGTTTGTTTGTTTGTTTTAGAGAGAGGAGAGGGAGAAAGGGAGGGGGAACGAGCAGGAAGCATCAACTCATAGTTGCTTCTTGTATGTGCCTTGACTGGGCAAGCCCAGGTTCTAGAACTGGCGATCTCAGCATTCTAGGTTGATACTATATCTACTGTGCCACCACAGGTCAGGCTGGAAAATTTTTAATATTCTTTTTATTGAAATATAGTTTATAGTAAAGTGTACAAATCATAAGTGTATCAAGCACAGTGAACTTTTTAAAAAATTGAGGTCACATCGCCTGACCAGCTGATGGCACAATAGATAGAGCACCAGCCTGGGACTCAGAAGATCCAGGTTTGAAACCCCAATGTGGCTGGCTTGAGAGTGGGCTCATTCAGCTTGAGCTCAGGGTTGCTGGCTTGAGCATGGGCTCATAGACATGACCCCATGGCTACTGGCTTGTAAGCCCAAGGTGGCTGGCCTGAGCAAGGGGTCACTGGCTGGCTGGAGTCCCCAAAGTCAAGGCACATATGAGAAAGCAATCAATGAACAACTAAGGTGCAGCAACAAAGAATTGATGCTTCTCATCTCTCTTTCTTCCTATCTGTACATCTCTCTATCTCTCTCTCTTCCCATGTCTCTGTCTCTCTTGCTAAAAAAAAAAAAAAATTGAGGTCACATGAAAGTAAACATTTTAGACCTTGGCCAGCTTGCTCAGTGGATCAAGTGTCGCCCTGCATATGGACATCCCAAGTTTGCTTCCCCAGTCAGGGCACACGTGAGAAGCTACCATCTGCTTCTCTTCCCCTCCTTCTCCCCCTTTTCTACCTGTTCCCCTCCCACAGCCAGTGACTCGGTTGTTTCAAGCGTCACCTGGGCACTGAGGATAGCTCAGTTGGTTGGATGGTCAGCTTCAAGGGCTAAAAATAGCTTTGTTGATTACTGTATGGGCCCAAGACAGGGGTTGCCGGTGGATCCCGGTCAGGGTGCATGCGAGAATCTGTCTCACTGTCTCCCCTCCTCTCACTTAAATAAATAAATAATTAAAGTAAATATTTTAGTGAGGGATTCAGCATCATTTAATACATTCATAATGTGCAACAGCCCTACTATCTAATTCCAGGACATTCTCATCATCTCAAAAAACAGCCCCATTGCCTGACTGGTGGTGGTACAGTGGATAGAACTTCTACCCAGAATTCTGAGGTCCTGGGTTCAAAACCCCAAGGTCGCCAGCTTCATCACGGGGTCACTGGCTTAAGTGCAGGATCATTGAGGTGATCCCAAGGTTACTGGCTTGAGCCCAAGGTCTCCGGCTTAAGCAAAGGGTCACTGTCTCAGCTTGAGCACCCTGCCATCAAGGCATGGGTGAGAAGTAATCAATGAACAACTAAAGCAAAGGAACTATGAGTTGATGCTTCTCATCTCTCTCCTCTTTCTCTCTCTTTCTCTCTCTCTCTCACTCTCACTCTCATTCTCACTCTCACTCAAAATAAAAGTTAACCCGTCTTCATCAGCAATCACTCCCCTTCCCCCTCCCCACCTCTGACACCCACTAACCCACTTCCTCTCTCTGTGGATTTGCCTGTGCATTTCACATAAATAGAATCACATACTCTGTGGCCTTTTGTGTCTGGCTTCTCTCACTGAGTATATGTTTTAAGGTTCATCCATGTTGTAGCAAGTGTCAATGCTTCACTCTTTTTCATCACCAAGTAATATTCCATTGTATGAATGTACTGTTGATCCATTCATCCATTGATGGACATTTGGGCTATTTCTACTTTTGAGGCATTGTGAATAATGCTATTATAGACATTAATGTATAAGTTTTTGTTTGATGAAAAGTTTTTAACTCTTTTGAGTATACCAAGGAGAGGTATTGCTGGATCATGTAGTAATTCCACGTGGAAATTTTTGAAGAACTGCCTGTCTGTTTTCCACACCAGCTGTACCATTTTACATTTCCACCAGCAATATGTAAGCTTCCAATTACTCATATCTTCACCAACACTTGTTATATTTTGTTTTTTTTGTTTTTGTTTTTGTATTTTTCTGAAGCTGGAAACGGGGAGAGACAGTCAGACAGACTCCCGCATGTGCCCAACTGGGATCCACCTGGCATGCCACCCGGGGGCAATGCTCTGCCCCTCTGGGGCGTCGCTCTGCCACGACCAGAGCCACTCTAGTGCCTGGGGCAGAGGCCAAGGAGCCATCCCCAGCGCCCGGGCCATCTTTGCTCCAATGGAGCCTTGGCTGCGGGAGGGGAAGAGAGAGACAGAGAGGAAGGAGGGGGGGTGGAGAAGCAAATGGGTGCTTCTCCTATGTGCCCTGGCCAGGAATCGAACCCTGGTCCCCCGCACACCAGGCCGATGCTCTACCGCTGAGCCAACCGGCCAGGGCCTATTTTGTTATTTTGATCACAGCCATCTTGTGGGTGTGAAGTGGTGTCTCCTTATCACTTGCATTTTCTTGACTAATGACATTGAACATCTTTTCATGGGCTTGTTGGTCATTACTCTTTGTAAAAGTGTTTATTCGGGCGTTTCTCCCATTTTTCTTAATTGGGCCATTTTCTTGTTATTGTTACTGAGTTTTAAGAACTTTTAAAAATATATTCTGGGGGCCTTGGCTAGTTGGCTCAGCAGTAGAGCGTCGGCCCTGGCCCTGAGTGTGGAAGTCCCGGGTTTGATTCCTGGCCAGGGCACACAGGAGAAGAACCCATCTGCTTCTCCACCCTTCCCCCTCTCTTTTCTCTCTGTTTCTCTCTTCCCTTCCTGCAGCCAAGGCTCCATTGGAGCAAAGTTGGCTAGGGCACTGAAGAAGGTTCCATGGCCTCCTCCTAAGGCGCTAGAATGGCTCTGATTACAGCGGAACAATGTCCCAGAGGGGTCGAGCATCGCCCCCTGGTGGGCATGCCAGGTGGATCCCAGTTGGGCGCATGCAGGAGTCTATCTAACTGCCTCCGCCTCCAGCACCCCCCCACCCCGCTTCTCACTTAAGAAAAATACAAATATATATATATATATTAAAAATACAAATATATATATATATATATTTTTTTCTAGGACTAGACCCTTATGAACTCAGAGAACATTTATAAATAAACTCACCACAGGAACCACCACTCAGATGAAAATGTCAACAGTGACAGCTCTCCAGAGGCCATCTGCATCCCCCTTCTGGTCACTACTCCCCAAGTAGCCATCCAACTTCCATCATCGTAGATTCATGTTCCCTGTTCTTGAACTTCTCTCTCTCTCTTTCTCTTTGTGAGAGAGGCAGGAAGAAAGAGAGACAGGAACATCAAGCTATCAGGCTGTTCCTGTATGTGCCCTGACTGGGAATTGAACTGTCAACCTCTGTGCTTCAGAATGACAATCCAACCAACTGAGCTATCCAGCCAGGGCTTCTTATAAATGGAACTTCTTATAAATGGAATTTCACAATGTGTTCTTTGTGCCCAGCTTCCTCACTTAACACCAGTGCTGAGGTCCATCCAGGTTGTTGGGAGTAAAAGCTTGTTTTTTGCAAAAACATTTCAGGATGTGTTTGGTAGGCAAAGCCTTCTGGGTTTGCTGGAGGGTGGGATTGAGTGGGGCTGAGAAAGAGGAGTTGATGAAGGATGACCCAGCCCTCGACCCCACACCTCATCCTCCAGCCCTCATCTCTCACATCCAGTCCCAGCACATCCCAGAGATTGTACATCCTCAGTCTCTGGGCAAGGCTAAATTCACCCACCAGTCAGGGAGGGCTCACCCTGCAGCCTTCCATTGGGCCTACCACTCTCTCAGTGCCAGGTTTAGGTGCCATGCAAGTGCCAAGTCTGCCCTTACCCCCCCCCTTGGTGGAGAGTAGGCTACAAGGTATTGGAGGGAAACTTTCAGAAGAGAGTAACCTGTCAGAATTCAAACCCAGGCTGTGTCGCCTGGGCAAGGTGTAGGGGGCAGGGCCTCCAGGGGAGGAGGAGCCTGCAGAGATGTGGGAAGGCAGTGTGAGTAAGCTTGAGGGCTTGGGGTCTGCACTGGCCCTGATTCAAATCACCACCCTGTCACCTTCCAGCTGGGTGGCTTTGGGCATGTCATTTTGACTCCATGTGCCTCAGTTTTCCCCTGTGAGAATGGGGTCTGCAGAGTTCTGGTGCAATTCCAGTGGATCATCCTCTCACCAGTATGGGCCATGCAGTGTGGATGCATACATTATATAACCCTGGAAGAAAGTGCATGTAACATCTCCATTAATCAGGGGGAGGATAAACTGAGGCCCACGGGGCCTAGCAGCCAGCTGTGAGCATGGAGCCAGGACTCATGCTTTTGCAACTGGTGTCAATCCTTGGTCGTTGGAGCCAATTCAACACCAACAGGAATCCCCAATTTGGGGTGTGGTGAAGGAAACTTTATTCAGTGTAAACAAACATCTCAATAGTGGGACAGCACCAGACTAAGGTGGCCATCTGGCATGGTCGCTGTCCAGCTAGACAGCCCTGCTCCACCAAGACATCTCTGGTGTTTCAGCTCCAGCCAAGAAACCACATTACTTATTGGAAACGGAAAGTGTGCTCCCATTTAGCCATAGGGGAGCTGACTTATATAGACAGAAGTCCCCACCTCTGGTTCCAGATTGGTCCGTCTTCATGCAAATAAGGACTTCAAACCTCACAGTTTGATTGGTCCTAAAAGCACTATCTGAACTGGTTGGAATGGAGCCCCTCTGACTGGTCAGTAAAGATGCTACTGGAGGTATCGCTGCACAGCTTCAATTGGATAGGGGAAAACTCAATCCTATTGGTTGAAATACAATTCCAGGAACTCGTGTATAAGAGCTGGCTCATCCAGCAGGGAGACAGGGAGGTAGGGCAGTGCAGGCTTCTCCCAGAGGTGCAGTCTGTGTGAGAGGCCCCAGTTTAGAAGCAGCTGCTAGGTTCTGTTCTTTAAATTTGAGCCCTGTTAGCCACCAGGAGCTCTACTTAGTAGGTGTCTTCTTTCTCCAGATCAACACACTGGACACCTGCCCCATGCTCCTGGCCCCCGTGGGGTAAGGGGGTAGAGGTGGGCATGGCTTTACTCCTTGTGGGGAAGAAGGGTATGCACACACAGGTCTTCCTCCGTAGCAGTTCCTTTTTATTGAAGTCATTTTTCTCCTCCTGTCAGCAGACCCGGCTGCAGGCAGCCCCTCCTTCCCACTCTCAGAAGAGCTGAGAAGAAAACAAAAGCTTAATTGAATCCCACACTGGGGGAAGGGGGTGCAGGCAGCTGGACAGAGGGGCAGGTGCAGTGGGGAGAGGCCACCAGCAGATGGAGTCCAAGGAAGCCCCAGTCCTCAGTGGGTTTGATCGTAGTCTATAATTATCATCCTAATGTGATTATATTATCATTGCTATATTATGCCTGCTTCTGTGGAACATGCCTGTACATAAGCTCTTTCCACACATCAGCTTGGGCCTCATCACCAGGGCTGAAGCATTGCTCCTGGGGAGTCTGAGACCCACACAAGCCACGTCACTCACCCAAGGCCACACTGCATCGTGGAGTGAAGTCTCAGGCTGGAATTCCACCATGGAACACTTCCAGGCATGTCAGCCTTCATATTTGCAGGCCTCCAGATGTGCCAGGAAGGCAGGCACTGCACAAGCAAAGGCTCCAGAAAGGGTGCGTGGGCTTCAGTATGGAGCACGCTTGGGGTGTGGGCCGTGATGAGTCATGGAGGGTTTCCAAGCAAGGCAACCGGAGAAGGGAATGGACAGACTGGGGCGGCCAGTGCAGCTGAGGCTGAGGTGGGGTAGAATGGAGGGCTCAGTGGGCTGGATTCCTGAGCTCCTTCCCTCTACTCCTGGAATATGCCTGCTACCCCAATAATTCTTTTCTACTTCAGGTTCTGCTCCTTCTGCAAAGCCCTCTTGATGAATGCTCACTCCCTAACCCCAGGGCTACCTTCCTCAGCTCTCTAGGATGCCTTCCTTCCTGCCAGATGGGAGCACACCTAGCTTGGTGCTTTTCCTCCTTTCTACTGGAACTCACTCTATCAGTGTTCCTTGGCTTCAAATGGAAAAAAGAAAGTCAAACTGGCTTAAGCTAAGAAAGAGCTTTTTTGACTCAGAACTGAAATGGTGTGCAGTTATGGACGTCAGCCACAGCTGGGTCCAGGTGCCCACAAAGTCTCCAGGCATCTAACTCCTTGTCTCTTGCCTCTGCTGTTCACTGTGCCGGCTCCTGTAGAGAGCCACTGTATCTGAATGTGTCCGGCCTGCATGCAGCTGAGAGCAGAGGAAGGGCCCTGCTCGGCCTCGAGTGACCTGGCGGGGCAAGGTCACTAAAACAACTTCAAGGCTGTTCGTGGCATTGATGCCAAAAGCAGGGCCAGCGGTGATACAATGGATAGAGTGTCAGACGAGGATAAGAAGGACCCAGGTTCGAAGCCCCAAGAAATCGCCAGCCTGAAAACAGGCTTGGAGCCATTGTGTCTCCATCAGAGCACAATGTTCCACCTGGCCCAAACTTTATGTCTCTGTGTTTTCCTTAATCCTCCATCATCACCCCCACTTGATCTTCACTTCCCTGCCCTGGTCGCGGCAGGCTCCACTCTGAAAAAGGGGTACCATTTTGTGATTTGCTCCAAATGAGGAGCCGACTACTTACTAGTGGTGGCCCTGGATGCCCACAGCCCTTCTGAAAGCAGGAAGACAGAATGGTAGCTGGGCTGGAAGGAGAGCGCCCATGCTGCCTTTGTTTGCACTGTGGGCCGAGCACTGGGACGCTGCAGGTGCAAACAACAGATCATCCTCATCAGATCGATAGTACAGGCAATGTATTACACTAACAGGAATACAAAAGGGAGTCTAATATAGTCAGGGTTGGGGCCGCCCTGAGAAAGAGGCAGTGGGTCAAGACCCAAAGGCAGAGTGAGAGCACATAGGTGAGAGTATTCTCAGTGAGGAACCAGCATGGAGAGAGGAGGGAGGGGGCTTTCTTGAGCCACTGTCCCATTATGTCCTTTTGGGCATTCTGAGGCACAGGGAAGCCAGAGTGCACACACATACACAAGCATAGACACATGGTGACACACATGTGTAGTTACACTGCAACACTCATGCACACACTCACATGATTACATGCATGTACAAGAGTACACACAGAGAAACAGGTTCATAGCCCATTTAGACATGCAAGCACACATACACACACTTGCCGACTGACACACACATGGCTATACTGTATGCATACATGCATTCACATGGTTATGCCCCCACTATGACAGTTGTGCACAAACACAACTGTACTCTCATAGGTACTAACTACACTAACATGCACACACTACATTAACATGCACACACGTATGCATAAGGCACACATCATTATACATGTGCAGAAGCACATGGTTGTGTGCATGCACACATAGTCCACACACACACACACACACACACACACACACACACACAAGCTGCCCAATGATGAGAGGCTGATGGGAAGAGGAGAGAAGGCACCCGGTTGCCCTGGCAACACATCCTGGGCCCGGACCAGGCCTCGTTAGCACAGCTCATCTGGCAGCTGTCAGTGAGTGGAGGGCTGTCCAGGACCCCAACCCCACACAAAGGTTCCTGGTGGCTTCATGACAGCCCTGAGAGTCTGAGTCCCAGTGGGAATAAGGAGATAAGCAGCAGCCTGGGTCCAGAGCAGGAAACAAGGCCCTGAACTGGGGTCCCTGCCGGGAGACATAGCCTGCTCTGGGGTGTGTGAGGGAACAGAAGGGTGAGTGCTTGCCTCCAGCTGGAACATTTGCTGTCTGATTTCTGTCTGACCGCAGGGGCTGGGGCAGACCAGAGGAGAACGAGGGTTAGGTTAGTGAGAGCACTCCTATTTTGGCAGCTGATAGGATCCAAGAGGGTCCCCATTAGTGATGGCACCACATGTCTAGTCTTTGTCCCCAGGGTACAGAGCCCAGAAGGAGTAGATCCTGCAAATTCTCTCCTCAGTGGCTGCAGTGAGGGCACAGGTTTGAGTCCTGGCTTCTTTTTCTTTTCTTTTTTTTTAATTTTAGAGAGGAGAGAGAGACAGAGAGGGAGAAAGAGAGGAGAGACAGAGAGTGAAGGTGGGGAGGAGCTGGAAGCATCAACTTCCATATGTGCCTTGACCAGGCAAGCCCAGGGTTTCGAACTGGTGACCTCAGCATTTCCAGGTCGACGCTTTATCCACTGCGCCACCACAGGTCAGACGAGTCCTGGCTTCTTTTAACTAGGCTGCCTTGGGCAGGTTACTGAACTGGTGAAATGAGGATGTGGACAAACTTTTCAGGGGCTGCTACAAAGGCTATTCATGTAGATGGAGCAAGAGGGTAAGAGCAATGCCCACAGACATCTGCTCAGTGAATGTTAGCTGTTGTTATAACAGGGCCTGGGGGGCACCCACGGCATGGCCTGTGCAATTTTGCTTCCTGTCTCCACCCTGAAGAGGGCCTGAAGGGGTTGTGGACTTCAGTGATCTTGAAGGCTCCCACTATCCTCCTTGGAATTCAAGACAAAATTCCTCTCGTTATTAAACAGCAAAGAAGACAGGTATCCACCCCCGCATTCCCGAAACACCTTTATTGCACTAAAAACAGCATTTATAAACAGACACACTTAGGGAGGGTGTCTTAAAGGTTTACCCACAGTCAACTTTGAACACAAATATATGAGAGTGCAGGGGAATATAAAAATGGGGGCTCTAGAGGGAAAGTAAGGGAAGGGAGAGGTCAGGGTCAGAGAGATGGGGAAGAGTGTGAGCTCTGAGCCTATAACTCCATGCAGGGCCTTCTGTCACCTCCTCAGTTCACACGCCTGGCCCTGATGGTCCCCAGGTTCCAGAGTGAAGGGGGGCCCTATGAAGGCAGGAACGGGAGCACAAAGGAGCAGGCACAGGACAGAGGCCAGAGGGGGCACAGAAAGGGACCCCAACTCCAAGGGCCCTTCCATCTCAATCTGCAGGGTGCACTGGTGCTTTCCCAGCCCTGGAGGAAATGTTTTCACCTCTCCCCTGGTGGGGCTTGGAAACCTAGAGTCAGGAGGGACAATGTTTGAACAGGGAGGGACACTCCCAGGACCCCAATGGGCTGCCCTAGTATTATACATCCATGCCCAGTGGGCAGCCCAGGAGAGGTAAAGGGGCTGAGCTGGCCTGGCCTCACTGGCCCTACTTCAAACTGTACCATTTGTTTCATTGATTTGGAAAACCTCCATAAACATCATTCAACGACCCACATGCTGACACAACAAGCAAATCCATGCAGCCACTTAGCAGCATAAAAAGCCACAACCAGCCTTTGTCCCTCTGTCCCACTCACGCTAACCAAAACTATTACACATGTGGAGTAAAAGTCACAACCATCAGTCACTGAGCACCACCCCTGGTGTCCAGCTGCCAAGGGGCAGAATGGCAGCTTGGGAGGGATGGGGGCTGGGGGCTGGGGGCTGGGGGCCAGGGGCTGCTCTCTGCATGTATTCTAAGCAGCCCTTCTACAGGAGGGAGGCTCCAGATGCCCCAGCAGGGCTGGGGGTCCCAAGCAAGTGCAATGGACCACTCAGGCAGGCCTGTGCCCAAAAAGAAAGCAGAGAAGGTGTTGGAGGAAAACGTCTCATGGGAGGATTGTCTGCTCCAGGGACAGAAAGGAGCCCTTACTCCCACTTTCATCTTCTGGGACTTCCAGCGGCAAGAGCTCCACAGCACTGCTGCCTCCATGGGGCACTGTTGGCAGAACCCTGGACCTGACACTGCTTTTGGGGGGGGGGAGGGCATCTGGAGGGCCTGGAGGAGGATAACATTCATGCAGCACAGGAAAAGATTCAGCTCAGCCTCAGGACTGGAGACCTCTAGGTCTGTGATCCACCTCGGCCACTTCCTAGCACAGGTGCCGAGCCCCCTGAGAACCCCTTTCCAGAACTCTGAAAGGGGTCTGAGAACACGTCCAGGGGCATGGAACTTGGAACACGGGAGCAGGGAGGCAGGGTGGGGAGATGCTCAGCCCTGGCAAATAGCTTTCTCTTCCCTAGCAGCCCCCTCTCTTCCTCCTGCAGAGAATTTAATACATAAAAAAAGTATCTCAATCACCATTCAGCAACCCAGGAAAGCCCTGGCTACAGCTGCAGTGTCAGGGCCCAGCCCAGCCTTAGTTTAAACCCACCTCCCCCTCCTGGCCCCTGGCCCAGCTAACTGGCCTCCTGCCCATCAGAATCTGAGTGGGAAGAAGAGGTGGGGGTTCCCCTGGGCACCTGCAGGACGGATGGAGGGTGGGCAGCAAGGGGCCTTTACAAGAAGGGGAGCAGGGAGGTCAGAGGCAGCTCCTTCTCCCCCAGCAGCGTGTCCCGCTTGAGGCTGCTACCCTTGTTGACCACCTTGATCCTGAGGGCCAGTTTTCGGACACTGGCCGGCCCCAGGCCATCAAAAAAGAAGTCCTCATTGAAGATGGGGTGGCGGCTGTTCTTAATTATGGTGCTGCGCTGCTTCTGGAGCTTTCCGGGCACCAGGCATAGGCCGACGCAGCAGTTGATGCTTCGGGCATCGCATAGGTGGTCGTAGAGGCCCTCGGCGGCCAGCAGCCGCACGCGCAGGCGAGCCTGAGCCGCCTCGTACTCGGCCAGCAGCCGCACGCTGCCCCGCGTGCCCATGCGCACCGCGTGCTCCGCGCGGGGCACCGGGCCCGGCTCGGCGCCTGGCTCTGGGGCGGCCCTCCGAGTCGGGCGGCGGCGCCGGGCCCCAGGGCTGGTGTCCGGCGTGCTGTCGTCGGCGGACAGGGAGCCATGGCGGCCTACGGAGTGCTTGAGCTGGCTCACCTTGGCCTGGCTGTCCTGGGCGAAGCCTTTGAGCAGCGACACGGAGCGTGAGAGCAGAGGAGACCCAAACGGGGAGGACTCCGCCGAGGACCCCGTGTCACTCTCCCCACCGCTGAAGTAGCGACCGGGGCTCGTGAGGGCGCCGCCAGCCTCCTTGGACGCCCCCCCGCCCCCGTTGGCCTTGACGCCCCCCCTGCGGCGCCGCGCCCCCGGGGAGCCCACCTGGGCCAGGGCCCCGTGCTCGCTGTGGAACAGGGACTCCTTGCGCCGGGTGTGGGGGCTCTCGGCCAGCGTGGCGAAGCCGTAGGACGTCTGCGCCTTGGGCACGGAGGGCAGGGACATGGCGCTCTGCGCCTGGGGGTCCGAGTTGGTGGCGGCCCCCTCAGCCGGCCAGTCCTCGGCGCTCTCGATCTGGATCACGTGCCGGGAGGCCGCCTTCAGCAGGCTCTTCCTCTCGGCCGCCAGCTTGGCGGGCAGCCGGGGGCTGCGGGGGGCTCGGCGGGGCGAAGCCGAGGCCAGAGTCGGCTCCGCCGCGGGGCCCAGCTCGGCCTGCGCCTCGGGCTCCGCGGGGCCGGCCGGCAGCTTAGGGGGGATAAAGAAGTCGGGGATCTTGTCCGGCGTGAGCACGTTGCTGTACAGGGGCCCCTTGGCGGCCTTGTCCCCCGCGTCGCCGCCAGCGGCCCCGTTCTCCCCGGACCCCCGCAGCCGCTCCAGGAACCACATGTTGGTTTTCTTCATGGGGGCGGCAGGCAGCAGGCCAGGAGGGGGCTGCCGGGTCTGGGAAGAGAAGCGGGGTCAGGAGCTGCAGGCCCGCGTACGCTGGGCAGCGGAAGGAGGGGCTCCTGGCGCCTGTCCGGGGGCCCTGGCCAGTGCCCGGGCCGGGAGGGCCCAGACGGGGCGGGTGGGCCTGGCCCCGCTCTCACCTCTGCAGGGTCGTGCGGAACTTCCACGCACCCAAGCAAAGCCGAGGGAGGTGGGGGGTGCTCTGGCTCTAGGCAAGCTCCCAGGGGAGAGCGGCCCCTCTCCCACTCCCACCTCCACTTTGAGGATCTCAAAGCGCTTTTTAAAGGGCTTCACGCTCTGTCTACAGGGACAACACCCCAGGTGTGGGTGGGCCCCCAGGCGTCTCTGCTGCGGGCCCCCTCCCCTCAGGCTCCCACCCACCTGTGGCTTCTCCCCGGGCTCTAGGCAAGCGGGGTGGGGAAGGGAGAAGCGAGGAGTCGAGAGCCCCGCCGCGCAGCCGGCCGGCCCCTCCCCTCCGCCGCCCCCACCCCCGCGAACTCAGCTCGGGTGGGGGTGGGGTCCAGCAGCCCCCGCGGAAGGTCCGGCAGCCCCTACACTCACCTGCCCGCGTGGGTGGGCCGAGGCTGAGGCTGTCCCACGAACTCGCGGGGGTCCCGGCGCCAAGGCTCGAGGGCTGGGGCAGGGGGCGGTGGGGACGCAGCCACAGCTTCCACAAGGGCGGCGGCAGCGGCGCAGTCGGACTCATTCACCGGCCGCGGCGGGAAACCGCCCAGCCCGGCCGCGGCGCCGCCGTATTCTCCCTAGTACCGCCGCCTCTCCCGCCCCCGCCCCGGCCTCGCGGCACACCCCCACGCCACCCCTGAGCCGGTCTCAGCAGGAGCCTCAAGGGACCCAGGGGGCTGCCGAGGGTAGATGAGCCGGAAGCAGGTGGTCGCGGTTGCTGATGACCAACCCTAGAGCTGGATGGAGCCGGCGAATGGGGCTGGGGGAAGCAGGAACCACAAGCCTCTGCCTCAATTCATTGGGAGTGGGACGCAGACCCATACTTGCTGCAGGCCATTTCTCTGGTGACCAGGTTTCCTGACTTACAATGACGAATAAAACAATAGCAGTAATAATAGCTGCAGCTGAATTTACCACTGAGTGCTTTCTCGGTGCCAACCTCTAACGTCCTTCCCCAGCACTTCTCCCTCCACTCCATTTGCAGGAAGAAAGGTGAGGGTTTTCTTCTAGAAGAAAGGACCCAGCATCTAAGCCCTGCTCCTCCTAGTGAATGGGCATTGCTCAGTGCGTTCACCCCAGAAGCCAGGGAGCAGGCTGCTCCTCCATTTCACAGACAAATGCTTATTGAGCACCTACCTACTGGATGATGGACTGTGGGGATACAGCTGTGACCAAGGGATGTAGCCCACTTAGTGATGTATCCCAGGGGAGCGGTGCGGACAGAGAAGTACACAGGTGAATAAAAATTATAACAGGAAAATGTGATTTGAGGAGAGAGGGGAAAGCACCAACCATTGTGCCGTCTATAGATGGAGAAACCCAGGCAATCTCAATCCTGGCGGCTCCTAAGATCTCATGGTCCCTCTGGGATCACACCATGTGCCTTGTGATCTGCTAGCCCCAACCCCCCTGCTTTCTCACTCTTTGACCTCCCTCTCAGCTTCAGTTTCCCCTTCTGGAACCTCAGGCTGATCAGACCTAAGTCCAGTGTCAGTTTGTGAGGAACCAGCAAGATAATATGGCCAGATGGAGGCCCCACCCCTCTAACACATCCATTGTACCGATAGTAAGACGGGGTTTAGAGTCCTGTTGTCCACATAGGGAAAGCAAGGCTAAGAGAGGGCCATGACTCCAAGAGATCTGTCTCAGCTTTGCTCACCCAGCAAACGCAGAGCCTCAATTTGTGCTGGAACAATATGGGGATGGCCCATCTGCCAGGGGAGACAGGTACCAATGAATGCATCACCTCACCACTGCCTGGGCCAGCCCCTGTGTCACAGCCTGACAGAGTTCTCTGAACCCTGACTTCAGCTACCATGAAGAATGCTCTAGAGCAATTATTTGGTTGATTCCATTGCCTTTGCTGGGCCTGGAGCTGTGGTCAGAAGGGTTGTTGCGGTCTTAGCCCTGCAGTATCCCCAAGATGCTAGAGTCTTTAATGAAAACCTGCAAGTCAAATGGATGGCCCACAGGAAGGATGAATCCTGAACAGTGCTCCTTCCTGTAGGGGGTGCCTGAGGGGCTTCAGCCACCTTCCTCCACTGCCTGGACAAGGACAGTGGGGCCCAAGAAGGGGAAGTGACTGCCTAGGGTCTGCAAGGAGTGGTAGTGTCAGGCTGACCTGGAAATTAGGGGCTTCAATCCCCACTTACCCTTGCCCAGTTGGGTTGGGAGAGGAGGCAGTGAGTTTATTCTGTGCTGGTTCCTGTGCTAAGCAACTTAGACACTAATCTGGAGCTACTCAATTAGTGTTCAAATCCTGGTACCAACACTTCCTGCTTTGTGACTTCTGGCAAATATCCAAACCTCTTTGCCTCTGTCCTTGGTGATCTGTGGGCATCACAGCATCAGAGTTACTGCTTACAAAGCGCTTAGAACAGGGCCTAAAAATGTGTAGTATAAGTGTTGGTCATCATTTCACAAAAGCTTTTACTGGTGAGGAAGGAGACTCAGACAGGGGGAGGCCTTGCCAGGCCTCTAAGTGAACCTCAGAACCTTGACCCCACCACAGCCTGGCTCAGCTAGAAGCCTCATCCCTATTGCCCAACCCATCACTTTGGGGAGCTGGGAAAACTGACGTCCAAAGGGGAAAAGTGCCTGGGGGTAGGTCCCAAATACATGCCTTGTGGCTGCCACAGAGGCCCCCCTGGAAGGGGCGGGGGCAGGCAGGCCACTGGCTCTGGCTCCAAACATGAACCTCTCCAAGTCAACAAAACCTTCTGCTTCCTCTGCAGAGCCCTGTGGCTGACAGGTGTGGCAGCCCTGCCCCAAGACTCCATCAAAACCTGCCCTGTAGCCTCCCTGGAATCAAGAGATAAGAAAGCTGCAGGCTTCAGGCCGAAGCTGGGGAGGGCGCCCAGACATTCTCCACCAGCCTTACCCGCCCTAAGTCGTGCCACTTCATGCCGGGTGGCCTCAGTCCTCACCCTCCCCCCCACCCCCAGGGACACACTATGTGGGAAGGAGAAAGTGGCAGGTCTCAGAGAAGGTACAGCAGCTATGTAGTGTGTCCCAGGATTCAAGCCTGAGTCATAAGCTGCCCCCTGTGGCATCCAGCAGACAGGCTTGGAGGACACACAGGGAGGTGGCTCACAGACAAAGAGCCTAAGATTCCAGCTCCAGGCCTCAGGAGCCACCTTGTGCACATGTAGCTCAGGGCTCTGAACTGTCATTTCCTTTGGGAGAGGGGAGGAAAGACATGTATGCAAGCTCTCAAGAGGGACCCAGACCCAACAGTGCATGGGGATAGGAGGATGGGGAGGGGGTGCATCATCTTCATTTTCCAGATAAGGAAATTGAAGCATGGGGTAATAATGCCTGTCTGCAAAGTGCCCAGTTCAGGAAAGGGAAACAACTGGTCCAAGGCTGCAGGATTTGTACCAGTATCTCTATTCCCTGCAACGCCAGAGGGCAGGGAGCATTTGCTGACGGAATAACTGCATGTAGAATGGGCTGGAGACAGTGTGGGAATCCAGCTGGAGCCAGGCTCCCAGCTCCTGTCACCATGGGGGCTCCCTAGACTTGGCTTTCCTGGGCCCGAGAGCAGGATGGAGAAGGTAATGAGATTCAAACCCCAGCTCTGCCACCTCTCAGTGTTGTGGCCTTGGGAAGCCATCTCACCCCTCTGAGCCTCTGTTTCCCCATCTTTAAAGCAGAAAGAATTTCAGCACACTGAGTTTGTGCAGTTCTTATTTTGTGCTTAGAGAGGTGAGATTTTGAAGGATTGGGTACCAGGTCTTGGAGAACCTTGGGCTGTGAATGAATAAAGTGCATTTAGACCCTTCTCTGGCCTAGAAATCTCTGGAACCTGACACTTCTTGACACTCATTGGTCCAGCCCCCAGTCCATTCTCTCAGCTGCCCCCATTCCTATCCTATCTCCAATAGTGTATTTCCCACTTGGGAATCTTATCACCTCAGTGCTGAAAAGGTCCTTAGCAGCTCTCTCCCTGGCACCCAGCTTCACTTCTGTTGTGTCCACTCCACAGCCCCCTGATTTCACCTCCAGCCACTGGCCATCCTTCCGCCCCTGAATATGCTGCATTCCACGTATCTCAGGTCCCTTGCACATGATGCTACCCCTGCCCAGACTCTGTCCTACTCATCTTCCAGAGCAAAGCCCTGTATCATTCCCACAGAGAGAAGTCTCCAGGATTTCCTGGGATCTCTGAGCTCCAAGACTCTGCTTTTTATTTAATATATATATTTTTATTCATATTTTTTTTAGAGAGAGAAGCGGGGGGAAGAGCAGGAAGTATTAAGGCACCATATGTGCCTTAACCAGATAAGCCCGGGGTTTTGACCTGGCGACCTCAGCATTCCAGGTCAGCACTTTGTCCACTGCGCCACCACAGGCCAGGCCAAGACTCTGCTTTTCATAGTTTTCATTAGACGCTCTGTGGTGATTTGCTGATTAGTGTCCTTTGTTAATTCCATGAAGACAGGTCTGTCTTGGTCACTGTTGCATACCCTTCGCTCTTAACTCCTGGCAAATAAGCGAAGTTAAATTCTGGCAATTAAAGGATCTTAGGCCTGACATGTAATGGTGCACTGGATGGGGTGTGGGCCTGGAATGCTGAAGTTGCTAGTTCGAGGCCCCAGGGCTTGCCCAGTCAAGGCATATACAAGAAGCAATGAGTTGATGCTTTCCACTCCTCTCCCCCTACCCCACCTTTTTCTCTCTCTTTCTAAAATCAATAAATAAAATCTTTTTTTAAAAAGGATCTTAGGATGCAGGGTGTGGATGGATGTATGGAAAAAGAACGAATGGATGAATTGGTGGCTCTTGGTCTCCATGTCTCTAAAGTAAGAGTCTCCTTCTGACTCTATCTTTTTTTTTTTTTTTTACAGAGAGAGAGAGAGTCAGTGAGAGGGATATATAGGGACAGGACAGACAGGAATGAAGAGAGATGAGAGGCATCAATCATCAGTTTTTCGTTGCGACACCTTAGTTGTTCATTGATTGCTTTCTCATATGTGGGCCTTCAGCAGACAGAGTAACCCCTTGCTCGAGCCAGGGACCTTGGGTCCAAGCTGGTGAGCTTTTGCTCAAACCAGATGAGCCCGCACTCAAGCTGGCAACCTCGGGGTTTTGAACCTGGGTCCTCCGCATCCCAGTCCGATGCTCTACCCACTGTGCCACCACCTGGTCAGGCCTGACTCTATCTTTTGATTGTACCAAACTTACTTAGGAGCAGAGCAGAGTGGCTTTTACTCCCCACACCCTTACTAGGTCCTCCAGGTCTGCCGACTACAAGGAAAACACAACCCCTCCCCACACACCTGGACCCTGGGTAGAAATGTAGCCTCGATGGGGTTTGGGGAGCATTGGGGACATCTTTGGGAGGGATGCCTCCCAGAGGGAGAAATTAGAGGAAGGTCCTGAGTGTGAAGGTCTCCCTGGGAAGGAGTCTCAGAATCCATGTGCAGGAAGTTCTGGAGGATAGAAGTAAGGGCGCTAGAGGAAGAAGCCAGGGATCAGGGAGAACTAGGGGCTTTGAGGGCAACAGAGGCATCTCAAGAAAACAGGGAGGAAAGAAGTTGAGACCCCTGAGGGATAAGGCCATGTTTAGGGGCAAGTTAGAGGCAACATGAAAAAACAAGGAGCTTTTGTCAGCTATATGGGATATGTCAAGGCAGAGGTTTGTAGCATTTAGGAGATAAACTGTTTCCAAAGAGAAATTGGGGTGTATTTAATAGAGGAGTTGGCTACATTCAACTGAGGAGTTTGGGTACACTTTGTCTCTAAAAATAGAGGTGCCTGAGAGATATTAGGGGATTCTGGGAGAGCAGACCACCCCCCCAGACACAGGTCCCCCAAAAGGGGCACACCCACAGGCAGCTCCCTTCTATCCATCTCCAGGCCTTGGCCCCCCACCTTCTCCATCCCCAAGAGGCAAAATCTGGTGTCACCTGGCTTTCCACGGGGGTAACTGACTGCAGTCCCCCAACCCAAGAGGACCCATTAATGTGCGGTGGGATCACACCCCTCATGGTCATTCCCAGGTTTAATTACAAACAGATTCCAAATGTCCAGCCCAGGCCAATGTCCCAAGGCTGCTCACCACTTCAACATCAGCATGTGTCCTGGTCTGAGGACCCAAAACACCTCAATTCTCCCTCAAAAACTGTGCACCAATTTTTCAGGTAAAAACACTGAGCCTAGCCAGGGCAGGACTCCAGCTCCATGCCAGGGGCCTGAGAACTTTTCCCTTTCAGGGAGATGAACTGAAGTCCGGCTAGGAAAAGAGTCAGTACCTGTCTGCCCCACCAGGATCTATCTCAGGCTTCATCAGGATGGGAGGGCTTCTTTTTGATACATTTTTGTTAAAGGCGAGAAATGGTTCTGTCTTTGGTATGTACACTCTCACTCCAGGCAAATGGGAGGCAGGGAGCGCCGTGGGAGAGAGAGGGATCTTGGGCCCCCATCTCCTGGCATGGTTGACCTGGCCCAGCCAAGAATGGGCTGGAGAAGGGAGATTCAAGGCCCAGAGGAAGGAGAGACAGCGGCGGTTCGGCCTGACCAGGGTCCAGAGAAAGGCTGTAAGGCCACAACAGGAATGTCTGGGGAACAGGGACAGGAGCCAGGGGTGAGAACCATCACCTGGAGAAGAAAGCAGAGAAGTAAAAGGTCAGCTGAGACAGCAACCAGAGACCTGGGTTCAAGTGTCAGGTGCTCCACTGCAATAAAGTGACCCAGCAAGGAGCCTCAGGCCCAGAGGGCCTGGTTCAAGTCTCAGCTCTACCATGTCCTTGCTGTGTGACCTAGGGTGGTGTCTTAACTTCTCTGTGCTGTTTCATCTGTAAAATGAGGACGCCAATAATAGCGCCTCTCTCAGAACCTCGTGGGAGCCAGTGGAGATGTGGGAAGGAGGTTAGCAAAGTCCTTGAACACAGCAATGGCTACATTATCAACTACTAAAACTTCTAATAGTGTTATTTCTCAGGTCACAAACAATTTTAAAGACAGAAGGAAAGCAAGTCGTACCCTGGCATGTGCAAACACACAGCCCCAGAGCACTGCAGAACACTTCAGATGTTCCATTGGACCACCCTCAACCCCTGAAGCCCTTCCCCAGACTGGAAACCCCAGCCCTGCCAGTAGCCAGGCCTGTCTGGGACAGGGAGGAGGTTGGCGCTAAGTGGGGGAAGAGGCAGGAAGGAGATCTTTGTCATGAAGACAGGAGAGCAGCCTAACCTGGCCCAGAAGCTTCTCTTGTTCAGCCCTTGAGGAAATTTTACAGCCCCCTTCCCCTGCTGTTCCTCCCTCCCTGAGCCCAGGCCCCAGCTCCCAGACCCTGGAATCCCCACATCCTGTCTCTCCCTCCTCCACAAAACTGCTCATAACACTCTGTCCTCTGTACCCCAGCCCAGCCATGTCCTTTCCTGCCTGGACCACCCACAACTTCACTCCAGAGCCTTCCTCTCTCAGCTGTACCTGCCTGCCCCTCCCCCACTCAAAACCCTCCCGGGTCTCCCCAGCACCAAAATCGAAAGAAAGGCCAAAGGTAAAACTTCTCATCTCACCCACCCCACCTGACACACCAGCCCCCTGGGACCCAGGCCACATTGGTCCCTCCTCCTAGATAGCCAAATGCTGCCTCTTCCTGGAGATTTTTATCAAACCAATTAAACAGAGTCACCATAACAACTCAGCCATTCCACTACTAGGTATAGAAATTTCATTTCCAAGGGCAATGAAAAAACCCACACAAAAACCTGTACACACATGTTCACACTGACTAAAAACTAGAAACACCCAAGTGCCCATCAATAGATAAATGGGTAAACAACATGGCCCATCCACACAATGGAATATTACTCAGCTATGAAAAGTAATGAAGCACTGACACTCTACAATGTGGATGAACCTAGAAAACATGATGCTCAGTGAGAAGCCAGACACAAAAGGCCACACAGTATGTGCGATTCCATTTATGTGAAGTATCCAGAACAGGTAACTCCACAGAGACAGGAAGTGAGTTTTAGTGGTACCAGGGGCTGAGGAGGAGTGGAGAATGACTGTTAAGAGGGACAAGGCTTCTTCTCCTTGGGGTGACAAAATGTTCTGAATTAGACAGGGGAATGTCACAACTTTGTGAATATACTAAAAATTATTAAGGTAAATTGTGTGGTATGAGGCCCTGGCTGGGTAACTTAGTTGCTTAGAGCATTGTCCCAACACACCAAGATTGTGGGTTCAATCCCCAGTTAGGGCACATGCAAGAACCAACCAGTGAATGCATAAACAAGTGGAACAACAAACTGATGTCTCTCTCTCTCAAATAAATAAATAAAATGAGAAGAAGTATAGAAAATAGGCGACTGCTGGAAGCCAGCAGGGCCCCTACACACCTGGCTCAGGGCTCCCGCTTGACCACACCACGCAGGTGCAGCTCGCTCTCAGCAGCCACAATGGGCTGCCCATTCTGCAGGTGATAGTCGATCAGGTGGCTGATGCTCTCAAACAGCACATCCTTCGTCCGCACCTGTGGGGCCAAAGGCCTCGGCATCAGCACCACCAGCAGTTTGTCAGAGAGCAAACTTGGGCAAGCTCCAGACGTGGAGCTTGAATTGGGATCTGCATTTTCACAAGCCTCCCAGTGGTTCTGACTGATGTACACTCAAGCATAAGAATCACTGGATCCAAGACTTACAGATTTGGCCTCAGAATTCCAGAACTAGGTATAGAGGCAGGCTCCAGACCACCAGGATTCTGGGGGCATATGCCCTATTGGGTTCAATAGTGCCCCCCCCAAAAAAATATGTTCATGTTCTAATCCCTGGAACCTGTGAATGGGAATTTATTTGGAAAAAGCATCTTTGCAGATGTGATTAAGTGAATGGTCTTGAGATGAGTTCATCCTGTATTACCTAGGTATCCCCAAATCCAGTGACGTGTGTCCTTATAAAAAGAGAACTTGGACAGAGACACAAGGACAATGCATGAGAAGATGGGCCAGCGATTGGAGTGAGGTGTCAACAGGCCAGGGGACAGTAAGTCCTACTGGTGACCATGAGAAGCTGGGAGTGGGCCTGAAACAGACTGTCCCTCAAAGCCTCAGAAGGAACCAGCCCTGCCTACACCTTGATTTCAGACTTTTGGCCTCCAGAGCTGAGAGAGAATAAATATTTTTGTCTTAAGACACCCATTTTGTGGTCATTTGGTAGGGCATCCCCAGAGGCAGATTTAACGGCGGGCTCATCACGCACGTGCCCTGGGCCTCAACTTCTGAAGGGTCCCACAAACCCCCAACTTTACACTTTTTTTTAATGACACCAAGTTTGGTTTCATATGTGCAATTTTAATATTGATAGTACATAATATTTGTTATTTATTTTAAAATATGGTTAACATGTATTTTTACTTTCCCTATCTCTCTCTCTCTCTTTTTTTTTTTTTTTTTTTTTTTTTGTATTTTTCCGAAGCTGGAAACGGGGAGGCAGTCAGACAGACTCCCGCATGCGCCCAACCAGGATCCACCCGGCACGCCCACCAGGGGGCGATGCTCTGCCCATCTGGGGCTTTGCTCTGTCGCGACCAGAGCCACTCTAGCGCCTGGGGCAGAGGCCAAGGAGCCATCCCCAGCGCCCGGGCCATCCAATGGAGCCTCAGCTGCGGGAGGGGAAGAGAGAGACAGAGAGGAAGGAGCGGGGAAGGGGTGGAGAAGCAGATGGGCACTTCTCCTGTGTGCCCTGGCCGGGAATCGAACCTGGGACTCCTGCACGCCAGGCCAACGCTCTACCGCTGAGCCAACCGGCCAGGGCCTGTATCTCTCTTTTTTAAGGGGCCCAATATTTTCTTCTGTGCCCAGGTCCTCAACCAATCTTAATCCGCCTCTGGGCATCCCCAAGAAATGAATACACTCCTGAAATCTCAGAGACAGATCTGAAAAGCAGAATCACCAAATCCAAAATCTATTTGCATCTTTAGAATGAGATAATCTAAGCATCACTTTGTGCTAGATCTGGATAAAACACAAGAGACCCTCTGGCCCCCCAGCCACACATTTTATGGGTGATGCTGGGCTCATGGGGTACTTGTCACCTGGACAACAGACTTCAATGTACATTTCTAGGCGCAGCCATACAACCACCTTCCACCTGAGTATGCCCCATACAAAGAGCAAAGCATTCGCATTTCCAAGGATTCTGCTGGTTGGGTAAGAACAGTTGGTAAACTCTAAGGCTTTTAACACCCACAGCACCTTCTCACTTGGGAAATAACCTGTAATGCCCAAGGCCCTTGGATGCTGGAAAATATTTTACAAACCCTGGAACTGCTTGTAAATTGGAAAATGTTTTGTAAAGCTTAAAATGCTTTAGGCACTGCAGAAGACCAAAGCTCATTGACTCAAAGCAGCTGTTAGATTCATCACCATTTCAAATACCATGGTTGGGGAGAGGGATGGGGAGACTCCCAATTAAAGAATGATGCTATTCAAAGATGAACTGATGGGTGAAAAAATAACCTGGACCTCAGTGATGTCAAAATGAGAGTTAAGAAAAGTGTGTATCAGAGGGCTGAAGCTTTCAGTAACTTGCAGACCTTAAGACCCTTGTAAACTGAAATCTGCTTTGAGAACTCTAAAATAAATTAGAAACAGAAAATGTCATATTTATCAAAGAGATTATTATTTATCATATATATTACTGATAATAGAATGTGAAAAAAGTGCATCTTACAACTGTTGAAATATGATATTTTCTAAACCCTGAAAGGCCTTGAAATTGGAAAAAGTTTATGTATTCCCAATAATGCCTTTTAGACTGGGAGATACTTTGTAAACCCAAAATTCTTCTTAACCTGGAAAATAGTTTGTAATTCTAACGTACCTGGTAAACTGAACAGAATCTGTCATTTTAAAGGGTTTTGTAATCCGGAAAATACTTCATTAAATTTAGAGGGCACTAAGAAGATGGGCCCCCTAAGCCCTGAGCACAGCGCAGGTGCCTAGTCTACGCCGGTACTAGACGCCAGCCCCTCCCGCGGCCAACCCCGCGCCCCCACCCCCAACCTTGGCCCGGCTCCCAGACCCTGCGGGTACGGTGCCCACCAACCAGAACACAGATCCCAAACCCAGCTCGGCCACACCCTTCTAGGACCCGCCCCCAGACATGACCCCGCCGACCCTCGACCCGCCCCTCCTACCCGTAGCCCTGTCCTTGTCCCCGCCCCACATCCACCTTACCACGCCCTCAGGGTCCACCAGTAGCAGGTGTTTCGGCTGCCCCGCGTGCATTCCTGTGAGGACGTACTGCCCGGGGTTGGTGACGCTGTCGCGCACGAGGAAGTCCCCGTCGGCTCGCAGCAATTTTTCCGCCGCCCGACGGCTCATCTGGCCGTGGTACCAAGGTTCCAGACGCAGCTGCTCTTCTGTGGGGGCGATGGGGGCCCTACGGGTGGGAGGGCTGGGCCACTGATCCTCCAAGGGCACAGGGGCTGCTGCACCTGCTGCCACGGAGCACTCATGCAGCCTCAGGGCATCCTCGAAGGGTCCTGCGGGGGGAAACGAGGAGCGGGAGGCAGGGGGTGGGCAGCTGCCTCCTGTTGGAAAGGAAGGGGTCTGGACAAGAGGAAGGACCTGGGTAACACTGATTGAGCACATACTGTGCATCAGACCTACCACTAAGCCCACTACAGTGGGTCGTTGGCTGTGCACTGTGTGCTGGTCAAGCATGCACTGGATGTGTGTGCTGTGTACTCAGTGTGCGCTGTGTCTTCTGTATGCTGTGGGAGTATACTATGCTTGTGCTGAGTACGTTGTGTGTGCAGTGTATGTGCTGAATATGTGCTATGTGTGCACTATGTGTGTTAATGAGAACCTGGCTAGAAGCAACTCTTTCTTCATAGGGGTTGCTGGGCCCTGTGGTCACCAGAGAGGACAGCCTGCTTCACAAGGAGTTCACACCCAGCATCTCCCTTCCAATGGGAGCCACTGGGGCCATATTCTTAGTCCAGTGCCTGTTGCACAGTAGGTGCTCAATAGATTCTAGAGCATGTCATTATTGCAATGATAAGATATCCAGTTGTCATATGGCAGGGAACCAGGTTTTTCAAACGTGAAGGAAGAAATGTCCAGCTGGCTTGGGAGGTTCTCAGGGACCTCCAACTAGGGAGGTGTCCTGAGGGAAGGGGGCCACCCTGCCTGGCCAGCATGGAGCCAACACCCCCACAGTGCTGTGGAAGAGGAGGAAATTGATGTGGGAAATAAGGGCATTTTATTTTTTTTTTATTTTTATTTTTTCTGAAGCTGGAAACGGGGAGAGACAGTCAGACAGACTCCCGCATGCACCCGCCCGACTGGGATCCACCCGGCACGCCCACCAGGGGCGATGCTCTGCCCACCAGGGGGCGATGCTCTGCCCCTCCGGGGCATCGCTCTGCCACGACCAGAGCCACTCTAGCACCTGGGGCAGAGGCCAAGGAGCCATCCCCAGCACCCGGGCCATCTTTGCTCCAATGGAGCCTTGGCTGCGGGAGGGGAAGAGAGAGACAGAGAGGAAGGAGGGGGGTGGAGAAGCAAATGGGCGCTTCTCCTATGTGCCCTGGCCGGGAATCGAACCCGGGTCCCCCACACGCCAGGCCGATGCTCTACCGCTGAGCCAACCGGCCAGGGCCAATAAGGGCATTTTAGACACAAGCCTCCTCCATCAGACTGAGCCCCTCCCTCAGACCCAAATGGAAGGAAGAAACAAGATCTACAGTCAGGATGTGGATTAGGACTCCCTCATCGGACTAGGGATCCCCCAGGGAGTAGACAGTGCCTTTCCCATTAGGCTGGGATTCCCATAAGAAGGATTTGGAGCCTCCTGTCTCAGACCATGGAGTCACATGAGGATGGAGCTCATATTCTCTCCTCAGTCTGGAGAAACCCAGGGTAGGGAGGTAGGCCTCCCCCAACAGATTGAGGAGTTCCACAGAGAAGAGTCCTGGGTCTTCCCCATCATACTAGCCACTCTTTCAAGGTATGAACCTCCTTCCATCAGAATGGGGACCCCCATAGAAAGAAAGTGAGGTTACCCCCAAGAGACTGGGGAGTCCCACAGAAGGGGATGCTGAGCCTCCCTTATCAGACTGAGTCTCATAGGAAACAGACTTCCCCACCCCACCCACATCAACTTGGAAAGTCCCAAGGGGAGAAGTCGCTAAGTGAGGAGGCTGGGCCACCCCCATCATACCAGACTGAGTGCCCTCAGACTGGCTTGCCCCCACATACGCATGTCAAACAGATCCTTCTTGGGGCTGTCCTCAGGCTGCAGAGGCTCCAGGGCATCCAGACCCTGTGTGTTGACGTACAGGTGGTCCTCGTAATCTCGTGGCCCATGGGCATCTGCCTGCACATAGCCATCCCCCGGTAGGGCTGGAGAGGGCAGAAGGGATGATGAGGTCAGCTGGGGGAACCAGGGGAACACTGAGGCCCTGGGGTGCAGAGGGGGACAGGGCAGGAGCCCACCTGGGAGCCCAACCTACACCTGTCTCTCTCCAGGAAGGAAGCGTCATGCCCATTTGAGCAGCACCATCAAGGATAAAAAACCCCAAAATGCCCAATCAGGGGTGATGAGGCACCATAGGTCCACACCCAGGGAGAGGACAGCCACCCACCTGGTCTGCCCCCATCTGCTAAGGAGAAAGGTGACCCAGGAGACTAGAGTTTTCCAGTTTCAAAAGAAACCAGAAATCTCAATGAAAAAAAAATAGAAACTGTTGCTGTCAAATCTCATAAGAGCTTGTGGAGTGAATACAATCTTGCAGGTGAAAGTGAAATGATGCCGAGAGGAGAATCTGTGAAGGCAGACCGGGCACCAGTGGGGCGGGGGCCGGGGTGCCCTCATGGCCCCCAGAGTATCCTACCCTACCTGAGGGGCCCGGCTCCCAGTGCAGGCTGCGAGTGTCTCTTCGAGGAGGAGATGCTCCCTGAAATGGAAAGCGAGGTTCCTCTTGTGATGTGCAAGCCCCTTTTCCAGTGTTCCCACCCAACCCACCTAAGTCACTGAAGACATAAGTCAGATAGGAAGCTTACTTCACACCCTCAAACCCTTCCCCCAAGCCCTGGTTCTCAAACTACCAGGTGCCCACCAGGCCCCCTTTACAACCACAGCCCACCTCTGCTACAGTTTCATAGGTATCTCCACTCGGAAAGGTGATCTGCACCCTCCTACTGCCCAGCACATGTTCTTCCCTCCTTCCCTGCACTGCTTTCCTGAGCAACTCCTATTCACCCATCAGAGTCCAGTGCAAACATTGCTTCCTCAGGGAAGTCCTCCTGACCACAGACAAGTCAGTATCCCTTTTGTACATTCATGTTACTTATAAACCCTATTCACAGCCCTGACTAAATCATTGGTGTAATTATTTACTCAGCACCTGAGTATGGGAATCATATCTGAAGTAAACAGGGCAGAGCAGATCTGTGCAGTTTTGGGAAGCAGAGAAGGGTAGGGGCCACGAGAGACCCTACTCTAAGATTGAGACCTGGAGCAGAAGGAAAAGCTAAGGCCAAGGCCCAAGGAGTCAGCACTTGGGAACAGCTGCCACCATCCTTACCCCACAAGTCCACAGGGTCTGACCTGGCTGAGGGCTCCTAGGGCCTCAAGGGCACAAGGTTGTGTCAAGTTGAGCCTGGAGTCCACGAGCCCACCCAGGGGTGGCTCCTTCCCTGGGATGCTGTTGTAGTAATTGTGTTCCATGTCCTCCTCGTCCCCCCAGGCCGACTCCTCCAGCCCGGTTAGCCTGGAGACAGATAGCAAGCAGGAGGACAGGCAGAGGCCCCAGCACACAGGACAGAAAGAACAGGAACAACCAAGGGACACCAGGCCTTGGAGCTTGAGCTTTGAAGGGTGAATGGAAAAAGCCAGGCCCAAGGGTACTCTGAGCCCACCTCCTATCAGCTGAGCCTCCACCCAGGAGGTGCTTGCTGTGTGCTGTGTTTCCCTTCCCTCATCTATAAGATGGGACACAGCACTGCTACAGCAGGTCCTCAGAAAAGATGGTCTCCACTCCTTTCAACCCACTTCTGGCCTGGCCAGGCAGCCAGGACACACCAGACATGCAGCCAGGACATGACACCGGCGCTGCACCCAGGACCAGGCTACCTGCTGTGCGTTAGGGTAGAACACCCTCAGCATTTAAAACGCCTTTGCCATCTGACCCTGTGGTTGCATCTGTAGAAATTTACCCCACGGGTACTGTATTTGTTCAGGTCAGTATGGTTCCTAAGAGCAAAATGGGGAGCGACTGCTTGCTCCTCACTCAGGGACAAACCACAGATTCTGGCTCAGGCAGCAGAGCAGGACCATGCGGCCCATGGAGGCAGAGGCAGCGTCAGGTGTCCAGCAATGGCAGGTGAAGCTCCACCATGCATGTGTGACAGATATGCGAACCCATAAAAAAGGCAACAAAGGCCACCTCACCCTGGGAAAGGGCTACACGCGGCACTATGAATTATCTTATGGTGTGCTTATCTCAATTTCCAACAACTAATAGATACTTAAGTAGCTGAGAGCAGGGGTCAGCCCAGGAGCCATAAAACTTTTAAGTGGTTAAGAAAACATCCAAAGAACAATTTTGGCGACATGAAAGTTAATGAAATTCAGATTTCAGTGTCTATAAATACAGTTTTTCTGGCACACAGCCCATCCATTGCTTTAGTGCCCTCCGCAGCTGCTCCTGAAGATGACAACAAAGACAGGCGGTCTGGCCACAATGCTGAAACTATCGACTGTCTGGCCCTTTGCAGAAGTGTTGACCACTCCCTATCTACCCCAATGATGGTGATGACAGCACGTTGATTGGCTCCTGAATCCTCACCTCAGCCCAGGGAGTAAGGGTTGTTTTTATTCGGGTTTTATCGCCAAGAGAATAGGGATTCTGGCAGCTGTGATGAGCTCACAGGGAGCATAGGGGGAGGGTTGGGGGGAACAAAGTGGACCCAAGCCCAGGAGGAACAGGTGGGGACTAGTACCTTTCAGGGGGGACGACCACCTTGGGGGGACTGTGCAGGTACTGTTTGAAGCGCAGCTCGAAGGCTTGGCCCACAGTGCTGATGACGCTCTGGGCGAGGCCCTCGCAGCACTCCAGGATGTGACAGGCTGGGGGTCGTTTGTGACACAGCATCAGTGTGGCCTGGCAGCTGACACACTCTACACAGGGCCCTCCCCACCCCACCCACTGGGCCTCACCTCTCTGGTTGATGGGGTCCTTGGCAACATAAGCCACATAATCCGTCATGTCCTGGGGAGAGAAAGGATGGGTGGGAGGGGCCAGCTGGATCTGTCTAGGTCCACTGGCCAGTATTCCTGGCTGCCCACCTCCAGCAGTGCAGGAGACAGAGGAGACAAAGTCCACCTGCCCAGCCCCTTACCGTATCACCCCCTGATGCAAAGGAGATGGACTGCATGTGGTGGTTTGCGATGATCTGTGAGAAAGACACACGTGGTCACAGACTGTCCTGGGGTCAGGGACCTGAGGCTCAGGCGGGCACTAGACCAGGCCATAGGGAGGGGACTGGGAGGGCAGGGATGCACAGACACAGACACCCACAGACGCACAGTAGATGCCAGGAGCACCCCCAGTGGTGACAACTGTGGGATGCTGTGAGGGCAGCAGCTGCTCCCCACTCCAGCTCCAAAGTGGGGCCTCAGCTTGTCTCCAGGTGAAACATCACACCAAGCCCTGCACCCACCACCCCTCCAGGCTTCACCTTGTGTCAGTCCACAGAGCCTGCCGTTAGGAGGCTGAGGACAGGCCACATGGCCCTCACTTGGCTCATGGCCCTTACCTATCATGTGGCCCTTACCTGGCGTGTGGCAGGCACAGAGAGGTTGAGGCCATCTGTAGAGATGCTGATGGCGATGCTCATGCCGGCAAAGCGCAGGTTGCTCTTGCCCAGGATGGAGGCCAATGCCTTGTTGGGGGCCTGGGGTAGGGGGGCAAAGTCCACAGGGTGGGGGTCTGTGCGGGTAGAGGGCCACAGGGTGGGGGTGCCTGGTGGGGAGCAGAGAGCAGCACAGGGCTTCAGGGCAGTGGACCCAGGCTCTGGGTGGGTCCTGCAGAGGACCAGGCTCTAACTGAGAAGGGTCCTAGGGCGGCCATGGTGTCCCCACCAGCCCCGCTCAGAGACCACAAGCCCCTCACCAACCTTCTTCTTCCAGGAGCCTCGGACTCCAGGCACAGCCTCATGGAGCCGATTGATGGCCTCCCTGTGGGGGGATGGGAAAGGGGCTTAGAGAGCTTGGAAGAGAGGGGTCTGAGAAGGAGCAGGAGCTCAAAGAAGGGTGGGGGTCAGAGGGCAATGGGCTGAGAAAGGGATGTAGTGGACCCTGAGATGGAAAGAGACTCAGAGGAAGGAGGAGACAAGAAGGGGAGGGATGCTGGGGTACCTGGGATGAGGAGGAAGGGATGGAGGCATGGAAGGGGGGACTCTCAGGCAGCTAGCAGATACCACCGCCACCTGTTTCCTTCTGTGGGTATCAGATTCTGTGAGGCCAACACAGGCCCTGAACTTAGACCCCAACTTTTATGTGGCCACAGGCATTGACAAAATAACCTTTGCTCAAGGCAGAGCCAATGAAACCAGCTTTCTGGATCCCTGGTCCCATCTCCCGTTCCACAGCCCAGTCTGAAAGGCTCACCTGGTCACCTGGGTGCGAGTGTTGAAGTCCAGGGAGCGCATGGAGCGTAGGACCTCAATGCAGCCCATGTACTAAGGGAAGAAAGAATGGGGTGAGTGAATGAGGCCCACAGAACCAACAGAGGAGGCCAGCTGGGACTGACAAAGGAGCTCTTCGCCCTCCTATCCTGCACCTACTGGGTTTGAGTCCTTCCCTCTGTTCTTGACAATGTCAAGAACTGGTAGCCTCAGGGTCTTTGCACCTCCTGTCTCCCTGCTGTTCCTACCCCCACCTATTTTCAGGCTGATTCTTCCCCATCTCCAGATTCAGCATCACCTCCTCAGAGCAGGCTTCCCTGACTCTCTATAAGTTGTTCCACAGAGCTGGTTTATTCCTTCAGGCTCATTTAAATGTCTGTTTATTCTCTTTCTGTCCCACTAGAATGCAAGCCCAAGAGGACCAGGATGTGATCATTTGCCCATTTCTGCATTACAGAGTCTAGCACAGAGCCTGCAAGAGACAGGATAAAGATCATACAGCCCTTGAAACCCAAAGCACTATCTATGATCCTTTACAGGAAAAGTGAGTGGACATCTGCCTAGACCACCATTGCCACAGAAAGGTAATTTAGAATCTCCATGATACCATATTGAGGGACAGAGGAGATAGAAACAGCCAACAGAGTTCCTGGGCAGCTTCTACTGCCACCAAAGTGGGGGAACAAGGACCAGAAGATGGCCATAATCATCCTTCCAAATTGTAGTCTGCTGGGAGAGCAACTGATACAATTGGAGAGCCAGGTAGCAGCATCTGTCACGTGATCCCATTATACGAAATGTCCAGGACAGGCAAATCCACAGACACAGAGAATGGGTTCACAGTTTCCAGGGGTTGGGGTGGGGAATGATGGGGGTAACTACTCATGGGGACAGGGCTTCCTGTTGGGGTAATGGAATGTTCTGGAACTAGATAGTAGTGGTGATTGCACAACCTTGTGAATGCACAAAATGCCACTAAATTGTACACTTTAGGATGACTAGTTATATTTATGATAGAGCCTGACCTGTGGTGGTGCAGTGGATAAAGCATCGACCTGGAATGCTGAGGTCACCAGTTCAAAACCCTGAGTTTGCCCAGTCAAGGCACATATGGGACTTGATGCTTCCTGCTCCTCCCCTCTTCTCTCTCTCTCTCTCTCTCTCCTCTCTAAAATGAATAAATAAAATCTTATAAATTTATGATGTAATTTTACCTCAATTTTTAAGGTAAACTATGGTGATGAGAGCTTGAATAGTGGAGTGCTGTGGGCAGTGCTAGCCAGGTGGGCACTAGGCAGCTGTTCAGCTCAGGGTGGGTGCCATGCACCTGAGACTTTCTTACACACTGTACTATATGTATGTTGTGCCTCAATTTTAAAGTCTGATCAAGAAAAAAAGTACATCCTACAGATACTTATTAGTTATAAAGGAAACAGATGGTAACTTTACCAGGGAGAAATGTCCCCTTAACCAATGTATTAGTTTCCTGGGTCTGCTGTAACAAAGGACCACAAACTGGATAGCTTAAAACAACAGAGATGCATTTTCTCTAGTTCTGGAGGCTAGAACTCCAAAGTCAAGGTATTGGCTAGCCCGCGTTCCAACTGAAGGCTCCAAGGAGGGCCATTCCTTGTGTCCTCCAGCTTCCAGTGGTGATGACCGGTAATCCTTGGCTTGCAGGCACATCAGTCCAGTGTTTGCCTCCGTCCTGATATGACCTTCTCCCCGTATGTCTGTGTACAAATTTCCTTCTTTTTATAAGGACACCAGTCCTATGAGATTCAGGGTCCCTAATATAGGATGATCCCACTCTCCCCAAGTGATGACAGTTTCCGGCATGCGTATTGAGCTACACTGGCACCCCAGCCTCCCAATTCAATGCACAGAGGAAACAGAGCATGCTTCTGTGCTAACTGCCCCAAATGCACAATCTGAACCCAAGCATGAGCAAACACCAGTCAGACACGACCTGAAGGACAGCATGCAAGACAACTGGTGTGCGCTGTTCAGAAGCTGGGGCATCCTTGGCATTTCTCACATTGACACCAGACAATCTGTCCAAATTTCCCTCTTCTTATAAGAACACCTGTCATTCCATAGAGCCGTTCCACTCTAGGTTGACCTCATTTTAACTTGATTACATCTACAAAGACCTTATTTCCAAATAAGGCCACATTTCCAGGTTCAATGGACATCAATCTGGTGGGGGTGGGGTGGGGGAAGGACACAATTTCACCCAGTACTGGAGGAAAAAACTTTGTAAAGGCAGCAAAAGCACAACTAAATGCAAACATATCAACTTCCACAGTGCTGACAGCAAAAAGTCAGCAGAGATGTGAATTCTGCTGGATAGTCAGTGACATTCTGGAATACCTGATAATTTTCGTACATGTAAAGATGAACTGTGGGTGTGCAGGAGGACAGCTAGCTCGGGAGACTGTGTGGAAGCATTGAACAGAGTGTCTTGCCCTGGCAGCTTACTTCCTAGTGGTTACACCAAAACTACACACAAGGATAGATAAATTGCGCCTAGAGAATGTAACATTTTAACAGTTATAGGTGCAGGTGCACAGACGATCCATTCGTCCACTTTTTCCGTATATTTGAAAAGTTCATAATAAAAAACCCGGGATAAAGAACCGTTTCTTTACACCACATTCGAGGGCACCAAGTCTCACATTGAAACCTTAGGTCTGGCTGGGCAGCGCCCCTTTGCAAATACCCCTGCCCCGCGCGCCCCACCTCAAGCCAAGGTCTCATTAGGTTCCGATATTGTGAGCTTTTAATGGGGATCTGGGTAGCAGGGTACCCCCACCCTGGTCCCCGCTCTCCAGGCTCTCCAGCTCAACCGGATTGGGGTTGGGGAGGTGGATGCTGAACCTGCGCATGCGTGTCCCCCACCCACCTGCAGCCCTCTCCCCGCCTCTCGCCACGTGACGCCTAGGGAACCCTGACCCTAGTGCCTAGAGGCTGGGGGCGCCCAGCGGAGCTCGGGTTGGAGATGAGGGTCCGGAGTGGTGGGGAGAGAAGGAAGGATGGAGAAGAGACACCTGGCAGTAACGGTCCAGGGTGTCCGAGAGAAAGAAGTGGGGGAGGGGAGCCCAAGTGTCCAGGTCGGCGGATCCGAGGATGGCATCCCAGTGGTCCTGGCCGGCGCACTCACCCGAACGATGTAGGAGACCCCGGGCCCCAAGACCCTGGCGTCTGGGTGTAGCCAGCCATGCGCCGGCTTGTGAATGAAGCTGCCTTTGCGGATCCACTCGTCGGTGGCGGCATCTGGGGGCCCTGCAGTCCCCCGTGCGCCCCGCGACCCCCGCGTCCCCGCAGTCCGGCAGCGGCTGAGAGCTGGCAGGGGGCAGGGCGCGGCGCAGCGCGGTTCGCAGGCGCCCAGGACTGCGGCCGCCAGTGCAGGGACGCTGGCCGGGCCAGCCGGCTCTGGCTGGGGATCGGCGCCCCCCGTGGTCCCCGTACCCCCCGCAGCCCGCGCCGCCGCCGGGCCGCGGCCCAGGAAGCCGGCCGGAGCAGCGAACTTCCACTGCGGCATGCGCGGCAGTAGCGCGCAGAAGGTGGTGGGCGCCTCGGGCTCCGGGGGTGCAGGAGGCGCGGGGGGCGCGCGCCCGCCCGGACCCTGTGTCATGGCCGCGGCCGCCGGACGGAGCCCGACCGGGCGCTGAGCCTGGCGTGGAGGAGGCCCTCTCTCTCCCTCCCGCTCCCTCCCCGCCCCCGGCCCGGTGATGTCATCCGCCCGGCCCAGCGCGCAGCCGCGGGGGGCTGCGCCCTTGGGACCCCGGCCCTGGGCGTCCTGGAGCCTGGTCAGGTAGCTGGGGAAACTGAGGCCCGCCGAGGGCATGGCATTGACTCGGATGGGGCAGCCAGGGAGGGAGGTGGTTCCAACCCAAGACCAGGGCATGGATCTCCTACTTCGCCCCTCACCCGTCGATCAAATTCCTAGAAGGACAGAAGTGTCAGAGACTTAGAAATCACCTTCCTCCCTCCCTTTTTGACTGTTGAGAAAACTGAGGCCTGGAGGAAAGCGGAGGCACAATCAGAGCCCCAATCCCACGGTCAGCCCCCTCCATTCCCACTGTTCCAGCCGGAAGGTACTTTAAAATAGGCCCTAATGGAGAAACTGAGACCCAGAGAGGGAAAATGGTGTGCCTGAATTCACACTGCAGAGACTTGGACCCAGAAGTCCCAGGCTCGGCTGGCTGGGTCGTAGGAGGGTGGGGGGAACCGTGAGCGAAGCTTAGCACCTACTCTGCTGCCCATCCCTGGGCCTCAGTTTCCCAGTCCTGTCGGACAACAACCTGAGCCCTTGGGCCTCAGACTCCAAGGCCTGCCCGCCCACCGGCCCTAGCGTCTTCGTCCACACCCAGGCCTCAAGGGTTGATTCGTTCTACACCGGGGAACTGGATGTCACAGTCACCCCAGGACCCAGCTTCCTGGTCCGTCTCGGCCGATCCTCCTCCCCCTCCAGCCCCACCCCGGGCAGGGCTAACTGCTGGGAAACAAAAGGAGGAGGCCGGGACGCGCTAGCAGGTGAGGAAAGGGTTTGGGAACCGGATCGATAAATCAGAGATGAGATCACAGCCCGGCGGCCGCGTACTGGGAGGAGGCGGCGATGGGGGTGGGGGAGGGGCCAGGATTGGCTGGCACCGGGTGGGGCGTGGGGGGTTGGTGGTGATGCTGCAAGACGCTATGTGTGTCACGCTGCAGTCGCCATTCTGCATCCACCGGGTCTTGGGTGAGTGAGTGCAGAGGGCGTGGCCTTTGGGTCTAGGGAGGGCGGGGAGTAAGGTGTGCCTGTGCCGGGGTTGGGAGCGCCATCTAGACTTCTGTGTGCTATGTGTCTCTATTGTGGTTTACATACTTGTGGACTGTGTGAGGGTCGGGTTGTGTGTATATTGTGTGCAGATGTGAACATGTGTGTGCATGTGAAGAGGGGTTCTAGGTTCCCCCAGGTATATTATTAGGGATCCATGTGCATTTCAAGGTGGGTGTGTAGGGTCCTGTTGTGTGTCCAGGTGTGTGTAAGGGTCTTGGTATGTATTCAAATGTGAGTGTAGGGGCCAGCTGTGTGTCCATGCATGTGTGTAGCAGTCTTTTGTGTGTGTGTGTGTGTGTGTGTAGCGGTCTTCATGTGTGTCCAAGGGATGTGTATTCAACTTTGGCATCCTCAGGCTGGGGAAAAGACAGAACTAGAGAGAGCTAACACCCATCCTAGGCACCCTCTGGGTCCTCCCTGAGGTGTTGCCCCTGAGAAATGCAATGGCAGTCTTTCCCTTCCAAGTTCCTGAGTTAGGGTCTCTCTGGGTCAGAGGTTTTTCAGGGCCAGGTATCATCACACAAGAGAGCATAGTCACACGACATCATCCATGTGTTTCCTTCCCATCCCTAAGAAAGAATGGCAAGAACAGAGCCCAATGGCCAGAATTCAAATTCTGGCATCAGACAAACACTGGGGCTTATCATGTCTAATTTCTGAAGCCCGATTTCCTTTTGGTAAACCATCACCTACCTCCTGAATTGTTGTTAAACTTAAATGATCTTTATCAACATCTGGAACATTGTAGGGCACCTACTTATGACTATTAGAACACACCAAACTCCTATACATCCTTCAAAACCCATCTTCAACGTCCCCTCTTCCAAGAAGTCTACCTGGCTCCCCCACTCAAAGCTCTGGCTACACCTCTGGCCTCCCCCAGCTCTGGATCCCTCCTCTGATCCCATCCAGACCCCAAAGGTTGCAGAGTTGGGTGTCTTGAGGTTGAGAGCCGTGTTTCAGATTTTCTGATACAAATAGGCCCTGAGTTAAATGAATGCGCATGTGTGCTGCTGACAGCTCTTGGTGCCACAGAGATTTATTGGCAAGCAGCTAGATGGTGGGATGTGGAAGGGAGGGCATCAGGGCTACTTCCAGCCTGATTTTGGGCTAGGACCAAGGCAGGAAGCTGTGCTTCCATAAGAAACAGGGTAGAGCCCAAGTTTGGCAGAAACCTGAGCTGTGTTGGGGACCCAGGCCCTAGCAGGGTGGACGCCGAGTTCTAGGACACAGGAAGCTCCATCTCCGGCCAGCCACTGGGGAGGGCCAGGGGTGTCCCTTTCTCTGCCTGGCCTTGCTTGGCCTGGCATGACCAGGAGAGAAGAAACTGGGGCGCTGGAAGGAGGCTCACCCTGCACAGGGCCATGGGGTCACAGCCCCCAGGGACTGGAGGAAGCAGGTGGCCTAGAAGGACCTCAGACAGTTCAGAAAACAGGAAGGAAGGAGGTTTCTCCCCCTCCCCCAGATTCTCTGAGCTGTCGCACCCCAGCCAAAGCCAGGCCCAGGAGGAGTCTTCCCACAGCCCACTTCAGGGCACAGTAAAATGAGGTTGAGCCTAGGTGCTGGCCTGTGTCTTGTATCCAAAGGCGTCAGGGTGTTGTGTCTGGGGCCATGGTGGCAGCCCGTTTGGAGTGTCGGATGCCCATGGTGAATGCAGGGGCCCTGATTTTGGTCACAGTGACCTGCTCGGGGCTGTGGGTGCCAGGGCCCGGCGTCTCATCTGGGGGACGTGGGGCACGAGGCCGCCCCAGCATAGTGAAGGCGGGCCGACGCTGACGGTAGGCATTGGGGTCTGGGCTGTCATACTGTCCTGGGCCTGGCATCTCAGTGGGGTCCTGGGGGGGACGAGGGGGTGGTGTGCGGCCCACCACTGTGTAGCTCGGGCTACTGGGCTTGATGAAGATCTGGGTGCCCCAGAGAGAGGGCAAGGTATAGGCATTGGGAGCAGGGGCTGAGGTGTCCAAGGGCTGTGGACGCAGACGGGAGCCCAGGGTGAAAGCCGGGGGGGTCCGCTGGCGTACAGGGGGCACCTTCTCTGGGCTGTAGGCCCCAGGGCCGGGCGTCACCTCCAGACCTGTGAGAATGGGGCAGGAGGTTTGGCAATGGACAGAGTGCTCACCTGACCAAAGGCCTTGCATGGCCACCCATTGCCCACATACCTCCTGGAGTTCACAGCACTTCTGAAGAAGCCACGAGTGATTTCCCCTCTTCTCTACCTTGCCCATAGTCTGTTCTCTTGTAAGCCTCTAGGTCTTTGCCCAAGCTCAACCCCCTGCCAGGCAATCCTTCTGTTTCCTATTCCCACCTCCCAGGAGCTGCTGCTTCTCCTTACAGACATCCCCAAAGTCCCTCCTCCCTGCTGCCTTTCCCACAGCCCTTCTAGGGTCCTCTGGCCTGGTCTTCCCCTCTCTCCAGACATGACCATACTGAAGTGGGGTGGTTTCCACCTGGGTATAACTCCACCTTTCTAAGGTCTCATTAAGAGCAAAGATGTGTCAAATCTACTTGGACTCTCAGAAGTTGGCCATGTTTGGGAGGATGAGTGAACAGAGGATGGGTGCTGAATGGTTGGGTGAGAAGTGAATGAGTAGATGAATGGATCCATCGGTGTGTAGATAGATGGATCAATTGATGGATCCCGGATGGATGGATGGATGGATGGATGGATGGATGGATGGATGGATGGATGGATGAATGGATAGATTAGATGATGAACAGGTAGATGGGTGGTTAGCTTGATGAGTAAATAGATGGGTGGATGGAGGGATGAATGAATCAGTGGGTGAAGGAGTAGAGGGGTGATAGGTGAAAAGATGAAAGAGTGGGTGGATGGGAGGGGACTTGCACATTTGCCACAGTCCCCACTGCACCCTATTGTCTCCTGATGCTGAAGATGAGCTCAACTGCCCTTGTGGCACCACATGTGCCCAGGCTCACCATCACCTTGGCCCAGTTCACTCATTCAGGTTTTTTTTTATGGTCTCCAGCCCTTCTTCTGAGGTCTTGGATTTTGTCATTCAACGACACTGAAGTTCTAAGAAGTTGGGGTTGGGGGGAAGGAGAGGACAGAGGCAGGAGAGTCACTGAGATCCTGAAGGGACAGGTTCCTCATAGGGTCAGATACTCACCCCGAGACTTGCCCCGGCCCTGCATAGAGTAGGCAGGGGTGCAGCTCCGGCCAAACCGGGTGACTTTTGGGTCCAGGAAGTAGACCGGCCCAGGGCTGGTGTCCTGTGGAGAGGCTGGGAAGAGGATCCCAGAGTGCTGGCTGCACCTCTGATGGCCCCAGGCCCCCACTCAGGACTCCTGGCTAGCTCTGAGACTCTTCCACCCTCCAGACACCCCACCCCCATCTTGGAAAGCAGGGACCTCAGCCTACTGAGGTCTGATTGCCATGACTGAGGCTCTGGATCTCTGCTTTGACTTTGTCTTGATGAGCCTTTCTGTACTTTCCTGATTAAACCTGTCACTCAACTTCTCCTCTGCCATGAGCTAGGGTACCAGTTCTAGAGAGACTAGCTTATAGGTTAGTTAGAATTATACATAAAGTGAGGGAAACTAGGCCTTAACTAAGGATCTAAGAAGGATGCTTTTAGTGCCTGGATTTGTTGGCATGTGAAAAGCTTAAGGGAGAGGCTCTATGTTACATTTAAATCCCAGCAGATTGGGAATGATGATTTCTCAGACTAGAGTCTCTGACGCTGGTTCTGATGTCAAAACTAAACTCTGACTCATCTGGGGGGAAAAAAAAACAAAAACAAAAATCCCAGCAGAACCTGACCAGGCGGTGGCGCAGTGGATAGAGCATTGGACTGGGATGCAGAGGACCCAGGTTCGAGACCCCGAGCTTGCCAGCTTTAGTGTGGGCTCATCTGGTTTGAGCAAAAGCTCACCAGCTTGGACCCAAGGTCGCTGGCTCGAGCAAGGGGTTACTCGGTCTGCTGAAGGCCCACGGTCAAGGCACATATGAGAAAGCAATCAATGAACAACTAAGGTGTCACAACGAAAAACTGATGATTGATGCTTCTCATCTCTCTCCATTCCTGTCTGTCTGTCCCTGTTTATCCCTCTCTCTGACTCTCTCTCTGTCCCTGAAAAAAAAAAAAATCCCAGCAGAGCCTCTGTGAGCTGCATCCTTGGGCCTGTTAAAAGCCTCCTTTTCCTCAGTAGTAGGATGAGAAGTTTGAAAAAGAAACCAGCGATGGAAGAGGTGGTCCGGTGTCTGGCATTTAGTAATTGGGACCAATGACAGTGATTGCCACTACTACTATTTACAAGCACATTCAGGTATAAATTAATTGGTTTACATATGAATGTGTACATGCACACACATGACCCTGTGCACCTACAGAAAGCATGTTTGTGACAAATGAACACGTCCCAACTCATCCCATTTCCCACTGCCAAGCCTGAGCCTATGCTGCGAGCTCTGCCTGGAGTCCCCTTCTGCTGGGGCTTCCAGTGAACTTCTACTCATCCTACAAAGCCCAGATGTCATGCCTCCACCTCAGAGAAGTCCCTGAGCATTCACTAACTGCCCCCACCCCAACTCCACAGGTGGATCCTGTGACTAGCATTAGAACTGGGAACCCAGGTTGCCTTAGGCCATAGGCTAAGTTCTTAACCTTCCTGGTAGCAGATGTGACACTGCTTCCTTCACTTGCCTTCTGGGGCTCCTTGCCGCTTCCTGAGTTCTTTTTCAGTTGGTTTGGGATTTTTTTCTGATTCTGAAGGTGTCTCTGCCAGCCACCCCCTCCCCATAAGCCTTGTCCACATGAATCAAACTCCGCACACAGGACCTTCCAGTCCCGGACGCTAGCCTACCTGGTACCTCAGAGCAGCTCTAGAAAATGGAGTTTGTGGGCACTGATATGTAGGGTACAGGCTTGCTGGATGAATGGTGGTAAAATCACTGATAGAATGGACAGCTACCCATGGCTGGGGCCACCCCCATCCCTGTACTTAGGGTTCCTTCATGCACATTCTCACCAGGAGAAAAGTGGATGACACAGAAGTCAGGTCGCCCACTGACCAGCTGTCTCGCCACCCCTGCCTGTTTAAACAACAAAGAATTCTTATTCTACCCTCACCACATGCTATGAGGCAAGCAAGGCCTGGAGAGCCCCCTGGCTTTTTACTTTATTTATTTATTTATTTATTTATTTATTTATTGACAGAGACAGAGAGAGGGACAGACAGGGACAGAGAGACAGGAAGGGAGAGAGATGAGAAGCATCAATTCTTTGTTGCGACTCCTTAGTTGTTCATTGATTGCTTTCTCATATGTGCCTTGACCGGGAGGCTACAGCAGACTGAGTGACCCCTTGCTCAAGCCAGCAATCTTGGGCTCAAGCCAGCGACCTTGGGGCTTGAGCCAGTGACCATGGGGTCATGTCTATGATCCTGTACTCAAGCCAGTGACACAACGCTCAAGCTGGTGAGCCCACGCTCAAGTTGGCGACCTCGGGGTTTCAAACACCTGGGTCCTTTGTGTTCCAGTCTGATGCTCTTGCCACTGTGCCACCACCTGGTCAGGCCCCCTTGGCCTTTTAATGGAGAAACTGAAGCTAGCACTCACTCTCCAAGCCCACTTTTCTGACTAGATGCCCAGCATTGTAGCTACTTATAAGGCATTTAACCTTTGCTTAATGAACATCTCCAGGTATCTAATGTTTATTTAATTCTGACAAATGTGCAGGGAGCTTATTGTCATTGTTTACAGAGGAAGAAACTGAAGCACAGAGCAGTCAAGCGGCAAGAAATGTGCAAAGTGCAGAAGGCAAATTCAGGGCCTAACTACCATACTGTTCCTTTCATGCTCTTCTTTGGTAAGAAAACAGAGGACAAGAGAGGCACAGGGGCTTCCTGAGGTCACACAGCAAACCAGGGGTCAAGTGACCCACCTGGATCCTGCTTCGCTCAATGGGTCCTATATCTACAGAGTGAAATAAATGTTCCCTGGAGATTCAAAAGGCTCCCCATAACCCCCTCTTCACCCCCACTTCCCTGCCCACCAGCCGGCCTTACCCTCGCTGGGTCTCCGGAGGAGTGAGTAGGCAGGACTGGCCACCCGGGTGCAGTCGTGGTTGATGTAGCCAACAGTGGATGGCAGGGCATACAAGCCCGGCCCAGAGCCTGCAACCAAAGCCCTCAGGTCATGGCCTGGGCCTAGGTCCCCTGAAACATGGTAGGCTCCCAGCCCCCCTCCATGGCAGAGGTGGGGGGAGCAGGAGCTGCCTGTGCAAACAGACATTGTGAGTCAAACACAAATCAGGGGGAGGGGCTGCGGAGCAAGCAGCCTCCTCCTGTCTTGGGACACTCGGGATGGGGTGACTGAGGTCCAGACACAGAGACTCATTGTCACAGATGGGGAAATTGAGGCCCAGTGTCACAGTCGCAATGTTTGATGGATTCTGCAAAAATATCAGTGCCACAAGAGCCATAGAGTCCGAGTCCAGATGTTTTGTTACCGACAGAGAAACTGAGGCATGGGCCAGGACCCTAACCAAGATCCCGCAGTAAACGTCATGGTCAGAACATTCACCTCACTGCTTAAAACACCACAAACTTTCCATTGGTTTGCCTGGTGTCTGTCCCCCAATGGCCCTTGGCTGCTGGGTTCATGGCTGCACCCTAAGCACCTAGAAGATACAAGACCCATAAAATACTCAGTTCTTGTTGGGTGGGATCCTATGCAAAAGCCATAGAAACACTATGCTTACACCCTTCCTACAGGACAGAAAACTGAGGTTTGGGGAAGGGCAGGGACCTCTCAGAAGTTCCTGTTTTTCACTGGGCTTCCAGAAAGGGTCCCACCACCATTCCCCCCCTCCTCCATGGCCTGCGTGTACCGTTCTCCAAGGTGACCATCCCGCAGGTCTTCCTCAGGCCCGTCTCTGGAATCTGGCACTCTGTGGCCCGCCGGCCCAGGGGTGCTGTAGTCAGCCGGGGAGCAGGGTCACAGCTGAGGGTCCCCATGGTGAGCAGGGGTGGATTGCGGAGAGCACAGGGCTGGGCAGCACCCTCAATTGGTGCTGTCTCCTTGACCGCAGTGGCTCTGGGCTGTTGGTTCTGCCACTGTCCCCAGTCCTTGGGGCTTCTGCCTGTGCTGGCAGAGCCCTGGCCTCACCACACCCTCCCAGAGACCACACAGACGGCCTCTTGTCCTTCAGCAGGGAGTCTTGGGGCCCTGGCCCAAGCGGGCTGGTCGGCGGACGCTGGCCTGGAAGTGGGGCTGGGATCGAGTGTCGGCCAGATGGCTGGACAGTCCAGGAAAGAATCCGGTGTCAGCAGAGCGGGTCCCCTGGGAGACGGCTGAACTGGGCAGCCAGGCCAGAGCAAGCCCCGGGGGAGCCAGAGCCACAAACACAACACCCATAGCCTTGTAGCAAGAGGGACTGGTGAGGTCATGGGCAGCATGGCCCCATTTCTACAACTGGGGAAACTGAGGCACAGCTTAAGGTCATACAGCAAGTTCACCACTCTGGGCCAGGAAGCCTGCCTTCCTTTCTCCTTTCTTTCCTTCCTTCCTTCCCTTATCCAGTAGCACTTATTGAGCATTGACTGTGTACTCGGTTCTGTTTGGGTCAGTGGGGACACAACAGGACAGAGAGGAGCTGATGTTCTTGGGAGGAGAAAGAAAATAAACCATAAATTAATAAATGAGCATAGTATATTGCAAGGTGTTACATGTGCTGTAAAGCACAGAACAGGGTCAGGAGCCCAAGAGGGCAATGAGTGGGTCGCGGAGTGCTAGTCAAGGTGGGACGAGAGGTCGCCGCTGCATTGAGAAGGTGAGAGAAGAGGATAAGGAAATGGCCGTGCAAAGTCTCTGGGCCAGGAGCAAAAATGATGAGGCGGCGGTGTGGTCCTCCACAACAGCCACTGCCTCCCAGAGGCCAGTAGGGATTTACTGCAGCCCAGTCTAGAGTTAAACTAGAGTATCTATCATTCCTGCCCACACCAAAGGCTACCACTGTGGCAGACTGCAAGACGGGTCTTAGGGAAACTTGGCTGAACAGAATTCAATCCTGTCTCTTCTATGATATCCTTGTTTGTGGCTGTGTTGTTAGGTCCTTTGCACTGTAATATTTTTAAATTTTTATTTATTGATTTTAGCCAGAGATGAAGGGAGAGACAGAAATATCAATCCACTCCTATATGTGCCCTGATCAGAAATTGAACTAGCAACCTCTGCGCTTCGAGCCAATGCTCCAACCAACGGAGTTATCTGGCCAGGGCTGCATTGTAATTTTTAAACAGCTTTCTTGAGTGATAATTCACACACCACACAATTCACTCTGCAATATAATTTTAACTTTTTAATCAAAATGTTAGAATCTGCCTGACCTGTGGTGGCTCAGTGGATAAAGCGTTGACCTGGAAATGCTGAGGTTGCCAGTTCGAAACCCTGGGCTTGCCTGGTCACGGCACATATGGGAGTTGATGCTTCCTGCTCCTCTCCCCTTCTCTCTCTCTGTCTCTCTTTCCTCTGTCTCTCTCTCTCCTCTCTAAAAATTAATAAAAAAAAAAGTTAGAATCTATGTAAAAGATCATAAAACAAGTCTTAAAAGCTTGTATGAAAGAAAGAAAGAAAGAGAGAGAGAAAGAAAGAGAGAAAGAAAAAGAGAAAGAAAGAAAGATCTTAAAATCAATGACCAAAGGTTTCACCTTAAAGGTAAGAAGACTAAGTGACAAGAAAGGGATCAAAAACATAACAGCAGAAATGCATGAAATAGGAAAGTATAGAAAAAATTAATGGAATCTCCCTCCCCCCCAAATGCTGGTTCTTTAAAAGAATCAACAAATTTGACAAACCTCTAAATGGACTGATCAAGGGAACAATGCGAAGGACACAAGTCCAATGTCAGGAATACAAGAGGCATATCACCTCAGACCCACACTCGAGAATGATCATACATCCCACAGGCACATTGTCTTTTTCTTTTTTTCCTTTTTTTTTTAAATTGATTTCAGAGAGAGAGAGAGAGAGAGAGAGAGAGGAACATCACGCTGTTCCTGTATGTGCCCTGACTCAGGATCAAACCAGCAACCTCTGCTTCGGGATAATGCTCTCACCCACTGAGCCATTCAGCCGGGACTTACATGCACATTCTCTATGTCATCATCTTTAATTATCACTTCTCACTGAGGGAGGCTCTGTGACTAAACTTCATCTGTGGTTACAGATGAGGAAACTGAATCCCAGAGTGGAAATGACATGCACGGTTCCTTCAATAACTCATTCAGCAGAGTTGGGACTTGAACCCAGGACTCTGACTCCAAATGTAAAGTATTTTTTTAATTAATGATTGATTTTTATTTCTTAAGATTTTATTTATTCATTATAGAGGGGGGAGAGAGAGAGAGAGAGAAAGAGAGAGAGAGAGAGAGAAGGGGGGAGGAGCAGGAAGCACCAACTCCCATATGTGCCTTGACCAGGCAAGCCCAGGGTTTTGAACCGGCAACTTCAGTGTTTCCAGGTTGACGCTTTATCCACTGCACCACCACAGGTCAGGCAATGATTGATTTTTTTTTTTTTTTGTATTTTTCTGAAGCTGGAAATGGGGATAGACAGTCAGACAGACTCCCGCATGCGCCCGACCAGGATCCACCTGGCACGCCCACCAGGGGGCGACACTCTGCCCACCAGGGGGCGATGCTCTGCCCCTCCGGGCATCGCTATGTCGTGACCAGAGCCACTCTAGCGCCTGGGGCAGAGGCCAAGGAACCATCCCCAGTGCCTGGGCCATCTTTGCTCCAATGGAGCCTTGGCTGCGAGAGGGGAAGAGAGAGACAGAGAGGAAGGAGAGAGGGAGGGGTGGAGAAGCAGATGGGCACTTCTCCTGTGTGCCCTGGCCAGGAATCGAACCCGGGACTTCTGCACGCCAGGCCGATGCTCTACCACTGAGCCAACCGGCCAGGGCAATGATTGATTTTTAAAGAGAGAGGAAAGGAGAGAGAGAGAGAGAAAGAAACATCAATTTGTTGTTCCACTTATTTATGCTTTATTGGTTGACTTTCTTTTTTGCATATGCCCTAACCAGGGATCGAACCTGCAAGCTTGGCATAGCTGGACAATGCTCTAACCAACTGAACACCCAGCCAGGACTCTGACTCAGAATTTAATTAAAGCTAAGGGTCAAGGGCTTCTCCCAGGTTCTAATCCCAGCTCAGCTTTCTGAGAGTGCTAAAAATCCACGCTGGGTTCCCACAGCCCTAAGAATAAAAGCCAAGCCCTCATGGTCGCACAAGGCTGTCTTGTCCCCTCTGCCCTCTCCCCCGGCCCTCAATCCTCTCTCACTCCACTCTGGCTACATCAGCTGGCTTGTTATTCTTTGAGCTATTAAGACAGTTCCCACCACAGGGCCTGCACCTGCCCTCTCTCTCTCTCTCTCTCTTTTTTTTTAACAAGTTTTATTTTATTTTATTTTATTTTATTTTATTTTATTTTATTTTATTTTATTACAGAGACAGAGAGAGAGTCAGAAAGAGGGATAGACAGGGACAGATAGATGAGAAGCATCAATCATTAGTTTTTCATTGCGCATTGCGACACCTTAGTTGTTCATTGATTGCTTTCTCATATGTGCCTTGACCGTGGGCCTTCAGCAGACCAAGTAACCCCTTGCTCGAGCCAGCGACCTTGGGTCCAAGCTGGTGAGCTTTTGCTCAAACTAGATGAGCCCACACTCAAGCTGGCGACCTCAAGGTCTCAAACCTGGGTCCTCCGCATCCCAGTCTGACGCTCTATGCACTGTGCCTCTGCCTGGTCAGGCACCTGTTCTCTCTCTTGTCTTCCTTCTACCTGAATGCCTTGCCTAACAAGTAAGCCCCCAGTTGGCTCCACCCTCAGTCACCTGTGAGCCCCCAACATTGGATGAGCCATTTAATTTTTTCCAGAAGCAGCAGAAAGGAAATGATAGATAATGACATCAACTTCTCTCTCTCTCTCTCTCCATCTGCCAAATGAGCCTCATAGTGACCAAAACTGGCCAGAAGTGCAGGAGCCCACTGACCCCACCACTGAGGTCAGTCAGGCACAGAAGAGACAAGGTTCCTGTGGAAGTTGCTCCCCGAACCTTGCCCACCCATGCCCAGGTTACATCAGCCAGCCATGGAGTGCAGACCACTGGAGACACTGGTTCCAGCCCCGAGTCAGCCCCAATCATCTCAGTTTTCCACCGTGACATGGACTATGTATGACCCCCTTCCAGGTTCCAGCTGGGAGTTGGCCCTGACTGCCTCCATTTCCCCATTGTGACTTGGGAAGAAACCAAGAGCTAACATAGAGGGGGCAGAGTGTAATGGCCACCTGAGCCTGTGAAGGGCCACTTTGGGTGAAGCTGCCTTACAAGATGGAGATCAAGCCCATTCCGGTCCACAGGTTCCCCACTGATATCATCACTTCTCTCTCTTTGTGACTCAGTTCAGCTCACAACTCTTCCCCAGCTGCCAAGTAAATGACATATAAATGAGCTGCTATTTCATTTAAAGCAGACGCAAGCAAGTCATGCTTTTGATCCAATCTGACTCACTGGCAGAAGAGAGCAAATGGGGGGGGGGGCTGGATTGGGAGTGAGAGTGTGAGGCTCCAGGGAAGGAACGTCACTTCCTGGGCCTCAGGATCCCGAAGTGATCAATACAGCTGGGCTCCTTGGATTATATAGCTTTATCCTAGTCACTAATTCTGCCATTACTTATCTGTTTTCCCCCCGTGTGCCCAGCACTGGCAGGTGCTTGGGAAACAAGTATGGACAAAACACATAATCTCCCTTTCTCACCTTTTTGTAAAGAGATGCAAATACAGTAACTGTTCATATTACATTAGAAGGCAAGCAGTGCCACACACACACACACACACAAAATCAAGGGCAAGGAGGAGTTGGAGGTGTGGGGAGTTTGCAGTTTCAAATGGGGTGGTTGGAGGAAGCCTCGCTAAGGTGACATTGGAGCAGACTTGAAGGAGGTGAGGAAGGAGGTGGCATCTGGGGATCCTGAGGCCCAGGAAGCGACGTTCCTTCCCTGGAGCCTCACACTCTCACTCCCAATCCAGGTCCCCCCCCCCCCCCCCCATTTGCTCTCTGATGGCCGGGAGGACAGGCTGTAGAGTCCGAGAGCCAAGTCTGACTCAGGTGCTCACAGGCGCCCTCTGGTGGCTACGGAGGGGGGAACAGGCCGTATGCGGCGCCAGGAGACCAGGGTGGTGGGTGCGGGACCACGCTGGTCCAGAAGGGGATTGTAAGGGAGCTTGGGGGAAAGGATGAGACAATAGTGGGTGAGATGGTGGTGAGGCGGTGGAGGGATGGGGAGCAATCGTGAGGAGGGATGATGAGCTCCACCCAGGTGGAGGTGGAGGATGGGGTGATAAATAGGTGGGGTTTGGGGGTTTTGTTGTTGTTTAGTAATACAGAGACAGAAACAGAGCCTGGAAGGGAGAGAGATGAGAAGCATCAACTCCTCATTGCGGCACTTTAATTGTTCATTGACTGCTTCTCATATGTGCCTTGACTTGGGGGCTCCAGCTGACCCTTGCTCAAGCCAGAGCGACCTTGGGTTCAAGCCAGCAACCATGAGGTCATGTCTACCATCCCACACTCAAACCAGTGACCTGGGGTTTCGAACGTAGGTCCTCAGTGTTCCAGGTCGGCGCTCTGTCCACTGCGCCACCACCTGGTCAGGTTCTGGAAGTATTTTTAAATTGGAAACAACAGGTTTGTAGTAGATTTGGTGTGGAAATTAAGAGAACTAGATGAATGGAAGCCACCTCCAGGACTTGGGCCCGAGAACCTGGAGGATGGAACTGCTGTAAGGAGGAAAGGGCAGGTGCAGGAGGGGCAGGTTAGGAGAAATGGATAGTTCAGTATGGGAATTGTGAGTTTGGGACTCCAGTGGGAGGTGCATATGGACACTGGTAGGCAGCCAGCCGTGGAGGACCAGCTGGTTGTCTATGCTTCATAACAAATTCCCCCAAAAGCAATGGCTTAAAACAACACACGCATTTATCATTTCACGGTGTAGGGGCTGCAGAGCTGGTCTCTCTGCTCAGGCGGCATTGATAGTGTGGGCCAGTGCTGGGCCTTACTATAAAGAGGCTAGACTGGGGAAGGGTCAACTCTCAGCTCCCCCAGGTTGTCAGAAAACTTGTTCCTTGTTATTATAGGACTAGGGACCCTCTCTTGCTGGCTGTTGGCTGGAAGCCGCTCTCAATTCTGACCAGGTAGCCTTTGATCCCAAGTGAGGTGGGAGCCATGGAGGGTTTGGGGCAGAGGAGGGGCGAGGTTTGTTGTAAGAGGAGGGGAAAAGTAAAAATGGCTGTTGATTTCTTTAGTTATTCCTTCTCCATGTCTCCCATGCTCCTCCATGTAACACACATGCACAAAGATGCACAAGAAGAGCCAGGAGTTGTACCCCTTGTTTCCAATGGGTCCAGAACATCACTTGCCATGGCAAGTGCACAACAAATACCTGTTGAAGAAAGGGGTGAAGGGGAGCTGTCATCAACACTGTTGCAACTGCTGATCTGAGTTTTCACCACCCTTTTCTAAAAACCATTTGGGTCTGAAAGTGAGGATACACCCCCAGGAGGCTGGGTTTATTGAATGAACTGTTGTTTTCCATCCCTGGTATACAGAAGGTGGCAGGCCAGGTGTTCATAGGGCCTGTCACTTCATCCAGTGCCAGCTCACGCTTGATATGTGACTTCCCACCTCCCCAGTGCCTCGAAATTGTCCTTTGTCCAGTTGCTAGTCCCCTGACTCACACTCACGTGCCTCTGTGGCCGCCTGCCCCTTTTTACGTGGGGACTCTAACAAGGAAGCCTTGTTCTTCCCAGAGGACTGGAACACAGAGAACTTGCCAGCCTCTCTCCCTCCTCTATCCCGGAAAAAGCTGGCATTCTATATAGGATCAAGTAGGGACCAGAGCAACACTCTCTTCTACTAGGTACCCTGCTGCATGCCTGCCAAGTCCCCATTTACAGATGAGGACACTGAGGTTCAGAGGAAAAAAGAGCTCACATTCTGAGGACTGGGGGACTGGAGAGGGATCGCAGCAGGCTTTTCTGGAGCCCACAGAGTCCTACCCGACAAGGTCCTTTCTCCTCTCTGGCTTTATCCATCCTTCTGGTACAGCCCCTCTGGCCCCTTCGCCTGTTTGTATTTTGTTTGTTTTTTACAGAACAATAAATACCTTTATTACATAAGCTAAGACAGGAGGGAGGAGAATTTATTTGCCTTTCCGGGCCTTGATTTTTCTCAGAACTCCAGCCCCTTGCCCTCTAGCACACAGCCATCTGCGTGGCCACACTGGCCTGGTCTGGAAGTGAGACATGCAAGAAGCTTACCCTGCTGGGACTGCGGACTGCTCCCTCTAGAAGACTGCTGATTTTCACGTTTTTTCCCCTTTCATCATATTTCTCCTGAATTTTCTTTGATTGTTTTCTTTTTAAGGTTTTTACTTATTGATGAATTTTTAGAGAGAAAGGAAAGGAGAGAGAATGATTGATTTTTTGTTCCACTTATTTATTCATTCATTGGTTTATTTTTCCTTTTTTTTTTTTTAGCAAGAAAGGTAGAGAGAGTGACAGACAGGGACAGACAAACAGGAAGGGAGAGGAATGAGAAGCATCAACTTGTCGTGGCACTTTAGTTGTTCAGTGATTGCTTTCTCATGGGTGCCTTGACTGGGGAGGGGGGCTACAGCAGAGCGAGTGACCCCTTGCTCAAGCCAGAGACCTTGGGCTCAAGCCAGCAACCATGGGGTCATGTCTATGATACCACGCTCAAGCTGGATGAGCCCGCGCTCAAGCCAGCAACCTCGGGGTTTCAAACCTGGGTCTTCTGCGTCCCAGTCCAACGCTCTATCCACTGCACCACTGTCTGATCAGGCTTACTGGTTGATTCTTGTCCGTGCCCTGATCAGGGATTGAACCCTCAACATTGACGTATCAGGATGATGCTCTAACCAACTGAGCTACTTGGCCAGGGATCTTTGATCACTTTTGTTTAAAATCTGTTCCTTCTTAGAAGTCAGCTTGGCCTCCTTCTTGTGGTCCAGGGGTATAGTGGGACTTGTAGCACTGCCAATATAGTGTGCTGTCAAGCACAATGCAGTTCTTTACTAGGGTCTCGGTGCAGACTGATTCATTGTTGAATGTGTTTGCAGACAACGTCAGCAATCCTTGTTTTGCACATACAGCACTCAGCCCCAGCAGGTTGCCCACACCCAGCTTCAAGTCAGTGTACTTCTTGTTGCCTTGCTGCATACAGACTGTGTGTATGCGGTGGGGGCCAATCCTAAGTGTTTTTTGTTGTTGTTTTTTTTACAGAGACAGAGTCAGAGAGAGGGATAGACAGGGACAGACAGACAGGAACGAAGAGAGATGAGAAGCATCAATCATCAGTTTTTCGTTGTGTGTTGCGACAGCTTAGTTGTTCATTGATTGCTTTCTCATATGTGCCTTGACCATTGGCCTTCAGCAGACCAAGTAACCCCTTGCTGGAGCCAGCGACCTTGGGCTCAAGCTGGTGAGCTTTGCTCAAACCAGATGAGCCCGCGCTCAAGCTGGTGACCTCGGGGTCTTGAACCTGGGTCCTTCCTCATCCCAGTCCGACGCTCTATCCACTGTGCCACCGCCTGGTCAGGCCAATCCTAAGTGTTAACAGAAGGGCACCTCAGCTCATATTTTCACTTCTTGTGATAGGGCTTTCTCTTGCCCCTGATCGTGCAGTGCTTGTGCCAGTTGTCCTGAGAGACTCCCATGGCTCAGTGCCATCTGGAAAGAGGCAGCCCCTTGCTTTTTTTTAATTCAGTGAGAGGAGGGTCCGCAAAGAGACAGATGCCTGCATGAGCCCCAATCAGGATCCACCTGGAAAGCCCACTAGGGGGCGATGCTCTGCCCATCTGGCGTGTTGTCCTGTTGCTCAGCAACCAAGCTCTGCTTAGCACCTGAGGCAGAAGCCATGGAGCCATCCTCAGTGCCCAGGGCCAACTTGCTCCGATCAAACCATGGCTGCAGGAGAGAGAGACAGAAGCAAGAGGGGGGGGGGGTGGAGAAGCAGATGGGCACTTCTCCTGTGTGCCCTGGCTGGGAATCAAACCCTGGACATCCACACTCCAGGCCGATGCTCTACCACTGAGCAAACTAGCCAGGCCACCTCCCCCTTGTTGTTGTTTTTTTTAAATTTTTTTTTAATTTTTATTTTATTTATTCATTTAGAGAGGAGAGAGAGAGAGAGAGAGAGAGAGAGAGAGAGAGACAGGGGGGAGGAGCTGGAAGCATCAACTCCCATATGTGCCTTGACCAGGCAAGCCCAGGGTTTCGAACCGGTGACCTCAGCATTTCCAGGTCAACGCTTTATCCACTGTGCCACCACAGGTCAGGCCTCCCCCTTGTTTTTTTAAAATCACACCAGGCAGATCTGACCTCAGGGTCTTCGCACTCACTGTGCCTTCTACTTGGGACATCCTTTCCCAAACAGATGCTTGCTAATTCTCTTTACTTCCTTGAAGTCTTTGCTCAAACCTCTTAGTCTGAACAAATCTTTCTCTGACCACCCAACTTGATTTTACAACTTGCCCCAGCTCCTCACCAATCCCCCTTCCATCCATCACTAGCTAATATAATGTGTTTACCAGTTGCACAGTGGTAGGTTGGAGTTTGTCAGAGCTATAAAATGCGCACTTTTGTGAGTTAGCCAATGTCCTGTTGGTAGCCTGAAATCAGCTGTAATGGGAGTATCAACACTGCAAGAATCAGCATGCACTTCAAAGCAGGGCTTTTTGCTCTGAAGAGCCAGCCATTCAACATTTATAAGCACACAGCTCTGTTTATTATGTTTAGTGTTTGTGGTCTCTGGTTACCCCAATCCCCATTAGGATGTAAGCTCCTAGGGCAGGGGTCTGCCCACCTTGCTCTCTGCTGTCATCCTGGCACCTAGAACAATACTTGGCATCCAGTAGGCACTTAATAAATATTTGTTGAATTAGTGAGTAAGCCTCATCCTTAGCAACTGCTCATACTCTGAAAGCAGGACTCTCATGAAGGGAAAGACCCTACACAAATATAAATGGTAGTTAACTTCAGAGCAGGGGTTACTTGGAGATGGGAGATCTCAGAGTGTGTTAACCGTAACAGGAGACTGGCCTGAGGTTACTTGAATGCAAGTACACAGGATTCTTGGAGGAATACCTTCAGGAACCAGATGTCCTTTATGATTGATAAGCTCTGAAACTCTGACTCTTCTCGTGTCCGTGATGATGAAGGAAACAGTAAATGGGCAGGGTTGGGGATGGTATGGCTGGGAAAAAGGGTTTTGTAGCTTTCTAGCTTTATCTGCTGAGCTGTGGCTTTTGGAGCTCAATAAATATGCAGTGGCGCAGTTTCTCGGGGCTGATTCTGTCTCAGGAGTTTCAGCCCTCTGCTATACTATTCATCTGATGTGTCTTATTCCTTGCGAGTCCGAACCTAAAAGAAATTGTAACTCCCTCGTGACAAAACCTCTCAGCATGCCCTGATCTCTAGCACCATTATGCCAGTATTCAGAAACATCCTCTCACCCTTAGATAAAACAGTGGTACTGCCTAGCACCTTGACCTTTGGCCAGGCAATAAGACCCTGGATACTTTAGCTACATGACTCCATCTAAGCAACACACTCTGATCATCATGAGTCCAGCCCCATAACAACTCAAGATGCCGGAGAAACTCCTGGTATCGTGATCCTAGCCCTGGGGGTGATAGAGAAGAAACTCTATGGCCTTGGACTCCAGTGCCAAAGATAATCCTTTGTACGTCCATTCAGCACCTATTTATTCAGCGCCTGCTGCCATCTGAGTTGGACTGGAGATGCAGGACCATCTACCTTTTCCTGTGATCTGCCCCTGTCGCCAGTCCTAGACAATAGCAGGAACCTGGGGGACGGGAAGCTGGTTTAAAGAAGCACTACGTGTCTTTGCCTGGTAGTTAAGTTGTTTAGAGCATCCTCACAATACGCCAAGGTTGCTGGTTTGATTCCCGGTCCGGGCACATACAAGAATCAACCAATGGGGGAAAGAAAAGAATCAACCAATGAATGCCTAAATACGTAGTATAGATATCTCTCTCTCTTCTCTCTCTCTCTCTCTCTCTCTCTCTCTCTCTCTCTCTCTCTCGTAAACCAGCCAATAAAAAATTTTCTTTGAAGAAAAAGAAGCACGGCGCCCTTGTCATTCGCACTAATACACGAATGTGTATTACGGAATGTACGGGAGCCACCAGGTACGCGCCACTCCTGAAGCCGGTTCCCGGAGGTGCGCCAGTCAGATCGCGCGGGTATGCAAAGTCTGGATAAACCAGTGGCTGGGAAGAAGGGCGGGGTGCGGGGCGCTGCGGCATGCGTGGCCTTGTGGGAAACGAAGCCCCAGGACGTAGACCCCCCCACCCCCACCCAGCGCCCGCAGCATACTGGGAATGTGGGCGAGGAGGGCGCAGGGGCTACCGGGACTTGTGGACCGAGACCGTGCGCGCTACTAGGGCGGCGGAAGCAGTGACCGAAGCCGGTCCGTAGTTGCTGACCAGACCCGGAGTTTCCCACGCGACTCCAGTCTGCAGGATGTGAGCTAAGACGAGGGCAGCGGCCGGGGCACCATGGCCAGCTAAAAGAAGCAGATGAACCTCAGGTCCTGCTGGCCAAGATCGTCCCCAGTGGTGGCGGCGCCGTGAGTACCCGACCGCCGGGACTCCGCCCCTGCCCTTGACGGTACTGGGCATCCACAGCCCATCTGGGCCAGCTGGGACTCGCAGCGTTGGCCTTGGAAGCTGAATCCTGACCCCATTCCATACTCAGGCCCCCCAGACCAACCTGTCCTACCCAGACCCCTGCTCCAGACAGCCAGGTACAAACCTGCACCCTCCCTGCAGATCCACCCACAACTCCACCTGGACTCTTCTCTGATATTTGCCCCACCTTATCACCCAGACCCGGCTGCAAGGCCCCCATCCTGCACAAACCCCCTGAGCCCCCTCTTGTTATATATAGGTGCAGACACTGCAGCTGAGAGAAGCTCCTTGGCCAGTTAACTTCCCTGTGGGGCTATGGTCTGGGCGCTGACCTTAACCGCCCCCCTGCCAGGCATACCTAATTGTCCCAAGTCCTCCACCTGCAGCCTCTCCCACCGGGGGTTTCCCAACCTCTGACATTGCTGGGATTTGGACCTCAGTGTTCTCAGGGCACCGTGGGATGAGCAGCACTTTGGCTCCCGCCCACTTGATGCCAGGAACACCCCCAATCATGACAACCACTGATGTCCCCTGACATTGTCCAGTGTCCACCAGGGGGAAGGAGGCTGAATTACTCCCGGGGAGAACCACTGTACTAACCCTTTAAAAAAGCAGTAGTTCTCAGGTCTCAGTCTGAGATGAGATGGAGAGGGTAGCTTACCACATGACCAAAGAATTTTTATTTTTTTATTTTTTTTTATTTTTCCAAAGTTAGAAGCGGGGCGTCAATCAGACTCCCGCATGTGCCCAACCGGAATCTACCCACATGCCCACCAGGTGGCGGTGCTCGGCCCATCTGGGGCATCGCTCTCCTGCAGCTGAAGCCATTGTAGCGCCTCAGGCAGAGGCCACAAAGCCGTCCTCAGCGCCCAGGTCAACTTTGCTCCAATGGAGCCTTGGCTGCGGGAGGGGAAGAGAGACATAGAGGGAAAGGGGAGAGGGAAAGGTGGAGAAGCAGATGGGCGCTTCTCCTGTGTGCCCTGGGCAGGAATCAAACCTGGAACTTCCACACGCTGGGCCAATGCTGTACCACTGAGCCAACCAGCCAGGGCTTGACCAAAGAATATTTACATTCTGTGCTCCAGATCACAGAGTCCCCTGCCAGCCAGAAATGGAATTTGAGCTGCACAGGTCATTTAAATTCTCCGGAAGCCATGGTGAAGAACACAAAAAGAAATAGGTGGCATAATTAAAATAAAGTGACTTTTCCAAGGAAACACCAAATGGCAGGTGACAATGGTGCTGCAGGAGGGTACAGAGGCCCAGGGAGCCCTGGAATGGGCGGTCACAGTGGCTTCTATGGAGGATTTGGCAGTGGCATCGGGGCCAAGGTTGTGACCAGATAGAGGTCAGGGCCAAGGCCACAGAGCTCAGGGAGGCAACGCCATGGATCCCCATCACCAAGCTGGGCCACCTAGTCAAGGATATGATCAAGTCCCTAGAGAGCTATCTCTTCTCCCTGCCCGTCAAGAAATCTAAGATCATTGACTTTTTCCTGGGGGTGTCCCTCAAGGACAAGGTTTTAAAGATTATGCCAATGCAAAAGCAGACACGCCCTGGCCAGAGGACCCAGTTTAAGGTATTTGTTGCCATTGGTGACTAAAATGGACATGTTGGTTGGAGTGTTAAGTGTTCAGAGAAAGTAGCCACTGCCATCCTTGGAGCCATCATCCTGCTCAAACTCTATTGTACCTGTGTGGACAGGCTATTGGGGGACGAGATCGGCAAGCTCCACACTTGCCCTTTGCAAGGTGATGGGCCACTGTGGCTCTGTGCTGGTGCGCCTCATCCCAATCCCCAAGGGCACTGGCATTGTCTCAGACCCTGCGCCCAAGAAGCTGCTGCTGATGTCCACTATCAACAACTGCAACAACTCAGCTAGGGCTGCACTGCCACCCTGGGCAACTTTGCCAAGGCCCCCTTTAATGTTATTGCTGAGACCTACAGCTGTCTCACCCCTCACCTTTGGAAAGAAGCTGTGTTCACCAAGTCTTTTTTTTTTTTTTTTTTTTTTTTTTGTGGCAGAGTCAGGGAGAGTCAGAGAGAGGACAGATAGGGACAGACAGACAGGAACGGAGAGAGATAAGAAGCATCAATCATTAGTTTTTCTTTGCGACACCTTCATTGTTCATTGATTGCTTTCTCATATGTGCCTTGACAGTGAGGCTACAGCAGACCACGTAACGCCTTGCTCAAGCCAGCGACCTTGGGCTCAAGCTAGTGAGCCTTGCTCAAACCAGATGAGCCTGCACTCAAGCTGGCGACCTCGGGGTCTCAAACCTGGGTCCTCCACATCCCAGCCCAATGCTCTATCCACTGCCCCACCGCCTGGTCAGGTTCACCAAGTCTTCCTATCAGAAATTCACTGATTTCTTATAAAGACCCACACCAGAGTGTCTGTGCAGAAGACTAAAGCTCCAGCTGTGTCTACCACATAATTTTATACAAGAACAATAAAATGAATTAAGCCTGTTAAAAAATAAATACATATATACTGTGAGTTTTATAAAATATGAAATAAAATGTACTTTATATACCCATGCTGACCCTGAGAAAACTATACCTGCCAAGAAGGACTCCCTTGTAATTTATTGGGCCCAATTTCATAACCAGAATCTAGTAGCCATTGTTTACAGGGGCCTCTCACACAAGCTGCATATCAGAGAAAAGCCACACACTTTCACTTCCAACCCCCCCACCACCACCTCTGCTGCCGCCCACCCCCCACCCGCCACTCTGCACCGTGCTCCTGCCCACTGAGTCAGCTATTAGAACTCCCAGGATTGAAACTTGACCTATAGGACTGAGCCATTCCCCATCAAATCAGAGCTGTACAGCTATATCCTCATTTGCATCTTTATGGACCAATTGGAGTATTCCAACTACTCAGTGCTTTTTGGGCCAAACTAGAGATTTAGAGTCCTCATTTACATGAAACTGACCAACCAAGGGTGGGCCCGGAACTCTTGTTTATATAAGCCAGCTTTACCTCTGTCCCCGTAAAGGGCACTTTCAGTTTCCATTGGGGGCTATTTCCCTGCCTGAAGTTTTCCAATAACTTACTTAAGTATCTGTTTTAAGTTGAAATTTAAATTAAAAATTACCGTTCAGGTAGCCAGTAGCTGAAAGTAGCTGGTGACTCTGCCCTGGACCAAGTTTGTTGTGTGACCTCCCTGGCTTGTCTCTGCTGGAATTAATCAGGCTGCAACCACTGGTCTGGGGCAAGAAATTGCACACAGTGGGTCCAAAGCTAGTTCTGGTACCCATGCCAAATCCAATTTGAATTCATCACCACCATCTGCTCTTTCCAAAGTTGACCACCTTCAGGTCTCCCTTCCTCTTTTGTAACTGCTCCCAAAGCCCCAAGCTCCATTCACCTCCCAGCACAGTCACCTGGCCCTGAGGCCTGACAACCACAAGAAGCTCAGTGGTGGGTCCCTGAGCAACCCCCCAGCTCCCCAGCCAGGACCCCATCAGCAAAGAGCTGCTGCTGAAAGACAGCATTGCCTGAGGTAGCCACAGGCCTGAGGTCAGGGATAAAGTTTCTTAGGGCCCCAGTCCCACTACCTCCTATTCAGGTTGCCCTGCCTCAGTGTCTTAGAGCCAGCACCCCCAAATCCAGTCTCACCAAAATGTGCCTCCCAGCCATGTGGGGCAGGTGAGGGACCTAGGCACCCATGAAGCCCCTCACCTTCACCCATCTATCTCTCCTTGGGATTGCTCACCTGAGCCCTCTTCCCTGGGTGAGGGATGATCCAGAGTACCTGGGGAGGCCAGGCCCAGTTTCCAGGCCATTCCAGCCAGTCTGAACCGAGCCTTCACCACTGAAAGCCTCCATTTCTCTTGACACTCCTGATGACTTAAATCTCAGGCCCCCAGATGTCCTGCGGGCTGGGCAGCATGCACCTCCCTGGCTCTGACAAACATGAGACAGCCACCTTCCACCACCTGTTTTGCCAAACTTGGATTTGGCTTCAAAAACAGATTGATCAAGCAACATCATTTTCACAGGCATTCCATGCTATTTATTCAGGCTCCTGACCCACCAGCTTGGTGCCCTGGTGTTGGGCCCCCTCAGTTTAGCTCAGGGGCCGACTCAAAGGCCTGATGGACTGGAATAGCCCTTTCCACTCTAGAGCCTTCTGTGTGGTTATAAATTTTTCCCATTGATTTTGAGAGAGGAAGGGAAAGAGTGTGGAAGAGAGAGAAAGAGAGCGTCAATTCATTCCTTTTAGTTCTGCACCCATTAATTACTTATACGTGTCTTGACCAGTGTTCGAAATAATGCCCCCGGAGCCCAGCCAGCACCCTCAGGATCAGGCCAGCTCCCTCTGGACAGAGCTAGCAACCCCAGAATCAAACCAGTGACCTCAGCACTCCAGATGACACTCTATTGTGCCACCAGCCAGGGCTGTGTGGTTATTTATTAAACAGACTCACCCAGGTTTCCACTGACCCTGAGACCACCAAAACAGGGAGTGACTTCAAGGGGCAGGACTTCGGCTGACATTTCAGGTCTGGGGCCCTCCAGCACCAGAGCTGGGTGGGGGACCCAACAGGGGTTCCAAATGACGCAGCTGTGTTCTCACAGCTGCAGCCCACCCCAAATAAAGAGTCTCAAGGCCCCCAACTAACCAGTGGTGCCAGTGAGGGGAGCTTGCCCAGACCCATGGGAACGGTGTCCTGGAAGCAACAGGCATCTCCAGGGCTCCCTCTCCTCAACACCCTCCTTGGCCCGAGTCCCCTGCAGAGCACCAGTGTTGGACCGGAGGCCAGGATATGGGGGTTGGAAGGAGGGGCTGGGACCCTCTGTGGGAAGAAGGCTTCCTGCTGAGGCTGCTGAGCACTTCCTCTCGGGTGTGGACAATGCCCAGTGCCGGGAAGGGGGATCTGAGGGCAGGCTCTGCAGGAAGCCCAGGCCAGGGGTGGGGGGTGAGCAATAGAGCAAGGACCTCAGCCCCAAACATGTCAGCTCCCATAGACTCAGTCTTCCAGGAACAAGACCACATGTCTCAGGTGCAGGTGTTAAATCAGTTCAGCCCCGCCTTCCCCCATCTCCCTACCCCTGCTATTTATTGTTCCCCTCAGGTTCACAGGGTCCCCCTCTCACCCCACCCTGGGGTCCAGCCAGACTCTCTATGCTCCTGACCCATCCCTCTCTTCTGCCCTCCTCCCCCCTCCCACTCCTTACTTCTCCACTGCCCTCTTCTCCCCCCTCCCCAAGCTCCACCTTTGCCCAGAACCTTCTTCATCTATTCAGCCCACGTGTCCTCAGGATGATGGCATTGACTGCCCCCCCCACAACCCAGATTATGGGGTTCTCCTTTGTGCTCTCTCTAACAGCAATATGAGTCTCAATGTGAAGATTCACCCATCACTCACATAGATAGAGATCAGATCTGGGAACTTGTGATGGGCAGCAGTGCAGGAGGCAAGGCTCAGAGAGCTGGGTCACACCCTGCAAGGGGCCTCAGCTGCCAGGGCAGCAGGAAGTGGGGTCAGGGGCTGGGAAGAGGGCCACTCAGCAGGCCAGCTGCCCCCAGCCAGGGTTAAGGGCCCAGCTTCCCGAGAAGGGCCCACACCTCCGGGCTGGGGAGGACAGAAACTTGGAGTCCACTTTCCTGTGTGGCATTCCCCGGCACTAGGGCGCCGGGGCGGGGGGACCAAGGAAGATTGACTATGAGTTCACACACGTAGAACATCACCTCTCGAGGTTCCCTGAGAAGCCTCAGTTCTCTTCTTATGCTCCCAGTCCCTCTGAGCCTCAGTTCACCCCTTCAGCTCCCAGCCCTTCCTCTTGGGCCTCAGTTTCTGCCTCTGACTAAGGCTGAGGAGATGCAGACAGGCAGAGCAGTGGTGCTTAGAAATCCCATCTCCTGGCTGCCCAAGAGAAATAGGCACAGGCCACACCCTGAAGTTGGCTGGAGGCAAACCTCTGTACTTTTCTTCCTGTGTGCCTATTACAGGGTCTGGGGCAGGTGAGGCCACAGCAGACAACATCTCCCCCAGAACAAGGGAGTTGTGACTTCAGCTACACAACCTCATTAAGTGCTGTGAGGAAAATGCCACTGGAGCCCTGGCTAGTTAGCTCAGTTGGTTAGAGCATCTTCCTGATACACCAAGGTTGTGGGATCCAGGGCGCATACAAGAATCAACCAATGAATGCATACATAAATAAGTGGAACATCAAATCAATGTTTCCTTCTCCTTCCCTCTAGACAAAAATCAACTTTTTTTTTTTTTTTTTTTACACAGAGACAGAGAGGGAGTCAAAGATAGGGACAGACAGAAAAGGAGAGAGATGAGAAGCATCAATCATCAGTTTCTCGTTGTGACACCTTAGTTGTTCATTGATTGCTTTCTCATATGTGCCTTGACCACGGGCCTTCAGCAGACTGAGTAACCCCTTGCTGGAGCCAGCAACCTTGGGTCCAAGCTGGTGAGCGTTGCTCAAACCAGATGAGCCTGCACTCAAGCTGGCGAGCTCAGGGTCACAAACCTGGGTCCTCCGCATCTCAGTCCAACGTTCTATTCACTGCGTCACCTCCTGGTCAGGCTAAAATCAACCTTTTTAAAGTTTATTTAATTTTTATTTATTTATTTATTTTTTACAGAGACAGAGTGAGTCAGAGAGAGGGATAGACAAGGACAGACAGACAGGAATGGAGAGAGATGAGAAGCATCAATCATTAGTTTTTCATTGCGCGTTGCAACACCTTAGTTGTTCATTGATTGCTTTCTCATATGTGCCTTGACCGCGGGCCTTCAGCAGACCAAGTAAACCCTTGCTGGAGCCAGCGACCTTGAGTTCAAGCTGGTGGGCTTTACCTCAAACCAGATGAGCCCGCACTCAAGCTGGCGACCTCGGGGTCTCGAACCCGGGTCCTCTGCATCCCAGTTCGATGCTCTATCCACTGCGCCACCGCCTGGTCAGGCTTAAAGTTTATTTAAAAAGAACAGAAAAGCCTGACCTGTGGTGGCGCAGTGGATAAAGTGTCAACCTGGAAGTGCTGAGGTTGCCGGTTCAAAACCCTGGGCTTGCCTGGTCAAGGCACATATGGGAGTTGATGCTTCCTGCTCCTCTCCCTTCTCTCTCTCTCTCTCCCCTCTCTATAATGAATAAATTTTTTTTAAAAAATCTTTAGGCCCTGGCCGGTTGGCTCAGCGGTAGAGCGTCAGCCTGGCGTGCGGGGGACCAGGGTTCGATTCCCGGCCAGGGCACATAGGAGAAGCGCCCATTTGCTTCTCCACCCCCGCCCCCTCCTTCCTCTCTGTCTCTCTCTTCCCCTCCCGCAGCCAAGGCTCCATTGGAGCAAAGATGGCCTGGGCACTGGGGATGGCTCCTTGGCCTCTGCCCCAGGTGCTAGAGTGGCTCTGGTCGTGGCAGAGCGACACCCTGGAGGGGCAGAGCATCACACCCTGGTGGGCAGAGCTTCGCCCCTGGTGGGCATGCCGGGTGGATCCCGGTCGGGCGCATGCGGGAGTCTGTCTGACTGTCTCTCCCCGTTTCCAGCTTCAGGAAAAAAAAGAAAAAAAAAATCTTTAAAAAGAACAAAAAAATGCCTGACCTGTGGTGGCGCAGTGGATAAAGCGTTGACCTGGAACACTGAGGTCGCCGGTTTGAAACCCTGGGCTTGCCTGGTCAAGGCACATATGGGAGTTGATGCTTCCTGCTCCTCCCCCTTCTCTCTCTCTCTCTTTCTCTCTCTCTCTCTCCTCTCTGAAAATTGAATAAATAAAGTCTTTAAAAAAACTTCAAAAAAAATAAAAAGAACAAAAAAAGAAAATACATCTGGATTAAGTGAAATAGAGGAGAGGGCTGTGGGAAGATGGTTGGGGAGGACTCTGAGGAGGCAGTGTCTGGGCAGAGACTGAACAGGGAGAGTGAGGGCACAGCCGTGCTTAGGCCTGAGACTGCCTAATCCCACAGGGCTCTGGCCAGCAAGGAGTTGGGTTTTTCTTTTATGCCACAGACAGCCTTAGGGTGCTCAGAAGGGTGTATCTGAAACAACTCTGGGTGCCAAGTGATGATCAGCTGGGAAGGGTGGACAGGGAAATAGGGACCAGACTGAGGGTCACCAAGCAAAGGATAGAGCAGGGGTCCCCAAACTTTTTACACAGGGGGCCAGTTCACTGTTCCTTAGACCATTGGAGGGCCGGACTATAAAAAAAACTATGAACAAATCCCTATGCACACTGCACATATCTTATTTTAAAGTAAAAAATCAAAATGGGAACAAATACAATATTTAAAATAAAGAACAAGTAAATTTAAATCAACAAACTGACCAGTATTTCAATGGGAACTACGGGCCTGCTTTTGGCTAATGAGATGGTCAATGTGCTCCTCTCACTGACCACCAATGAAAGAAGTGCCCCTTCCGGAAGTGCGGTGGGGGCCGGATAAATGGCTTCAGGGGGCCGCATGTGGCCCGCGGGCCGTAGTTTGGGGACCTCTGGGGTAGAGGATTCGGGCATTGAGAAAATGAGGTTCTCAGGACTGGCTGATGACTACTGTGGTAGGGCGGCTGGCCATGGTCCCTTCCCAGGCCTCTCCTGTGGAACCCAGACCCAAGTCTCTCTGTGGAACAGAGTATAGAGGCACCCCCATGCCAGGGGCTCCCAGGTTCCACCAGCCTGCCCCTTTGACAGTGGGGAGAGGGAGCTCCAGTGGCGCAAAGCTTAGTGCGCTGTAGTTATACAACGGGGGATGCTCAGAGGGAGGTCATGATGTGTCCCAGGCACGGGCGGGCCTCAGCTCCATCACCCCAGAAGACCCCACCACCCCGGAAGAACCCTCTCCCCCAGGAGGTTCCATCATTAGAGACCCTCGCCCAGCAGGCGATCCCCCCCCCACACCACCACCACCACACACAGGAGCTGGAAGGCAGTTGCTTTCCACCCTCCACCCCCCACCCCCCGGGCGCGGGCGCAGTTGCTCGGGGCAGTGAAGGTCAGATTCTGCCGACCGGGTGTGAGCGGGTTTGGTTTTCCATTCACTTGACCTCGACGGTCACCGCACCCCCACCCCCGCACACCCCCGCTCCATCTTCCGATGGATCTTCCCGTCTCTGAAAATGAGACCTGGAATTGACCCAGACCTTTCCGACCCATCTGTTGTGGCCTCGGCCCAGCATCCCCATTTCTGGCCCCCAGCCCCTGCCTCTCTGTCGCCTCCAGGGTCGCGGGTCAGGACGGGAAACCCCTTCGGGAAACCCCCTTGGAACAGCTGGAAGAGGGGGCGGAGAAGCAGGGTTGTAGGGCGGCGAGAAGGAGCCAGAGGCACCACTATTTAAGCCACTTCCCTCGAGGGCCGGGGGCCGTGGACAGAGCAGAGGACCCAGCATGGAACAGGGCCTGGCCTTTCTGCTTTCCCTTTTCATGGGGCTCTTCCAGCAAGGCCTCGGTGAGCAGGGGAAGAAACTCCGAAAGGGGAAGGGGCTTTAGGAAAGAGGAGGGAGCAGATGTGAAGGGGGTTCCGAGGCGGGGGTGGGGTGGGGTGGGAGGGGCTTAGGTAACAAGAGGGTATTCTGAGAGAGGAGGGGGTTGGGCCAGGGGCGGTGGGGGAGATTCAGGGAGGGTGATGGGGCATCCTTCACACGCCCGTCTTGGGGGAGACAGGGCTAAGAGGTTTAGGGGCTCGGGCAGAGAGAGAGCTCAGGACAAGAGTCTGAGGCTGGGTGCGCGGGGTGGGTTGGGGAACGGGGCTCAGAGCGCCGTCTGCCCACAGGTGGGCCCCTGGAGGTGGAGCCCCACGAGCCGGTGGTGGCGGTGGCCGTGGGCGAGTCGAGGCAGCTTACCTGCCGCCTGGCCTGCGCGGGCCACAGCGCCTCCTCGGTACAGTGGCGGGGCCTGGACACCACTCTGGGTGCAGTGCACTCCGGCGCCGGCAGCAGCGTCCTCTCCGTCCGCAACGCCTCGCTGTCGGCTGCGGGGACCCGCATATGTGTGGGCTCCTGCGGGAACCTCACCTTCCAAAAGAGCGTGGAACTCCTGGTGTTCGGTGAGCCCCCGCCCGTCCTTTCCTCGCCGCCTTCGCACAAATCGGGCCCACCTAGCAATTTTGCTTTATCTCTGTCCTTTTGCCACCTCTTCCCAGGAGCCTTCCCGGATTGCCCACCCCGTTCCAGCTCAAAGCCTGCTTCACAGCTCCTTAGTCGCTCTGCAATCCATTCGCCCTTCCGACATCCCTCCCTTCAGGCCTCCCAGCCTTCTCTGCCCTGCTCCCAACTCACTCCCAAGCCTCCCCCCCCCCCATTCCTGACCACCCTTTCTGCTCTGCACCCTTCTCTAGCATCTTATATTCTAGCCACGCAGGGTGTGAATAATGAGTCTTCCCTGTCCCTGTGCACCAGCAGTCCCCACTTCCCGCTTGGCCTCATTCCCATACCCTCTTCTTCAGGGCCGTTTTGATCCTCTGGGCTCAGCCCACCCCCCTCCAACCCTCCCTACACAGCCTTCCCGAACCAGCTGACTGTCTCCCCAATGGCCCTGGAGGCCAAGCAGGACCAGGAGTTGGCCTGCACGGCCCACAACGTTACACCTGCCGACCCTGATGCCCTCTCCTTGTCCCTGCTCCTGGGGGACCAGGAACTGGAGGGAGTGCAGAGCCTGGGCCGAGATGAGGAGGAGGAGCCCCAGGAGGGCGAGGACCTGCTGTTCCAAGTGACAAAGCGCTGGCTGCTGCCCACCCTGGGGACACCTGCCCCACACACCCTCCACTGCCAGGCGACCATGAGGCTGCCTGGCTTGGTGCAGAGCCACCGCCTGCCCATTCCAGGTGAGTCTTCAGGGTCCTGACTGCCTTGTGCCTTAGTGTCTCCCAGGAATTGGGGGAAGTCATGCCACCCAGCTCCTATGAGCCTTGATGAGCAGTGATCAGTGGCTTTTCTGGAATCCTGGTTCTGCCCCTCACCGGCTGGCTCCCCATCTAGACAGAGTACTTGCAGCAGGTGGAAAAATTGCATTCCATCTTTAGTTTGCCCCTTAGGGCAGCCAGAGTGATTCTTCTCAATTGTTTTGTCTATTCATCCATTAAATGGATTTACTGAGCACCTACCCTGTGCCAGGCCCCATTTGGTCCCATACCTGTCCTCCCAACTTGGTTTCTGACCCCCACCCTCACCCCTCAAATCTGTCCTCTTCACAGCAGCCACCAGAGGATGCCTGTGATGACCTGAGTTAGGTCCCATTCCTCTTCTGCTCATAGCCCTTCAGGGCTCCCACCTCTTTTCAAATAAAAGCCAAAGTCTTCCCCCGGGGTCTCCAACGCCCTGCCCCGACCTGGCGCATCACCTCCCTGCCCTCACTTCCTCCCTCTCACCCCCTTACTCACTCTGCTCCAGCTAAAAAGGCCTCCTAATGTTCCTCCAACAGGCACAGTCCCACCTCAGGGCCTTTGCTGTGCTGTGTCCTCCACTGGGAATGCTCTTCCTATAGATCTTTCCATGACTCCCTCACTCACCTCCCTCAGGTCACCTTCCAGTGAGGCTTCCTGACCTCCCCTTACCCCTCACACATGTACATGTTTACACACACACACACCCCCATTCTCTCCTGTTGAATGTTTCTTGACACCTTTTATCAACATCTGACATCCTAGATGCCTTCTTTATTTTTTCTCCATTATCTATCTACCTGCTCTTGGCTTCACCAAGGTAAGAATGTGTGTCTTGTTCATGATTGTGTTCCCAATGGCTAAAACAGTGCCTAGAGCATAGTATGTATTGAATAGATATCCTCTGAATGAATGAATAACTGTTATCATGGTGCCCAGCACATAGCAGGTACACAATAAATACTTGCCAAATGATGAACAAATGGTAACATTTAACATGGGCGCTGGCATACAGTAGGTGCTCAATTTGTGTCAGATGTGCCCTTCCCTCGCTCTACCTCTCAGTCTCATAATAATAAAATTCAGTGCTCACCAACCCTATGCTCTGGGTGCATGTATGGGCCTAGGTGGGGGGTTCTCACCTCCTTTGTAGTTGAGGAAAGTGAGACAAGGAGTTCAGAAGTTCCCTCAATGTCAGGGGGTCCCAAGAGACCAACCCCACTCCTACCCACTGGGATACATTGCAATTTGCCCAACTGGCCCAAGGTGGGACTTGGAGAAGTTCTGGTCCAACCCCCAGTACAGATGGAGAGACTGAGGCAAGGAAGGGGACTGGGGCAACAGAAAGAAAAACAGCTGCCCTCTTTTCCAGTTCGGCACAGCCTGACCTCCCAGGAGCCCCCCATCACAACCTCCCGGGATACCACCCTGGAGCAGGACTCCACCCACAGCCCTGGGAGTCCTGGCCCCAAGCCAGAAAACAGCTCCACCAGGCCCTGCCACCCTGAGATCCACAGGTTGCCAGCACCAGGGGGTCTGGAGCTGCTGTGTGAAGCAGCCTGTGGCCCTGACATAACTGTGCATTGGACCCAGGCACCCAGCGACCTGGCGGCTTACGAGAGGTGGGAGGCTGGGGCCCAGGCTTCCCTGACTGTGCTGTGGGCCGGATGCAGCCCCGAGGGCTGGTTCCAGTGTCGCCTAGATCCAGGGGGCCAGACAGCCAGTCTGTACCTACTCCCAGAATTCTGTGAGTTTGGGGGACTGAGGAGGGCATTGGGGGAGCCTAGGAGGGAGGAAGCCTTGCATAAAGACCTTAGACAAGGAGGTGCCCTGCCCAGCCTCAGTTTCCCCAACTCTCCAGTGGGCTTCCTCAACACTATAAGATTATAGTTGCCTGGCATGACAATGAATACAAATTTCAGGAATTAAGTAGATTTCACAGCAGTTTCTAAACTCTGACCTTTAGAGACTACAACAGCCTGTGGAATAAAAACTGAAAACAGCCACTTAGGTCTTTTTAAATTTTTTAGTAGCCACATTCAGAAAAAAATGTAAAAAATAAGATATTTTCTTTTAAAATCGCTGTTCTAAGCTGTTATTTTAGGGAATTTGTAAATTTGGAAGCCCTTGGCAGGCTCTGCTGTGTTTCTCTCCACAACTTGCAAAGAGGTATACAGGCTCCCAATGCTTCTCTCTCCAGGTTCCCCACCAATGTCGGAAACTCTGTGGGTGGGCACCTTGGTGCTGGGGCTGCTCCTCCTGGTGTTCCTCACCTATCGCCTGTGGAAACGCTGCCAGGCTCACCAGCACCCCTGAAATGGCCTGCCTTCCCTTCAACTCAGTTGTGACTGGAGGATTTTGCAGGGTTCTTATAAAACCCAGTGCTCACCAACCCTACGCTCTGGGTGCATGTGTGGACCTGGACAGCATGAGGGCTGACCAATGGCCTTTGTCCTGATGGCCAACACATTGAGGGCTCCCCAGCTGGCTGGGTTTCCCCTCCATGGAACTCCTGGCAAGCCCTACCCCAGCTGGAGAATAAAGAGCATCTGGTCTGACCTCAGTGGCTTTTGTTGTGGCTTCTGTTGTGGTAGGAAGACCCTGGGCAATTAATTCCCCAGGCTGTCCCCAGGCTGGGGGAGTGTGCTTGGGGAGGGATAATACAAATGCTGTTACTGTCCCTGATGCAGGGACCCTGAAGTTTCAAAAATAACTAAGTCATCAAAAGAAACGAAAAATGTATTGGGGGGGCAGTGTGGGTAGACACAGAAGAAGGTGACTTATTAAGGGAGCTAAGGAGGGGAAAGAGCTGAAACACACGCTAGAACTGAGATCAGCAGATACCAGGGGCTTGAGTCTGTGGGTACTGGGGAGCCATGGGAAAACTGAGAGCACTTGAGCATGCAGTGTGAGAAAGCCCTCCGGTGGTGAGGCAAAGTAACAACAGCCTGGGATGGGGAAATAGAGACAATGGGTGGTTTACTCATCCTCGAACACGCACAAGGGACTAGAGGCCGTGGGAGTCCAGAGCAGACCCCTAATGCAGCCTGGTGGGTGGCTGGGACGGAGGGTCCCCACAAGGTGAGCTATTAACTCAAACCAAGACTGGGTTAGGCTAAAAGCAAGCTGAGCGCAAAGTCTCAAAGACGAAAGTCAGAAAAATGGGACGGGGCAGCGCTCGGTCCTGGAATCCAAGTGGATCCATCCCCTCTCAAGCACTGCCAAAGCTTCTTTGGTAAGCGAGGTGGCTGGTTGCTAGGGAACCATGCCAAGCAAGGACTCGCCCACTACCAAGATGGCAAGCAATGCTGCTTCATGCCAGAAACCAAGCCCTTCTTTGGGAAGCCATTTTAGAGTCTGGCAAAGTTCAGGTGCTGGGCCTAAGCCAAGAAAGTCGACCAGTACACGTACAGAGGAAATTCGAGGGAGAATGCCAACGCGAACCTGAGCGAAAGGGTGGCCTGCATCTTTGTCCTTAACAAAGATGGCCAACAGGAGGCGCCAGTGCACGGTGAAATATGGCGGCGCTTCCGGTCCCGCTGCCCTCAGCTAAGATGGCGGCAGTGGAGAAGCGGCGGCTGGCCATAGTCCCTGCGGCCAGTTTCACAGACAGCGGTCGGCCGTCGGTGTCCCGGGCGGCGGCAACGGCAGAGAGCGAGGAGGACTTCCTGCAGCAGGTCGGAGTGACAAAGATGCTACGCGCAGCTCTGCTGAAGGTGCTGGAGGCACGGCCCGAGGAACCGATCTCCTTCCTGGCGCACTACTTCGAGAACATGGGCTTGAGTACGCCTGCAAACGGCGGCGCCGGGGAGCCCCCGGGCCAGCTCCTGCTGCAGCAGCAGCGCCTGGGCCGCGCTCTGTGGCACCTTCGCCTGGCTCACCACTCCCAGAGGTGCGGGACTGGGCCGGGCCTGGGCGGGTAGGGTACCCCGACGGGACTTCAATTCCCAGCGTGCTCCGGCGCGGCTCCTCGCCCCGGGCCCAGCACTTGAGCGTGTTGCATGCTGTGAACTGTAGTCCGCGGTGTCTCCCTGGCGCGGGGTGAACCCGGACTGCAATGAGCTGTAGGTCCCCAACGTAGCCTGGCGGTAATTCGCGTGCTATACGCCGGTCCCGATATCTTCTGCCAGCTTCGTCTTTTGTGATGCCTTTTTGTAGGTAATGAGTTCCCCCTTGCAGCCCACCCAACATTTTGGAGCCCAGAGAGCAAGCACTCCCAAGTCCCTCCTAGATGGCTCGTTAGGAGCATAACATCACCATTAGAAAGAATATGAATATAGGTCTGGGCTGTGGAGGACAGAAGGCAACCTAGTCACCTAAGGCCTCTATCTTAGAGGGAGGCACCCAGCGTGCTGGAGGGGTATCTTGGAAGAGCCTGGTGTGACGCAGAGAAAAGGTGGTGCCTCTGATGCACTGTCCTGTAGACTGTACAAGTGTAATGTGGGATCCTCAGCCTTCTCACAGCTGAAGTATGGTGGGGTGAGGGGATGGTGTCTTCCCACGCCCCGCACGTCCCCCCTTCCCCACAGGTGTGAGCCCATGGAAGGTGGTTGAGGAATATGTGTTGAATGCATGGTCTGCATCAGGTGGATTGCGGAAAAGAAGTATCAACCAGACAAAGTCACTGGCTGGGTGTGGGTGGTCTGGGTCTTGTCTAAGAGCATCCCAGAAGCAGAGCCTAATGCAGGCATTCATGTAGACGTGATTTTATAAGGGAGTGCTTCCAGAAGACCCCAGAAAGGGGAGGAAGACAAGCCTGATTCCTAGGGGATTCCCAGGTGCTTCCAAGAGGCACTCTGGAGTAACAGGTCCAAGCCACAGAAGGAAAGCACAGACATGCTGGGAGAAGAGCTCAGCTGTGGGAGGGGTGTAGAGGGCGGCCATCCAAGCAGAGCAGCCACCTCACCACCACAGGAGAAAAGGGCCGTGGGGTTTCTGGGATCTGGGGCCACCCCTGAGATAGAGACCTGGAGAGAGGAGCAGGTTAATGGGACTTACATGGCTTCGGACATGCTGTGAAGGTTGAGCTGATGGATTTGCTCGGGTCAGGGTGGAAGGGGAGTGTGCAGGACAATCCCAGGTGTCCATGGGGCCATCTACTGAGATGGGGGGGGCATTCCCATAGTAGCTAGGAGATTTTAAATCAAGGGTCTGTGAGAACCTTGCAGCAAGAAAGTGGACAGGCAGTTCTGCAACTGAGATGTGCGACTGGGACAGGCGGTTGTCAACTGGGAGGGGTTATGAAGTCCGCAGAAGAGCTGAGAAGAGCCCAGGCCCCAGTCCTGAGTAGCCCCAGCCTCAAAGAACGCATAAAAAAGCATGTGAAGGCAGACCAGATGTGAAGGAGGGAACCTCAGAAGAGAGTGGCATATCAGAACATCTTCCAAGGACAAGTAGTCAGTGGCAGGGCCACCATGTACAGTTTAGGTCAAGCAATGCACAAGCCACTCACCCCATAGACATCACAGACAAGGATATTTATATGAAGGCTTTTTTTAAGACTGGATTTATTGATTATTTTTTTTTAAGAGAGTCAGAGAGAGGGATATATAGGGACAAACAGACAGGAATGGAGAGAGATGAGAAGCATCAATCATCAGTTTTTCACTGCGACACCTTAGTTGTTCATTGATTGCTCTCTCATATGTGCCTTGACCGGGGGCCTTCAGCAGACTGAGTAACCCCTTGCTCAAGCCAGTGACCTTGGGTCCAAGCTGGTGAACTTTTTGCTCAAGCCAGATGAGCCCGCACTCAAGCTGGCAACCTCAGAGGTCTCAAACCTGGGTCCTTCCACATCCCAGTCCGACGCTCTATCCACTGCACCACCGCCTGGTCAGGCGATTTATTGATTTTTATGGGAGAGGGAGACTAGTAGTTGCTTCATTCTAGCTAGCTGTTTATTGGTTACTTCTCATATGTGCCTTGACTGGGCAAGCCCAGGGTTTCAAACCTGCGACCTCAGCATTTCAGGTTGGCGCTCTCTCCACTGTGCTACCACAGGTCAGGCTATATGAAGGCTTTTTGCAGGGTTTTTGTCTAATTCGCACAAAGGCACCCTGTGGGCTGGCGGCAGCCCTGTGTTCCATAGCCCAGTAAATTAGGGCTGAGAAGTCTGTTGGATTTAGGGTGAACAGAAAACTGTATTAGTTTTCTGTGGCTGCTGTAACAAATTACCACAAACCTGGTGGCTTAAAACAACAGAAATATATTCTCCCACTGTTCTGGATGCCAAAAGTCTGAAGTCAAGGTGTTGCAGGGCCAAGCTTCCTCCAGAGGTTCTAGGGGAGGGTCCTTTCTGCCTCTTTTAGTTCCTGGGCATCCTTGGGCATGTGGAAGCATCACTCCAGTCTCTGCTTCATCGTTACATGGCTGACTCCTCTATCTCCGCCCTGACTCTTCTAAGAATATTTGGCATTGAATTTAGAGCCACCTTACCCTATCTCCAGATCATGAACTGATTACCTATCAAAGACCTTATTTCCAAATGAGGTCACACTCACAGGTTCCAGATGGGTGTGCATTTTCTGGGAACATGAGTCACTACACTGCAGGGGCATTAAGGCTGTTGCTATAGGCAGTCGGGAGCAGCAGAGGTGAAGAGGGAGAGCAGTGAGCAGGGGCCCTGGTGGGTGCCAGTGGTAGATACATCCCCCCAGAGACAGAGCGAGTAGTGGACACAGGAGGCCCTTAACTGCTCCTGAAGGGTCAGGAGCAGAAGCCTTGCCAGACAAGTCTAAGGAGTGGGAGACAGGTACTCCAAGGTTAGGCAGCTTCGTCTGCTGCAACGTTGACCAGGCCATCATTGGGCTCTTCTAGAGCACGTCATCATGAAAGATTTGGGGAGAAGTCAACCAAAACCCCTCTGTCCATGACTCAAGGAGTCAGGCTTGCTGGCCTGCAGGACTGGTGATGGTTGCAGCTGCATCTCATTGCCCCCCTACCCCCCACTGGCCTCAAACCCTAGGGGTCATCTGGACTCATTGCTGCATGACCATGAAGGGACAGAGCCAGAGTCAGGCCTGGGCAGTGTGGCTGCTAGGCCTCCTTCTAATCCACCACACTACTAATAGTAACAATAAGAGTGCCATGCCCAGCAGGTCCCTGTGACCCAGGAAGACAAACATAAGGTACCAACAAGTGTAGGCCAAGGCTCCTCAACTCACATCACCTCTGAGGGACTGTCCTGGGCACTGTGGGGTGCTGAGCATCATCCCTGGTCCCCACCCCCTCGATGCCCGGAGCACCCTGTGTGACAAATACAAATGTCCCTAGATATTACCCAGTGTGCCTTGGAGGCAGAATCACCCCCATTGAGAACCCCTGGTCTAAAGTGGAAAGTCTCAGTGTCTCTTTCTGAGACATTACATAAATATATTCATATTTTGTTTGAACAAATGTTCACATATTTCACAAACTGCTGACAGGAATGGAGCCCTCAATAAGTGCCCAGTCCCAATTCACAGACAGGGAAACTGAGGCCCAGAGTCCCACCATGCAGCCAAGATGGAGCCCAGACCATCAAGTCCAGAGTGGGCTGCCTTTTTTTTTTTTTTTTTTTTTGTATTTTTCCGAAGTTGGAAACGGGGAGGCAGTCAGACAGACTCCCGCATGCGCCTGACTGGGATCCACCCAGCATGCCCACCAGGGGGCGTTGCTCTGTTGCAACCAGAGCCATTCTAGCGCCTGAGGCAGAGGCCACAGAGCCATCCTCAGCGCCTGGGCCAACTTTGCTCCAATGGAGCCTTGGCTGCGGGAGGGGAAGAGAGAGACAGAGAGGAAGGAGAGAGGGGGAGGGGTGGAGAAGCAGATGGGTGCTTCTCCTGTGTGCCCTGGCCAGGAATCGAACCCGGGACTCCTGCACACCACGCCGACGCTCTACCACTGAGCCAACCGCGGGTTGCCTTCTTGATCACTCCACCACCACGATTCAGCAGATGGCATGGGCACCCCTCTTGACTGGAAACCATTAGCTGGGCAACCCCCAGGATAGGCAGTTACAAGGCCTCAGTCTAGAGGTTAAGTGTTGCCCTCCTCTGGGTTTCTTGCCCAATCCTCTTCATAGCTCTAATCTCACTAGCTAGGCTGTAATTACCCCCTTGCATGCCTTCCTACTCCATGAGGAAGTCTGGATAGCCTGGCTGAATCGCAGCCCAGGTTATAGCAAATGACAAGCACACACAGGGCCCCTCCCATATGCCCCACAATCTTCAGCACTTAGCACAAATCTACTCTTCTGTCCTCATGAGATTCCTGAGGCACAACCTTCATTCTTCAGCTGAGGAAAGTGGGAGGTAATGGCTAGGACCTGAGCACAGATCTGGGCTGGGGCCAGGAACACAGGTGTGCACATAGAAGGTGCTCAGTGAACACCTGGGGAGCCAAGAAGCACCCAGATGTTTGCCCCCCTGGTAGGTCAACCAGGTTCCTGGAAGAGAAGCTTCAAGGCCCAGAGTTGGATTGGATGGATCTTGAGTCACTAACAGACCAGTCACAGTGAGCTGTGTCCCACCAAAGGAACAAAACACCCCCAAACCTCAGTGGCCTCAACACAACTAAGGCTTGTTCCTCACATCAAGGGGCTGCTATGAGCTTACATATCATGGCAGTGGGGAGTGGACCATGGGGAATGGTGCACTGGCTCTGAAAACTTCCATCAAACATGGCCTGCACATCATTCATATTGACATTTCAGTGACCAAAGCAAATACAGGGTGGAGAGACGGACAGCATAGTGGCGACCAGCCTTTGAGACACACCTGGAGACCCTCATCTCTTGGTATTCATTCCTGCATGCATTTGTCTCCCACACTTGTTTCAATACTAGGTGTTTTGGACATGACAGCAACTTCTTTGGAGCATGTGCTCTGGGGGGGACAGCTCAAGTGTGGGGGTGCTCAAGCCATCCCATGGGGATGCCCCAGGGCCAGGAGCTCAGGCCTCCTATCTAAGCAACATGTGATAACATTTCCACCTTTGAGCTTTCAGAGGACCATGCCGCAGCTAGCATCCTGACCTCAACCTTGCAAAAGAATGGGCCAGAACCCCCCAGCTAAGCTGCTCCCGAGTTCCTGCCACGTAAAAACAACATAATTGTTGTTGCTGTTTTAGGCCACTAAGTTTGGGGCTAAGTTGTTATGCAGCAATGGATAACTGTTATGAGCACACCGAGTCTTCTCAACTTCCTTCTGTTGAAAGGAGTTTAAAACTCCTATAAAGGGTTATTATGTGGTAACAGTCATAATCATGGGAATAAATGTTGAGCATGAGTATCTAGCACCATCCTCAGTGCTTCCCTGGATGGTCTCACTGCAAAGCACCCAGAACACTAAAGGGTCCAATAAATAAGAAGAGTTTATAGACGGATGGGTCCCAGCTGAGAGACCTCTGGCTCCGGCCCTCTTGCCTCCTCTGCAACAGGGCTTTGACCCACGCACATAGCTCATCGAGTTCACACACCCAACCATTAGCCTTGTGCTGAGCAGCAGAAGTGACCAGAGTGTCCAGGTTTACTGGGCACCTGCTATATGCTGGCCTGCATTTGGTGGGCTCCCACTGCATACTGGGCAGCATTTACTGGGCACCCACTGCACACTAACTCAGAGAAAGTTGAGGTGACATGGCCAGGTCACACATGAGATAAGTGTGGGGATCTGATATGAACTTTACTTTGCCTTGGAGCTGAGCTCCCAGAAAGGATGAATATAAAGCCTAGGGTTGGCCCTTTCCTCTTTGGCCTCTTGGCCCAATTATCAGACTGCCCTGAACCTTACTTCCCAATTGTGACTGTGGAACTAGTAACAGGCCACTAGCCATGCTAGCACTGGGCCACAGGCCGGGTGCTAGGCAGTCAGTCTGATGAGAATGAGACTCTCGGTAAATTAGCCACCCAGGTTCACCCCATAGCCCACACAATCAGTGCTCCCCTACTCTGCTTGTGAAGCCTACAGTGTGGCCAGGGCTTATGGGGGGCCTCAGGTTCCTCATGGGACAAGGTGATCCCTACCTTAAGCCAAGAGTAGAGAGGGTTGACAGACTTCTGTAAAGATAGCAAGTACTGTCAGCTTTGCAAGCCAATCTCTTGTGACTGTTGGACTCTGCCATTGCAACAAGAAATCTGCCGCAAGCAACATGTCAGTGGATTGACATAGCAGTGTGCCAATAAAACTTTATTTACAAAAACAGGCAGTAGGATTTGACCCACAGTTGTAGTTTGCCAACTCTTGCCCAGGGGGACTGTTGGGGAATGGGATGAGTTAACTCACATTAAATGGATAAGCAGAGTGTTTGGCCAAGGGTGACAACCTGTAAGTGTAAATGTCATTGTCAGGAGGGCAGTTGGAGGGTCCCATGGGGCAGCTGCCCATCTACTGATTCAGCAGATATCTGTTGAGGACCTGCTGTGGGCCTGGCACTGGGGCTGTACAGTGACTGACAGATAAACCCTGATGTGGACTCCTGGACATTCAGATGGAAAAGATAAACTTATAAGAACACCATATTGTGATTTTGACAGGGGTAACTGCTACAAAGAAAAGTAGAGGAGGAAAGGATTAGGTAGGGGAAGGCCCCACCAGAAAGGTGACTCAGGTAGCCATGGAGAGAGCTGGGTAAAGGGCATTCCAGGATGTGGCCACAACCTGTGCAAAGGCCCTGAGGCTGGACCAGGCCCAGGCATGGCATATTGGAGGAAGAGCAAGGGGGACAGGAAGCTGGGGCTAGGCAGGCGGGTAGGCATGGGGGCCAAGGACTCTGCTGGGCTGGCCCAATGCTCCTCTTCACCTGCAGGACAGCCTTCAACAACAATGTCAGTGTGGCCTATGAATGCCTGAGTGTCAGTGGGCGCAAGAAGAAGCCGGGGCTGGATGGGCGTACCTACAGCGAGTTGCTCAAGCGCATCTGCCAAGAAGGGGAGGCCCCCGAGGAGGTCGTGGCACCCCTCCTGCGCAAGATTCAGTGCCGAGACCATGAGGCTGTGCCACTGGACGTCTTCCGCGCTGGCATGCTCACCTGCTTTGTGCTGCTGGAGTTTGTGGCTCGGGCTGGCGCCCTCTACCAGCTACTGGAGGACCCAACCCTATCTGTTGCTGACCGCCGCATAGGCCAGGCTGTGCTGGACACCCTGGAGGGTGCCCTGCAGGCCAGTAGTGGTGCTGCTGCTCCCGCTCACTACCTGGAGGCTGGCTCACGCCTGGGGCCTGACAGCCTGGCCATGGCCATGGACCATGCCCTGGTGGCTCAGCGGCCTAGTTCCCCCATGACCCGGGAGGAGTTCCTGGAGAAGGCTGCTGCCCTTTTCATTGCCAAGGTCAAGCCAGTTGGCTAAGCCTCACCTCACACCTCACCTGCCTTCTCCACCCAGACAGCTAGAGATGCTTCAAGGCCTAGCTCACTTATTCTTGGGCAGAACATAAATCTGGGACCAGGACTAGTGTTTCTGCATGCAGGGAGCACGGTACAGGGAGCCCTCACCCAGATTTAGATCTGGAATGATACTCTAGCCCCCTTCAGGGGGGAGGCCAAAGGTTCCCAGAAGTGGACACCCCTCCCCACACACCTGCAAAAGCCCCTCTCCTCAGTAGTAATAAAGTCTGTGCCTGAGGCAGACCTGATGTGTGTGTGTGCTCCCAACCCCTGTGCCACAGAACTGGTTCTCCAGCTGCTTGCCAGACAACCCTGCAGGCCCACCACTTCCCAGAGGCCAGACTTGCCACTTGGAAATGCCATGGTGCTCCTGGATACAGCTTTATGGCAGAAGAGGGCAATGGGGAATCCAGTGAGGTGCCCTGGACCCAGGAGGCCGTGTACAGCCAACTGCTCTGAAAGGAGACTGGGTCCCCAGCCCTGCTCTCTACATAGTTCCTCCCTCGGCCTGTTTCCCCAGCGGTCAAATAAAGAGGTCAACAGCAGAGGGTAGTGGCAGTGATGACAGAAACAGCTATGTTCAAGACCTGTGACATCCTATTTGACTCTCCCCAAGGCCCAGCGAGGAAGGTAAGTCACTACCCTCATATTGACAGATGGGGAAACCCTAGAGGAAAATCAAGTGCCGAGGCCAGAAAACAGGCAGGCAGAAACCCTAGACACCCACCACCACAGGTTTTAGAGCTTGAGAAGCAGGCTTCTGAGGAACAAGGCCTCATGTGAGACCAGCTTGTGGTGGGGTTGTGGTAGCCTTTTAAGAGAGAGAAAAACAGATTTGTTGTTCTACTTATTTATGCATTAATTGCTTGATTCTTGTATGTGCTCTGAGTAGGGATCGAACCTGCAACCTGGCTATCAGGACGACACTCTATAACTAACTGAGCTACCCAGCCAGGGCTAATGTAATTACTATTTATTGATGAGCTGCCACATACTAATGCTATGACATTGCTTTTTATGGGCAGTGAGAGAACACCTGGACCACTCAGCAAAGGTAACACTCCATTTGACAGGTGAGGGGGCCCGCTCCAGATCCCCAGTGTGCAGGGCAAAGGGCCTGAGAGACTAGAGCTTTATAGTTGAGAAAGCCAAGGTACAGCGCTGGGCAGCCATTTGAGCTGCTGCTCTGCCAGGGCTCTGACTTCTCCGTACCTCCCTACTGTTGACATCTTATTTTCCTTTCCCCAGACAGGTTTATCTGTCTGTCACCTGGGGCAAGGCAAAGGACCAGGTTCTGGGGCATCTTGGGGAAGGAGTCACCTTGGTGCAGCCTGAGGTGTTGCAGGTGTTGGCTACCCAGGACATCTGCTAGCAAGGCCACAGACACAGCCAGAAGCCTAAGCCACAACATGTCACCCTCGCAGGGAGCTGTAATCTTGTAGAGGTGGAGGGATGGAGACAAGGGCACCACACCTCACTCTACTGACCAAATGTCCTGGCAAGTGGTGTATGGGTGTCTGGGCCTGGAGCCTCAGCCAGGTCAGAGCTCAGGTGAAGCACTGGGTGAGGGCTAGCAGAGGTCAGGACTTGGGTGGCGTCAAAGGTCCACCTTTGAGATTAGGGCCCATCCAGGGTAAAGGATAAATCAGGATTCAGCCAGGATGGGTACCGAATGAGTGCTAAACGGGGAGTGGACTGAATGCTTCCCCAGTTTCTCTGTGGAACAACGTCTTGTACATCCATCCCTTCTGATTCCAGTTGGTGGATCCAAGTGGTAATTAAGACTCTGCTCAGGACTCCTCACCTTCCTCGCGTCCGTACGGCCGTCGCGGGGCCTTAGCACCTGCCCAGAGCTGGGCCCTATCCTTAGCCCCACAGACGGGAAACTGAGGCATGGCCCGCCAAGACCGGGTGAGTGGGCTCCAACGCGGGCTCTCACTTGTCCTCCCGCCTGACCATTGGTCCGGCGTCCCTTCTGGTCGCCCCCAGCGACCTGGGAAGAGAATCCACAAGTCCCCATCACGAGTGAGGACGCCGGATCAGGGCGGCAGAGCCGCGACCGGGACTCGCCGCCCTACAAGGACCCCGCCCCGCTCCGGCCCAGCACCTAATTCCCCAGCCCCGCCCCGCGCCGAGGACGTCACAAAAAAGACCTCCAAAACCCAGCCGGCTGGGCCACGGCGGCGCAGCCCAGTACTCCCCAACTCCCCGCGCACAGGCGTCTGGGGTGCTCATCCGAGCTGGGGGTGGTGGCGGCGGCCTCCAAAAGGGTTCGAAGCACCAAGGCGCTCGGGCATTCGGCCCCCTCCCTCCTGGCAGTCGCGCTCGACGCGCGCCTGGCGGCCCGAGGGAGGGGGACTTCACTTCCCGGCGTGCCCCGCAGGTGAGCGCGCAGGTGTAGTCGGGCCCCGGCGGCGGCGCGCAAGCGCAGCGCGGGGCGGGGCGCGCGGGCTAGGCCAAGGGGAACGCCGGACGAGCGGTGGCGCTAGAGCGAGTGGAGCACTCGGGGTCACCGGGCGGCGGCGGCGGTGGCGGCAGCGGCGGCGGCGTAGAGGAGGAAGGCGGCGCCGGCCCCGGCGGTGCCCCCCCGGCTGGCGCGCGGGCCGGCCCGTCCCGCGCCCCTGTAGCGGTCCCGCGGCCCAGCGCGCCCCCGATCCCGGGCCCCTCCGCCGCCGCCGCCGCCACCGCCATGGCCCGGCCACTGGTTCCCAGCTCGCAGAAGGCGCTGTTGCTTGAGCTCAAGGGGCTGCAGGAGGAGCCGGTGGAGGGCTTCCGGGTGACCCTGGTGGACGAGGGCGACCTTTACAACTGGGAGGTGGCCATTTTCGGGCCCCCCAACACCTACTACGAAGGCGGCTACTTTAAGGTGAGCCCGCAGCCCAGTAGAACATCACGACTCTTCTTCTCGAGGGATGTTCCATCTCTATCTCTCTGCCCAGGCCCTCCGCTGACATTTAGATCTCTTAGTCACCTTTTCCTTCTCGGGCCCCAGGGTCCCCGAGAACCTCCCAGTTTCCTCTAAAGCAGATTCAATCACTCCAGAGAGGAGGCCCAGGATTCTTCCTGTATTATTTAGGTGCGGGTTCTTGCTTACCTTAGTCCTGGGAGGGCTCAACCCCTGGTGCCCCCTCCCTCCGCCCCGCCCTAGCTGACCCAGCAGCCATCAGCTGCCTTCCCAGCCCCTGCCGGGAGGAGACACAGAGACCTCCCCAGAACCAGCAAGCACTTCACTATTGTTGGGGAGCACCGACCTAGGTGAGGTAGGACGGGGGCAGGGCGGTCTGGCTCACCACTTGTTCAGATTCTAGCAAAGGCCTGGATGGCACCTTGGCAGCCAGAACCTGCTTGGAAAGCGGCCACCCTTGCCGATAGGAGTTGGCCAAGCCCTCTCAGCTTTATCCAGAATTTTACATAACCTGTACTCTGTTCTGTAAAGGTTGAGGTGGGGCCATCACTCCCATCCTTTATCCTGTCCCTGGGAGCCACACTGCAGAGGCACCCCCATGGACCCCAGGCCTCTGGCTCCGACTAGAGTCCCAGCCCCTGGCCTCAGAAGCTTGGGTTCCTCTCATCTCAACTGGCCTTTCTTAGATCCCACTAAGTAGATGGCCAGAATCTCATGCCCTGGCCCGTTTTTTCTGTCCTCATTGGTGGTTTAATTCCACGCGGTTCTCTTTTGTTGTTGGGATCAGAAAAGGGAGGTTAGTGCTTTCCCTGGGACTGGTGTGACAAAGAACTCAGGTCAAAACCCAGGCAGTTTTCTCAATCTCATGATCTCAGCTGAGACGTGGCCTTAAAAGGACCCCTTTCAGATTGTAGGACTTGGCTTTTTGAACCAGAGGGATGAAGCAAGGGGTCTCCTTGTGGGAGAGGTGAGAAATGAGCCTTCAGCATAGGAACACACCCCACAACATCCTGCCAAGAGCCTGGCTCAGACCTGCCAGGTTCTGCCTGGCTGGGAGGCCTGAGTGGGGAGTAGAAACCACAACTAGGCCAGGCTGCGGGGGAGAGGTGGGAGCAGCACTGCCCATACAGATGTCTCTGTTTGCACTTTAGATTAATGTTTTGGCCTCACCTGCTTAATTGTCTGTGAGAGAACAGACTGGTTTTCTGAGAAAGGGTTGGGGGGATATTCCTGGGCTGCTGGGGTTGGATGGAGGAGGAGTGTGAACAGCCCTGGACTGTGTTCCGCATTTGGAGTCAGACCTCCCCATGCAGGGAACGGATTTGGGGCTGATTACTGAAAGTTTTTTTGGGTTTTTTTTTTTTCATTTTTCCGAAGCTGGAAATGGGGAGGCAGTCAGACAGACTCCCGCATGCGCCCAACCGGGATCCACCCAGCATGCCCACCAGGGGGCGATGCTCTGCCCTTCTGGGGCGTTGCTCTGTTGCAACCAGAGCCATTCTAGCTCCTGAGGCAGAGGCCATAGAGCCATCCTCAGTGCCCGGGCCATCTTTGCTCCAATGGAGCCTCACTGCGGGAGGGGAAGAGAGAGACAGAGAGGAAGGAGAGGGGGAGGGGTGGAGAAGCAGATGGGCGCTTCTCCTGTGTGCCCTGGCCAGGAATCGAACCCAGGACTCCTGCACACCAGGCCGACACTCTACCGCTGAGCCAACCGGCCAGGGCCAATGATTACTGAAAGTTTTAACCAGTCCCCTCCCCAGCTTTTTCTGTCTGCTTCAGGGGCAACAGGATGAAGATAAGGGTTCCCTCAGATCCAGAATAATGAGTCTTACTTACTCTTAGATGAAGCCAGGCCAGTACTAAACAAGGTTGCAGGTCTAGGAGGATAGTATGTGGCTGTCTAGCTGTTGCCCAGTAAGTGATTGCAAGGGATTGTGGGTAGACCGTCTATGGTGTTAGAAGATAATCCCATTTTCCTAGAAAAGAATGGATTGAGGAGGGAGCGCTGCCAGACTTTGGTCACAGTTGCCACAGGGTCTGTCCTCAAGGAAGCCAGTGTGAAGCCCAGGGCAGTTGTGACCCCCCACCCAACCCTCCCATTCAGGTCCCAGTGTGGTCAGGTGGGGAGTGGGGAAAAAACCCTCTTCCGCAGGAGATGTGGAAATGCAGGGATGGGAAGTGCCCATACGCCACCACCACTTCCCAACCACTTCCTGCAGCATCTTCCTTGAGGCCCAACCCAGCTGCCCCCAGTTCTCTCTGAGCCATGGGAACACTCGGCCCAGGACAGGCCCCCAGCCAGTGCAGTGTGCTAAAGGGGTGCCAAAGAAACCAGGTTCTGACCCCCCTCCACATTTCACTGCTGTGACCTTGGCAAGGTGCTTTCATACTTGACCTTTGGTTTGCTCAGATGTGACATGGTGGGACTTAGTGGGTGCTTGGGGCAGGGGAGGCCTGTTCTCCTACTCTACTGAGGAGACCTCAGCCGTTCTCAGTGTTGTCACTTGGAAGCCCAGCACTGGGCTTGGGGGACTGCAGGGCAAGTGCTGAGACCCAGGTTACAGATTTGTTTTGCAGCCATGACCAATAGCTTCTTCACCCACCCAAGAACAGAGACTTGACCCAAATGCCTTGAGTGGCCTTTACCCAGCAGAGATGTCCTGCTTGGCCGCAAGCCTGCTACTTGTCCCTGAGAGCCTGAGGCACTGTAAGGATCCTGGGCCAGATGTCCCAAAGTTTGAGACTTAGGGTTTAAGCAAGCAGATGAAGCTTCCTTACCTACTCAGACTGTGTAGCTCTGTCACCCAATCATGTGGCCTCCTCTGTCTACCCCGTGACCTTTTTGTCTGCCTTCCTGATTCCCCAAGATGGACACCTGTGGGCAAAGAGTGTATCCACCCAGCACTGACTCATCTCCTCCCACAGGGCCCAGGCCAGGAGGTGTCGGGAAGAATTGCCAAGTGAACACACATCTATTTTAATCCTCCCCACAACCTGGGAACTGAGGCAGAGAGTCCAGCACTGTGCTTGAGGCACATGGGTCCCAGGGCCAAGGCCCCAGGCTCCTGCTGGTCTGTGGAGCTGTTTTCTGTGTGGGCCCACCGTGGGGACCAGCCTCGTGACCCTACTGCAGGCCTGGGCCACTTACAGGCTGGACAGGTGCCCATGCTCCCCAGTAGCAGAGTGGGGACCGGGATCAGCTCATGACCCCAGAGAAGCCCAAGGCAGCCTGTTGTGCACCTGATCCCAGGGCTGTGCGGGTGTGGGCAGCATGCGGGGTTCCTTGTGTACTCATAAGTGCCCGTCCCAGCTAGGCAGCCCTTCTATAGTGGGGGTGACCATCCCAGGCTGATGTCCTTGTTGGTGTGTTTATGAGTGGAGTCCTCAAGGGGTAGCCTGTCTTATCTGGCCGGAACCCATATACAGTGCTAAGGGGACAATAGGGCTGGCCCTGTTGAGTCCTCCTGCTCTCTGCCCACCCCCAGGCACGCCTCAAGTTCCCCATCGACTACCCTTACTCCCCGCCAGCCTTTCGGTTCCTGACCAAGATGTGGCACCCCAACATCTACGAGGTGAGCCTGCCTCTCTCCCCACCTAATCCTCCTGGCCTCTCTATAATGGGGGTGGGTAGGGGAGGGCACTGTGCGGCTTACTGAGCTGATGTAGGCACTGACCCCTACTTCCTGTCCCCACACAGACTGGGGACGTGTGCATCTCCATTCTTCACCCCCCAGTCGATGACCCCCAGAGCGGCGAGCTGCCCTCAGAGCGGTGGAACCCCACCCAGAATGTCAGGTGAGGCTGGTCAACAGGTAGATGCCCCACCCTCCACCTCCTAGCATTCCTGACCTCCTTGCTACAGCCCCAGGCACACAAACAGGGAGATACACCTGTGTCCTTGCAGGGCCACAGGTCCTTGCAGTGTGGCATCTATTGAAACTGATCTTCTGCCAAGGTGCTGGGGTCCCAGGGGGTCCTGGGCCATCTCTGCTGACCTCTCCCCTCATTTCCTGACACTCACTGCCCCATCCAACAGGAATCCTGTGTCCATACCTCTCAGACCATAATGTCTACCTTCTCTGCCTTCCGCCGAGGTCTCTCTTCTTTCCTTGATCCCCAGTGAACTTAACTACCTCCGTCTTCACTCTGACTGGGCTAGGCCCCCTGTGGCCAAGTCCCTGGGCCTGGCACCCTGCCTCCTTGCCTGCGTATCCTTATTCCATCCTAGGCCATAGTAAGAGATGGTAACACAGAGGGACTCACTTGTCAGGCATGGCACCAGGGCATAGGAGAGGCATGTTTCAGGTGAAAGGAAGGTGGTTCTTGGCTTGGCTGTCCACACATGTCCAGAGAGCAGGGCATAATGCAAAGGGCAGGCCCAGTGAGGAGTCTAGACACATGTCTCTCTTGGGGTGGGGGGATACCAAGAGGTCTCTAGGTGGGTGCTGGCTTCTGGACACACCAGTGACTCAGGTCTGAGAGGCTGCAAAGCTGGAACTTCTGTGCTTTCTCCCATAAATGGCATCCACCAGGGGGCCATGCTCAACCTGTGGCTCCTGCTGCAACATCCGACCGGCTTCCAGGATGGGTAGTGCAGCCAGTGAACACCCCTCTGCTGACTCTGTGCTCCTTCCCCTAGGACCATCCTCCTGAGTGTCATCTCCCTACTCAATGAACCCAACACCTTCTCCCCAGCCAATGTGGACGCCTCTGTGATGTACAGGAAGTGGAAAGAGAGTAAAGGCAAGGACCGGGAGTACACAGACATCATCCGGTAAGGAAGGGCTCCCAAATCAGCCTGGCTTCTCACGTTTGCCCACAGGGCAGGAGTCCCTAATGGGGAAACGGGCCACTGTGTGGTGAGAAAGATCTAAGCAGATTCAAGCCCAGTCCATTGGTTCTATCTTCCTGGCTTCTTCTCTCATTTTTTTTTTCATTTTTTTCTTTTTTAAAGTGGATGTTTTTCTTTTTGTGTTTTGAAGTATCTGTTCTACATGTATTTAATGCAGTATGTAGACACTTCGTGTGCAGGTTCACACACTCTGTGCTTGTATTGGGATGTGAGTGTATCACACACACAGGCATAATGCAGCACAGAACTAGACACCCAGATGTCCAGGAGCAAGCTCCAGAGATCCTCCCCAGTCTTCCCTTTGCCCCTTGCCTCCCTTCCCTCCCAGGCAATGCCTTTGAAAATGGGGGTTCTGCTGGTACATTTGGCCTGTGTAGGTATATCCAGCAAATGAGATGTTTGCCTGTCCACTTTTAGGTGCTCCATGACCCATGTCCAGGTATGCACATGACTTTCCACAACTTGCTTCTATCCCCCATCAGATTTTTCAGATGGTCATTTTTCATATTACTGAAACTGCTTTGTGTAATGTTTTCTTTCCCACTTGTTTTTTTTTGTTTTTGTTTTTTTAATTTTTATTTTTTGTACTTTTCTGAAGTTGGAAACAGGGAGGCAGTCAGACAGACTCCCGCATGCGCCCGACCAGGATCCACCCAGCATGCCCACCAGGGGGCAATGCTCTGCCCACCTGGGGCTTCGCTCTGCTGCAACCAGAGCCATTCCAGTGCCTGAGGCAGAGGCCACAGAGCCATCCTCAGCCCCCGGGCCAACCCTGCTCCAATGGAGCCTTGGCTGCGGGAGGGGAAGAGAGAGACAGAGAGGAAGGAGAGGGGGAGAGGTGGAGAAGCAGATGGGCGCTTCTCCTGTGTGCCCTGGTTGGGAATTGAACCCGGGACTCCTGCACGCCAGGGTGACGCTCTACCACTGAGCCAACAGGCCAGGGTTGAATCATTATTTAAAGACAGTAAAACTATTATGGTATCAGCATATTTGGAAAATAGCCTCCTTTTCTTTTTTTTAGATTTTATTCATTTTTAGAGAAAGAGAGAGGGAGAGGGAGGGTAGGATCAGGAAGCATCAACTCCATATTTTCCTTGACTAGGCAAGCCCAGGGTTTCAAACCAGTGACCTCAGCGCTCCTCATGACACTTTATCCACTGCGCCACCACAGGTCAAGCCAAAAATAGGCTTTTCTAAACAAATATTTTTTTCTTGGTTATAAAAACATGTTACTTAAGGACTTGCCAAAACTAGCCTTGCCTTCTCTGAGTTGTTCCCAGTGCTTTTCTCTCATGAATGAACAGATCAATGTTGTAAAGACTTTGTAGAGTGGATTTTCAGTAGTACAGGTACCAAACTGGGGACAAAACCTTGTTTAGAGCCCTGGGTGTGTAAACCATCCGCTTTTTCTGTGGGCTGTGTGATCTGTTCTTTCTCCCTTGTTCTGTTTGTCAAATTCTGTGAGCTGCTATGTCCATTGTCCATTGTCACTTTTTTTTTTTTATTCATTTTTAGAGAGGAGAGAGACAGGGAGAGAGAGGAGAGAGAGACAGAGAGAGAGAAGGGGGGAGGAGCTGGAAGCATCAACTCCCGTATGTGCCTTGACCAGGCAAGCCCAGGGTTTCAAACCGGCAACTTCAGCATTTCCAGGTTGATGCTTTATCCACCGCGCCACCACAGGTCAGGCTGTCCATTGTCACTTTAAAAAAAAAATTTTTTTTTAAGATTTTATTTATTCATTTTAGAGAGGGGAGAGAGAGAGAGAGAGAGAAGGGGGGAGGAGCAGGAAGCATCAACTCTCATATGTGCCTTGACCAGGCAAGCCTGGGCTTTGAACTGGCAACCTCAGCCTTCCAGATCGATGCTTTATCCACTGTGCCACCACAGGTCAGGCCATTGTCACTTTTTATCATGGGTTTATTGACTTCTTTCATGACAAACAACTCTTTATTAGGTTTTTCTTCAAATACCTTTTCATTTTGTCATTTACCTTTTAATTAGAAAAGTAGACTAGACACCCCCCCATTTTACAGGCCAGTTGTTCCAGGCCTAAGTATTTACCCAAGAGACAGGCACATTATTTGCACCAACATCCACATAAATGTTCAGAACAGCATCAGTTGGTCAAAAAACCCCAACAGCCTAAATGTACATCTGCAGGTGAAGAGCGAGCATGCTGTGGCCTGTCTACTAGCAGTGTAGCCATGTCTCCAGGCACTAAACTTCATGAAGGAAGACAGGTGAACGCAGGAGCCGATGGCACGCTCGGACAAGAGTCCTAGGAAGTGCATGCATGGCCATGGGGATGTGGGATTTAAGAGGCACAGGGTCCTTGGGAGTTGATGGGTGCATTTGTGAGCTCATTTACCTGGTGCTTTCACGAGGCATACATGGGTCAGATCTCACTACTGACACTTTACATGAGTGCAGTTCCTGTCAAATTCTGTGAGCTATGGAAATAAAACTAATTAACAAGAAGGCAAAAACATTTATGTACAAATAGAAACAAACCCCATGATCCTAATACCTACTGGACACTGTTGGGTGTGTCCTTCAGGAATTTATCCGGAGAATTAGAGACCGTACTGTATATGCCACTTTGTAACTGGTTTTTTGTTTTTGTTTTTTCTTTTAAGATTTTATTTATTCATTATGGGGGGGGGGGGGGAGAGAGAGAAGGGGGGAGGAGCAGGAAGCATCAACTCCCATATGTGCCTTGACCAGGCAAGCCCAGGGTTTTGAACCGGCAACCTCAGCATTTCCAGGTTGACGCTTTATCCACTGCACCACCACAAGTCAGGCTGTAACTGGGTTTTTTTTGTTGTTGTTTTTTTTGGTGTGTGTGTTTTTTTTCTTTTTTAAGTATAACAGATGTTTTGTTTTGTTTTTAATTTTTTTTATTTATTCATTTTTAGAGAGGAGAGAGAGAGAGACAGAGGGGGAGAGAGAGGAGAGAGAGACAGAGAGAGAGAAGGGGGGAGGAGCTGGAAGCATCAGCTCCCATATGTGCCTTGACCAGGCAAGCCCAGGGTTTCGAACCAGCGACCTCAGCATTTCCAGGTCGATGCTTTATCCACTGCGCCACCACAGGTCAGGCAGTAACTGGTTTTTTAATCAGCTTTGTTTAGATGTTAACATGCCACATCCTTGCTGAGGTGCAGATCCATCTCCACTACCTGAAACTTTGCTCCTACCCCTCCATGGTCCCCTCTTCTCCCCCTCCTTTAACACCTCCCCCATGGCAGTCACTGGTCTTACCTAAAAGGTAGGAAACAGCCTTTTGTAGCTTCCTGGTGCCTGACCTTTAAGGCTGTGTGTGCTTACTTTTAATCTGCTTTATTTCTTCTTAATAAACCAACTATAGTAGTCCCTATCTCTAAATAGTTCTTGAGTCTCCATTTCATTTTATTCTGCAATTTGATTAGTTCCCTGACCTACATGTGTGTGTGTGCTTGTGTGAGCAGATCTACATGCACACATGGAAATGGGTGCAACATTTGGTTTAGGGCATCAGTGGCCTTGTAGTGTTGAGTCTACCTGTTCTGTGGTACCTTCTCAATTAGCTGTTTTCTCTTCCCTGACTAACTTGTACTGGCTTCCTTACATAGGTCTGGCCTGTTTTTCTGGCTTGTTGTTCTGTAGTGTTTTATATAACAAATTTCTTTTTTTTTTTCTTTTTTCTTTTTTTTTTCTTTTTTTATATTTTTAAGACTTTATTCATTTTCGAGAGAAAGAAGGTGGGGGGAGCAGGAAGCACCAACTACCACATGTGCCTTGACCAGGCAAGCCCAGGGTTTTGAACCAGCAACCTCAGCGTTCCATGTTGACGCTTTATCCACTGCGCCACCACAGGTCAGGCTTTTTTCTTTTTTTTAAGTGAGGAGAGGAGGTAGAGAGACAGACTCCTGCATGCGCCCCAACCGGGATCCACCCAGCAAGTCCACTAGGGGGCAATGCTCTGCCCATCTGGGGCACTTGCTCCATTGCTCAGCAATAGAACCATTTTTTTTAGCACCTGAGGTGGAGGCCAGCTTGCTCGAACCAATTGAGCCATGGCTATTGGAGGAGAAGAGGGAGTGAGAGAGAGGAGGAGGAGGTATGAAGAAGCAGATGGTTGCTTCTTCTGTGTCCCCTGACCGGAAATCAAACCCAAGACATCCATATGCTGGGCTGACACTCTACGACTGAGTCAACCAGCCAGGGCCCATGTAACAATTTTCTAAACAACTGATATACTCACAGCACCCAGGGGACCCATGAACATACAGTGTGCACCCTTCTTCCTTTCTGTGTCCCCCATATCATCCTGGGACAGTTGTCCTCTATTCTGGGGAATCATAGTTTCCACTTTGTGGAACTAATGAAGATCGGTGATGGACACAGCAACGCTAATCCCCCACTAGCTCTCCTGGGAGGTGCTTGGCAAACACCTCCTGCTCTGCCGGCCTCATTTGATACTTGTACTCAACCCTTGAGGTGCAGGGTGAGTCCTGGGTGGCACTTGCAGCATATCCTGCCCATGTGGCCTGCTTCTCTGCCAGTTCTTCACTTCCCACGTGGTGCTGAAATAAAATCCAGACTATTTTTATCTCCCCAGATTCCCTGTGGGCCAGCTCACATGTGCCCATGTGGGTAGTTCTGATGACTGCTTTCTGCCTGTTTGCCTGTCCCCATCTGTGTTCCCACACATTCTGTCAGGGTGACAAGGCAGAGCCCCTCGTGGGCTTAGAGGTTTCCGCATCTGTGGGTTGGTCCTGTGAGGTTTCAGTTTCAGATGAGGCTAGGGCGTCAGCTGGCCAGGTGTATGTCCTATGGGATGCTATCACCCTCTGTTACCTCACATGTCCTCCCTTTCACTATAAACACGAGTATTTCCCTAAGCTTACCTGCTGCCTTGTGAGCAGTACATTGCTGAGTCCACTCTTTCTGGATGAGCCCATCACAGCTTTTCCCTCTCTCCCAGGGTGCTGTCCCACTGTCTTTTCCTCTCTTCTGACTACTTCCTGTTCCTCAGCTGGTGGAAATTCTCCAGTCCTGTCACCCTGGAGAACTAACCCCTGTCCCTTGCCATTTTCACAGGTAGTTTAAGTGTACAATTTGGTGGCAGTGTTTTGTTTTGTTTAAGATTTTATTTATTGATTTGAGAGCGGAGAGGAGGGAAGGTCAGGAAGCAGCAACTTATAGTAGTTGCTTCTTGTATGTGCCTTAAGCAGACATGCCCAGGGTTTTGAACCAGCAACCTCAGCATTCCAGGTTGATGCTTTATCCACTGTGCCACCCAGGTCAGGCTGATGCCAGCATTTTGACCTACTGTAGCAATTTTCCAGGATCCTTGGTCCCTGCTGTAGAGTTCCCTGTAACTTGGCCTCACTTAGAACCCTCCCCAAGGCCTAGTGCACTGTTTTTCAACCGCCAGTCTGTGGATCTGTGCTGGTCCACAAAAGAGTTAACCACCCTGATGTGTGAAGATCATAGACCCATTGATTTTAGTCAAATTTTCTTATGCTCAGGGTGATTGCCACTTATCAGCGTGTACCACAGATGAAAATACTATTGAGGTTGTCTTAGATATCTTTGGAACTTGTAGGTTCACTTGAACAATCTTTTGCACTGTGCATAGCATTTAGAAATCATGCACAATAGTCATTCAGACAAACTCATGTAGTATTTGATACATCATACATGTGGAGTTTGGAAATCAAGCACCAGCTTGTACTGTGTTGCACTATTATGCATGGTAAGGTAAAACTTTATTCATTGCATATTTCCATTTCCAGCTAGCTAGGTCACCAGTCCCCAACTATAGAAAGGTTGAAAACCACTGGCTAGTCCAGAAGTCAGCAAAACTGCCAGTTGCCTCTCCTTCCAAAGGCCTCTGGTTGTGGATCTTGACGAGGCCATAACTTACCTGACACCCTGCCTGTCTCTCCCCCAGGAAGCAGGTCCTGGGGACCAAGGTGGATGCAGAGCGAGACGGTGTAAAGGTGCCTACCACGCTGGCCGAGTACTGCGTGAAGACCAAGGCCCCAGCGCCCGATGAAGGCTCAGACCTCTTCTACGATGACTATTATGAGGATGCCGAGGCTGAGGCCGAAGCTGACAGCTGCTTTGGGGACGATGAGGATGACTCTGGCAATGAGGAGTCCTGACACCATGTCCCCCGCCGAATAAACTTACAGATTTTACCTCACCAGGCCCAGACTCTGTGGGCACTCGGGCACCTCCTGATGCCGAGACTACCTCAAGGAGGTGGCTCCGCTCTTGCGTTGTCTCCTTGGTCTCGCTTTCCTTTCCTTTCCTTTGTTTGTTCTGGGTTTTTCTCTACATCAGAGTGGAGGGGCCATCGCATTGTGTCCCTGGGGCCCCACTGGGTGCTGGGCACCTGCTGGGCAGGCCTGGGGTAAAGGTGCCCTGAGGGGCTCAGACCCTGGCCCTGTCTGCTGCCCTGTTGACTGGAGCCAGAGACTTGGAGTTCCCAGCTCAAGTGGATGCATTAATTTGTGGTCTCCTCTTCTCTGCTTTGGTTTGTTTGGAATCTAAATAAAATGACTATAAGAGAAGCCAGAGAACCACCCTCTCTTTGGCCTCCCCAAGGACCACAAGAGTGCAGTAGCCATGCTTCGTGCCTGTAGCACCCAAGTACGTGGAGCCCAGGGGCAGTCCCTGTGGCCAGGGGTGTACTCTTGAAGCTGAGGTTGTGAGCCCAAGGTCCTGAGTTCTGGGCTGGAAGTGACCTCCAGCCTCAGGCGACTCGACTCTGCTGTCTACAGATGCTGCACCCAGTACAACGCAGGCCTCTGACTTTATTTCTGTGTAACTAAAAAGCTTGGAGCAAGCTGGATTCAGGGCTAAATAACATCATCAGGACAAAAAGCCCGAGTGAGCCCTGGCCTGATTGATCGTGGTAGCCAGAGCCTATATGACCCCTGTGCAGGTAGGGGACAGGTGCACCCCTGGGCCCAGCCAGACTCTACAAAGCCTGCATACCCGGTCTGCTTCCTGCTCCATGAGTACACCACAGCCCAGGCGCCACAAGAGCAGTTCACGGTTGACCCCTTGATTTTGTTTGTTATTTTAACGTGAATGACTTTCCTACATTAAAACTTGGAAGGTTTCACCCAGTTGTCTTCATTTCTGCCTTTCCTTAAACCTGCCTGGTGGGCAGCACAGGGCCATTGAGAGGCCACTCAATAGAATGTACCCACTCAACAGACTTTTTTTCCTCATTTTTTTGGTAATTTTTCTGAAGTGAGAAGCGGGGAGCAGAGAGACAGACTCCTGCATGCACTCAATCAGGATCCACCCAGCATGCCCACCAGGGGCGATGCTCTGCCCATCTGGGATGTTGCTCCATTGCCACTGGAGCCATTCTAGCACCTGAGGCTGAGGCTATGGAGCCATCTTCAGCACCTGGGCCAACTTTTGCTCCTATGGAGCCTTGGCTGCAGGAGAAGGAGAGAGAGTGGAGAGGGGGAAGGGTGCAGAAGCAGATAGGCACTCCTCTGTGCCCTGGCCGGGAATCAAACTGGGACCTCCACATGCCAGGCCAACTACCACTGAGCCAAACAGCCAGGGCCTCACCAGACTTCTTAACTGGATTTGAGTAGAGCCTGCCCTTTGGCACCCATACCCCTTCCCTTCTTCCCCAGGCCTTGTTCCAGGCACCTCTGAACCCTGTTTTACCTTATAGGGGACTCAGCCCTCAAAGCAACCACAGGTATCTTTGAACCCCCACATGTGTTCCCCAGTAGTGTGACCCTCTCCAAGCATTCTGCAGGCACCAAAGCCAGGCCAACTTGCAGGCCAGTTTGTTTTTAATTTGCAAATGCCTTCTGACACTGAGGCCTAGGGAGGTACAGCTTCCCTTCACTCAGAGGCATTTCCTGAAGGGGTGGTTGAGTCATCCTGTGCACCTTGAGGTTAGTAAGGGGGCAGGTGTCATCCACAGTGTGAGCTTCTCTCAGGGGCTATGTTTCCTGTTCCTTGTGAGCCCAGTAAGTGCCTGGCAGCCTCTAGAATGGTAGTGGAAGGGAAAGGCCTGGGGCCAAGGAGCCACTGGCCTGGCTAGGAGGTCCTGGGATCAGAAAACTAGGACCCACAGCCAGACTGGCCACACCCACTTCTTTATCTGTGTCCGGCTGTTTATGAGCTGCAGCTTCAGTACTGAGTAATTGCAACCCAGAGTGTCTGGCCCAAAACATCAATGAAAGGCAGAAACTGGGCTGAACCGAAAACTTGAGGTTAGCCTGCTCCAAAAGAAAAAGTTATTTTAAAAGTGCCTGGGTGCAAGTGAGCTGAGACCAGCAAAAGGTGTCAGCCCAGAGCTGTAGGAGGGGGGTGTCTGATATAGGGGTTGCTGCAGGCATTTGCTAGCATGGAGTTGGGTGCTCCTGGACATGCTCAGATTAGCATATCTTGGTTTGTAGCCTTGGTCACGGACTTGATGAGCAGAAGGAGGGTGATTCAGCTACAAAAACACTTCCTCTGCAAATTCTGATGTAGCACAGGCCTAATCAGCATGGTCCTATCTGGTGTCCTTGGTAAATCTTCAAGACAGTAAGGTCCTGGAGCCTCTGAGCCTGTTGCTAGGCTTTTTACAAACAACTATTGTGATTTAAACTCCCCTATTTGTCAGGTCCCTCCCCAACAAGCTTTTCCTGACTTTCCTGCAAAGGTAAAGTTTTTGCTACATTTCAAAATAAAGGTCAGTGAGCCATTAAAAGAGAATAGCGTCCTGGCCGGTTGGCTCAGTGGTAGAGCGTCGGCCTGGCGTGCAGGAGTCCCGGGTTCGATTTCCGGCCAGGGCACACAGGAGAAGCGCCCATCTGCTTCTCCACCCCTCCCTCTCTCCTTCCTCTGTCTCTCTCTTCCCTTCCCGCAGCCGAGGCTCCATTGGAGCAAAGATGGCCCGGGCGCTAGGGATGGCTCTGTGGCCTCTGCCTCAGGCGCTAGAATGGCTCTGGATGCAACAGAGCGACGCTCCAGAAGGGCAAATCATCGCCCCCTGGTGGGCGTGCTGGGTGGATCCCAGTCGGGCGCATGTGGGAATCTGTCTGACTGCCTCCCCGTTTCCAGCTTTGGAAAAAATGAAAAAAAAAAAAAGAAAAGAAAAAAAAAGAGAATAGCAAGCAAATTAACTAGGTTTGATTCCTGGCCAGGGCACACAGGAGAAGCGTCCATCTGCTTCTTCACCCTTCCCCCTATTTTTTATCTCTCTCTTCCCCTCCTACAACCAAGGCTCCATTGGAGCAAAGTTGGCCCAGACACTGAGGATGGCTCCATGGCCTCCACCTCAGGTGCTAGAATGGCTCTGGTTCCAGCAGAGTAATGCCCCAGATGGGCAGAGCATCGCCCCCTGGTGGGCATGCCAGGTGGATCCTGGTCAGACGCATGTGGGAGTCTGTCTGACTGCCTCCCCACTTCTCACTTCAGAAAAATACAAAAAAAAAAAACCAAAAAACTGCCTGACCTATGGTGGCGCAGTGGATAAAGCATCGACCTGGAAATGCTGAGGTCGCCGGTTCGAAACCCTGGGCTTGCCTGGTCAAGGCACATATGGGAGTTGATGCTTCCAGCTCCTCCCCCTTCTCTCTCTCTCTCTCTGTCTCTCTCTACCTCTCTCTCTCCTCTCTAAAAATGAATGAATGAATGAATAAATAAATAAATAAATAAATAAAACTGGGGCCTGACCTTTGGTGGCGCAGTGGATAAAGTGTCAACCTGGAAACGCTGAGGTTGCCGGTTCAAAACCCTGGGTTTGCCTGGTCAAGGCACATATGGGAGTTGATGCTTTCTGCTTCTCCCCCCTTCTCTCTCTTTCTCTCTTTCTCTCCCCTCTCTATAATGAATAAATAAAATCTTTAAAAAAAAAAAAAAAAAAAACCTGAGTATGTTTTTTTGGTTTTTTTGGGGTTTTTTTTTTTTTGTATTTTTCTGAAGCTAGAAACGGGGAGGCAGTCAGTCAGACTCTCACATGCGGCCGACCAGGATCCACCTGGCATGCCCACCACGGGGTGATGCTCTGCCCATCTGGGGCATTGCTCTGCCACAACCAGAGCCATTCTAGCGCCTGAGGCAGAGGCCATAGAGCCATCCTCAGCACCCGGGCCAACTTTTGCTCCAATGGAGCCTCGGCTGCAGGAGGGGAAGAGAGAGACAGAGAGGAAGGGGAGGGGAAGGGGTGGAGAAGCAGATGGGCGCTTCTCCTGTGTGCCCTGGCCAGGAATCGAACCCGGGACTCCTGCATGCCAGGCCGACGTTCTACCACTGAGCCAACCAGCCAGGGCTGAGTATGGTTTTTTACAGAAAACTTTGTCTACCTTTGTCCTAGAGTCATGCTAGCACCCACTGCCACCATCCTCAGGCTTGGTTCAGCCTCCCTACTCTCCCTTGGATGTCTTTTTCCCTGTCTCCATATTACCACTGCTACAGAACAAACCATCTGAACTTCGTGACATAGAGCCACGGCCACTTTATGCTCAACTACTGTAGGTCAGGGATTATGTGGCTAGTCCCCACTTCACATCCAGGTGACTTGAACTATGGGGCTTGGGTCCTCTGGAGGCATCTTAACTCATATTGAGTGTCTAGGCTGGGTTAACTTCGAGGCCAGGCCCAGTGGAACTGAGTGCCCACATGTGGCCCACATTCATCACCATGCCTTTCTCTCAGCATGGAGGCACAGAATTGGGCAAATAAGTTTGTAAAATGTGGTTTTTAGGTTTTCTCATTTACATTTTGCATTGGCCTGGGCAGCGCCATGTGTATGTAGTCTGTGAAAGGCTGCAGTGCTTGCCCTCAGGGCAGCAGATTGCAAATTGTGGATTACCTTTCTGCTTGGGAGGAGCCATTGCATTGCTAATGTTTGCTGGAGAAGGGATTTTATCCCCAGCCTGGGTTTTGCAGGAAGGGAAGGAGTGCAGATGTGGAACTGGAGCTGAGGGACTTTGGGAACTCTGCTGAGGCTGGTGGGGGCCTTTGATTCCAGGAGGAACCGGAGAAGATTTTCCAGGTTGTGGAACTGGAGAAAGTGTCAGGGCTTTGGTAGCTATGAATGAGAGGGAAGCGGTCTTTCCTGCCTATTTGCATGTCCACCAGTACGAGACTTTAATAAATGGAATGGCCGGCCCTGGCCGGTTGGCTCAGCGGTAGAGCGTCGGCCTGGCATGCGGGGGACCCGGGTTCGATTCCCGGCCAGGGCACATAGGAAAAGAGCCTATTTGCTTCTCCACCCCCCCCCTCCTTCCTCTCTGTCTCTCTCTTCCCCTCCCGCAGCCAAGGCTCCATTGGAGCAAAGATGGCCCGGGCGCTGGGGATGGCTCCTTGGCCTCTGCCCCAGGCGCTAGAATGGCTCTGGTCGCAACAGAGCGACACCCCTGAGGGGCAGAGCATCGCCCCCTGGTGGGCAGAGCGTCACCCCTGGTGGGCGTGCCGGGTGGATCCTGGTCCAGTGCATGCAGGAGTCTGTCTGACTGTCTCTCCCCGTTTCCAGCTTCAGAAAAAAAATACAAAAAAAATAAAATAAAATAAAAAAATAAATAAATGGGATGGCCCACCATTTTTTTGCTCCATTGTTTCTTTGCCATCTGCCTGAATCCAATGAGAACCTGCATGGCCATGACTGCGGCAGCCACTGGCCTTATTTATACACAGGCTCCAAGATGAGGGTCCTAGGAGCAAGGCTGATTACAGGCAGCCTTGGAAGTCACACCATGCCACTTCTGCTGCACACGATTGGTCTACATAGGCACAAACCCACGCAGATTCAAGGAGAGGAGATGCAGACCCCCATATCTTAATGAGGGCATGTCTGAGAACCAGTGGGCATGCTCTAAATTTGCCACAATCTGTCCCCTTTTCTTCCGACTGTACTCTACATGATTGTTGTCAAAAGAGCTTTTGCACACACAATCTAATATTTAAGGCCTTCAATTTCTAATTGTTGGAATCCATGGGAGTCCAAAAAGACCAGAGTAACAGGCTTTATTGAAAGGAAGAAAGGAACCCTGCTGGGCACTTCTCCGGGGGAAAAGGGCACCAATTACAGATTATGAGGCAAATTTTATAGAGTTTTGGAGAGCCTGAGAGGGTACTGAGTCAAAAGTTCTGGTATGTTCCTTTTACGGTTTTACGTATGATTTCAGCTTTCTGGAATGCTCCTTCTTGGGGCAGGTTGACTAGCTTTCTGGAACTCTTCTGCCTCAGGGGCAATTGTCCAGTAGGTAAGGGTGAGGTCAGGCAGACAGGTGGGACAACAAAGGGGCAGTTGGAATTTCATATATCTATTACTAATCATTTTTACTGACCAAGCCAAGAAAAAGTAGTGGCGCAGTGAATAGAGCGTCGGACTGGTTCAAAGAGGACCCAGGTTTGAAACCCCAAGGTCACCGGCTTGAACGTAAACTCATCTGGTTTGAGCACAGCTCACCAGCTTGAACCCAAGGTCACTGGCTTGAGCAGGGAGTCACTAGCTCTGCTGTAGCCCCCTTGTCAAGGCACATATGAGAAAGCAATCAATGAACAACTAAGGTACAGCAACGAAGAATTGATGCTTCTCATCTCTCTCCCTTCCTGTCTGTCTGTCCCTATCTGACCCTCTCTATCTCTGTCACACACACAAAAATAACAAGTGTCTTTGACATTCATAATTCCAGTGTTCTAAGCTGCAAAATGGGGATAATAATCAGAGTTGTCCAGTTAAATTTGGATTTCAGATAAACAACAAAGTGTTTACTGTGGGGATATCATATACAATATTTGGGACACACACACAAAATAATTCATTATTTATCTGGTGTTGGTCAAATAAGTTTGTAAATATGATATATATGTTTGCTCGCTTATAGTTTGCATTGGATGTGGGGGGACAGGCTGTAAGAAGGCAGGATCCTTATAGCCTAAGGCTTAATTTTAAGACTAAACCTTTCCCACCCTTTTTGATGTGGGGTGGTGCACTCTCATGAGGAATCCCATTATGTCTCAGATAACTGACTTTGTATCAGAGACTTCCTTGTTTGTATATTGGATTAAGGTTTTGATTTCTATACTATAAAGTGGGGCAGACCAGGAGCTTGCTCTCTCTTGGTTCCTGAGATTAGTATTAGAGGAGAGAGCAGAGAAAGGCCACATGGAGGAGGCCAGGAGAAGCAGCCAAGATGGTGGAGTGCTGAGGGAGAAGCCAGTTTGTGCAGAGTTTGTGAAGAGAGAAGGAGATGGGGAACAGAGGTGAATGGGGCTGGTTAGAAACTTTGATTCTAGGAAACTTGGATAAGTCAGTGGCTTTGGGAGCCCTGAATGGAAAGGAAAGTGTTTTCCCACTGTGTGTATTTCTTGCCCGCCAGGTGCAAGCTAGGATTAAAGGTAATGGCCCACCAGTTCTTGGCTCCATTGTCTATTTACCATCTGTCCAAATCTAATGCGAACCTGAATGGGCCAGGTGGCTATGATGGTGGCAGTGGCTACTGGCTTTACATTTTGTGTAGTCTGTGGCAGGATTCGATACAGTTCAGTATGGAGCCACCACCACCTTTGAGCAGTGGAGTAGAGGACTGGCTGCTGTTATGGTTCCCCATGGCTGTCCATTTAGGGGCCGTAGGCTGGCTGACTTTTACAGCCATGTGTGAGGAAGCAAGAGCTCTGTGGAAGAGGCTGCCTGGGACCTGCAAACTGAGCAGTGGAAGGAGCTGGAGCAAACGTGGGAGAAAGAGATGCCAACCCTGGAGCTGAAGCAAGCACCGGAGGAGGCCAACCAGGTTTGCGAGATTCACCTGGAAATGGAGGAGTCGCTGGAGAAGGAATCACAGGTGTGTGAGTTGCAGATTGCCCTGGGCCTCGTGGAGAGCCAGTAGCAGTGGGAGGCCTGGGCTGAGGCTGAGGCCAGAGCTGGGGCTACAAGGCCCACAGAGCAGAAGGCGGCAGTCGCCTGGGGTTCAGGCCCTGCAGCAGGAGCTGATGTTTTCAGTTCCTCTTTGGAGGATGAGGAGAATTGGGCTGGAGTTGCAATCCACAGTCTCCAGAAGGCGAGAGCCCAGCAACAAGGAGTACTTGCTATGCACCTGGTATGTCTGCGATTTTGGGACATAGGTGTGAATGCCATCATGCTGTCCAGAGCAGAGATGGAAATGCTGACTGCCATTGCCACATGCTCCTCTTTGGGATAGTGTAAGACCTACCAGGACGGCAGGGATGAGGGGGGGTGGCTGAGGCCCCATGTGCTTGTACTGATTCCTGGACTATGACCAGAATGAGCACTGGCTCCTTTGTTGGATGGACTTACGGATTTTGGACAATGTGAAATACCCTTGAACCACCTGATGGAGGTGGGTGGTGGCTTTGCTGGAAGCACTCCCCTGCCCCAGGAAGCTTTTCCCATGGCTAGAAAGAAGGCTGAGGAAGTTTTGCGCTTTTGGCAAAGAGCTCAGAGACTCGTGAAATGTACCTTTGTAATTGTTGAAATTATATGATTTGTCATGTGTAATGTGCCTAATTTCCTTGTGCAGGAATACCTGTGCTTTAGATTGTGAAGCGAGCAAAAGGGGTGGAATGTTGGTCAAATAAGTTTGTAAATATGATATATATGTTTGCTCGCTTATAGTTTGCATTGGGTGTGGGAGATAGGCTGTAAGCAGGCAGGATCCTTATAGCCTAAGGCTTAGTTTTAAAACTAGGCCTTTCCCACCCTTTTTGATGTGGGGTGGTGCACTCTCATGAGGAAACCCATTATGTCTCAGATAAGTGACTTTGTATCAGAGACTTCCTTGTTTGTATATTGGATTAAAGGTTTTGATTTCTATACTATAAAGTGGGGCAGACCAGGAGCTTGCTCTTTCTCGGTTCCTGAGATTAGTATTAGAGGAGAGAGCAGAGAAAGGCCACGTGGAGGAGAGGAGAGCAGAGAAAGGCCATGTGGAGGAGGCCAGGAGAAGCAGCCAAGATGGTGGAGTACTGAGGGAGAAGCCAGTTTGTGCAGAGAGAAGGAGATGGGAAACAGAGGTGAATGGGGCTGGTGAGCTAGAAACTTTGATTCTAGGAAACTCAGATAAGTTAGTGGCCTTGAGAGCCCTGAATGGAAAGGGAAGTGTTTTCTCACTGTGTGTACTTCTTGCTCGCCAGGTGCAAGCTAGGATTAAAGGTAATGGCCCACCAATTCTTAGCTTCGTTGTTTCTTTACCGTCTGTCCAAATCTAATGTGAACCTGCATGGGCCAGGAAGCTGTGATGGTGGCCGTGGCTACTGGCTTTACATCTGGAATGCAAATTTAACAAAGCACACTCTACTCTCTTAGTTGCTAAATCTGACCATCCAAACACTAATGTAACCTACTTCCGGAACTGTTAGGATTAAACAAGATAGGACCTGTGAACATATACTATAAATATTAATTTTTCTTAAACTTGTTGACTCTGAGAATATACCTGCCAAGAGGGCTCCTGTGGTTAATGAGTTATCGGACGAGGACCAGGCCTGGAATGTATCTGCCTCCTGCCGGCTGGTAGTATGTAGGTTCTTGACTTCGTGCAGGAAAGATTTCACAACATGAGTTCAGGTGATTTTGAGAGTACATTTACTAAAGCTGGGAACAATGAAACAAAGGAGGTAGGGTAGAAGAAACAACAGGAGAGACCCTAGGCGGTGCTTTGCTTTGTGTAATGCCAGTATACACGGCCACCATCACAGCCGCCTGGCCCATGCAGTTTCGCATTAGATTCAGACAGAGGGTAATGAAACAACGGAGCCAAGAACTGGTGGGCCATTACCTTTAATCCAAACTTGCACCCAGCAGGCAAGTAATAACACACACTGGGCTCCAAAACCCACTCATTCAGTGCTCACAAAGCTACTGACTTATCCAAGTTTCCTAGAATCAAAGGTTTCTAGCTCACCAGCCTTATTCACCTCTGTTCTCCATCTCCTCTCTGCACAAACTCTGTACTAACTGGCTTCTCCTTTAGCACTCCACCGTCTTGGCTGCTTCTCTGCTCTCATTTCTGCTCTCTCCTCTAATGCTAATCTCAGGAACCAAGAGAGCAAGCTCCCGGTCTGCCCCACTTTATAGTGCAGAAATCAAAAGCTTTAATCCAATATACAAAATAGGGAAGTCTCTAATACAAAGTCACTTATCTGAGGCATGATGAGATTGTACCACCCCACTTCAAAAAGGATGGGAAAGGCTTAGTCCTAAAACTAAGCCCCAGGCTACAAGGATCCTGCCTGCCCACATATTAATATCACCTGGGTTCCACGTGGGCAGCACCATCTTTAACAAAGTGAGCATAATATATTTTATTTGCCCAACACTTTGGCTTCCTAGAAGTATATGGGAAAGAAGGGGACAAGGTGGGGCTGCTGTTAGCTTACTGGGAAGTAAAAGTCACAGTGAATGAAGGGAGCCAAGGTGGGGCTGATTTTAGATAATCGGAAAGTCAGAGTAAAGGGGAACCTTGGAGACAAGGTCAGTGGGAAAAGCCCAGGATGAACCGTATTTGCTGCCTGCTGCTTCCCTAGTTGCAAGTCTCATAGGGACCCTTAGAGTTTAGGAGAAAGAAAGTAAAAAGTTCATGCCTGAGAAGGGGCATGGGTGTGCTCTAGAGCATGGGTGTCCCCAAACTATGCCCACAGCCCTCTGAGGCCATTTATCTGGCCCTCGCCGCACTTCCAGAAGGGGCACCTCTTTCATTGGTGGTCAGTGAGAGGAGCATAGTTCCCATTGAAATACTGGTCAGTTTGTTGATTTAAATTTACTTGTTCTTTATTTATTTTTTTATAAGTTTTTTTGTTTGCTTGTTTGTTTTTTTTACAGGGACAGAGAGAGAGAGAGTCAGAGAGAGGGATAGATAGGGATAGACAGACAGGAATGGAGAGAGATGAGAAGCATCAATCATCAGTTTTTCATAGTGACACCTTAGCTGTTCATTGATTGCTTTCTCATATGTGCCTTGACCGTGGGCCTTCAGCAGACTTAGTAACCCCTTGCTCAAGCCAGTGACCTTGGGTCCAAGCTGGTGAGCTTTGCTCAAACCAGATGAGTCAGCACTCAAGCTGGTGACCTCAGGGTCTCGAACCTGGGTCCTCCGCATCCCAGTCTGATGCTCTATCCACTGTGCACTGCCTGGTCAGGCGGGTCCCCAAACTTTTTACACAGGGGGCCAGTTCACTGTCCCTCAGACCATTGGAGGGCTAGACTATAAAAAAACTATGGCCTGGCCGGGTGGTGGCGCAGTGGATAGAGCGTCAGACTGGGATGCGGAAGACCCAGGTTCGAGACCCCGAGGTCACCAGCTTGAGCTCGGACTCATCTGGTTTGAAAAAAAAAAAAATAGCTCACCAGCTTGCACCTAAGGTCAATGGCTTGAGCAAGGGCTTACTCGGTCTGCTGTAGCCCCACGGTCAAGGCACATGTGAAAGGGCAGTCAATGAACAACTAAGGTGCCACAACAGAAAAATTGATGATTGACACTTCTCATCTCTCTCCGTTTTTCTCTGTCTGTCCCTATCTATCCCTCTCTCTGACTCTCTCTCTGTCTCTGTAAAAGAAATAAATTAAAACAACAACAAAAAAAAAAACGCCCTGGCCGGTTGGCTCAGTGATAGAGCGTCGGCCTGGCTTGCAGAAGTCCTGGGTTCGATTCCCGGCCAGGGCACACAGGAGAAGCGCCCATCTGCTTCTCCACTCATCCCCATCTCCTTCCTCTCTGTCTCTCTCTCCCCCTCCTGCAGCCAAGGCCCCATTGGAGCAAAGAGGGCCCGGGCGCTGGGGATGGCTCCGTGGCCTCTGCCTCAGGTGCTAGAATGGCTCTGGTTGCGACAGAGCGACACCCCGGATGGGCAGAGCATCGCCCCCTGGTGGGCGTGCCGGGTGGATCCCGGTGGGGCGCGTGCAGGTGTCTGTTTGACTGTCTCCCCGTTTCCAGCTTCAGAAAAGTACAAAAAAACAAACAAACAAAAAAAACCCCCAAAAACCAAACTATGAACAAATCCCTATGCACACTGCACATATCTTATTTTAAAGTAAAAAAAAACAGAACGGGAACAAATACAATATTTAAAATAAAGAACAAGGCCTGACCAGGTGGTGGTGCAGTGGATAGAGTGTCGGACTGGGATGCAGAAGGACCCAGGTACAATACCCCGAGGTCGCCAAGTTTCCTAGAATCAAAGTTTCTAGCTCACCAGCCCCATTCACCTCTGTTCCCCATCTCCTTCTCTCTTCACAAACTCTGCACAAACTGGCTTCTCCCTCAGCACTCTGCCATCTTGGTTGACTCTCCTCTCCTCCACGTGGCCTTTCTCTGCTCTCTCCTCTAATGCTAATCTCAGGAACTGAGAGAGAATAAGCTCCCGGTCTGCCCCATTTTATAGTGTAGAAATCAGAACCTTTAATTCAATATACAAACAAGGGCCCTGGCTGGTTGGCTCAGCGGTAGAGCATCGGCCTGGCGTGCGGGGGACCCGGGTTCGATTCCTGGCCGGGGCACATAGGAAAAGCGCCCATTTGCTTCTCCACCCCCCCCCCCCGCCTCCTCTGTCTCTCTCTTCCCCTCCCGCAGCCAAGGCTCCATTGGAGCAAAGATGGCCCGGGCGCTGGGGATGGCTCCTTGGCCTCTGCCCCAGGCACTAGAATGGCTCTGGTCGCAACAGAGCGATGCCCCGGATGGGCAGAGCATCGCCCCCTGGTGGGCAGAGCGTCACCCTGGTGGGCGTGCCGGGTGGATCCCGGTCGGGCGCATGCGGGAGTCTGTCTGACTGTCTCTCCCCATTTCCAGCTTCAGAAAAAAAAAAAATATATATATATATATATATACACACACACACACACACACACACACACACACACACACACACAAACAAGGAAGTTTCTGATACAAAGTCACTTAGGGTGAGAAAGGCTTAGTCTTAAAACTAAGCCTTAGGATATAACAACCCTGCCTGCTTACAGCCTGTCCTCCACACCCAATGCAAACTATAAGCGAGCAAACCTATATATCATATTTACAAACTTATTTGACCAACAGGGATGGTTGCAGCAGAATATTCATTAGTTTTCCAGGTACATCCTTCAATGTGTTGATTTATTAAAATGAGTGTATAGAGGAGTTTGGGATTATTCTCTGTTCAGCTTTACTGTATTATTACTTTTATGTTAGGTTTGTTTGGCTTTAACTGAGTTTTTGTTATTTGTTCCCCTGATTTCATCTGTCCTTAGGTTTGGCTAGCACAAATGGCTTTGGGTCTTTGTCCTCTATCTCCCTGACCAGGGCGATTTATTTATTTGTTTGTTTGTTTATTTTTTACAGAGAGAGAGTCAGAGAGAGGGATAGACAGGGACAGACAGACAGGAACAGAGAGATGAGAAGCATCAATCATTAGTTTTTCGTTGCGCATTGCGACACCTTAGTTGTTCATTGATTGCTTTCTCATATGTGCCTTGACTGCAGGCCTTCAGCAGACCAAGTAACCCCTTGCTCAAGCCAGTGACCTTGGGTCCAACCTGGTGAGCTTTTGCTCAAACCAGATGAGCCCGTGCTCAAGCTGGCGACCTCGGGGTCTTGAACCTGGGTCCTTCCACATCCCAGTCCGACAATCTATCTAATGCGCCACCGCCTGGTCAGGCTGACTAGGGTGATTTAAACTATGTAGTCTCAGATCAGAGAGGAGAAGTGTAAACCATTTGTTCTCAAGTGTCTTTAGTTAGGGAAGATAAAGTCTTATGATTCACTATCTGCCTGTAAATTGGACAAATTGTTTGTCCTAATTTAATTATCTTGTCTCAGTTTCCCCATTCTACTTTCCCATGACTTTTCGTAGCTTCTTACTATCCTGCCTCAACTTGGGCCTAAAATCATAAACAGAGTCTAGTAACCATTGTCTTCAGTAGTCCCTCATTTATGCTGCATATTCCAGAAAAGCTACAAAGTGGACTGCCAGCCTCCTGTACTGTGCTCTTGCCACTGAGCTGACCCTTATAAGAGAGCTCTTAGGCTCAAAATTTGACCAATGGGCTGAAAACCTGCCCTTGAATCAGAGCTGTGCAGCTATAACCTTATTTGCATCTTTACTAACCAATCAGAGTAGCTTCATTTCCACAAGTCAGAACAGTGCTTTTTGGACCAAACTGTGAGGATTTGGAGTCTTCATTTGTATAAAAATGAATCAATCAGGGACCTGGGTGAGAGTATCTCTATATACAGCAGCCTTCCTGCTGTTTTGGTAGAACACACTTTTAGGGGTTTTTTGTTTGTTTGTTTGTTTTTCTTTTTTTTTCCCTGAAGTTGGAAACAGGGAGGCAGTCAGACAGATTCCTGCATTCACCCGACTGGGATCCACCCAGCATGCCCACCAGGGGGGCGTCACTCTGTTGCAACCAGAGCCATTCTAGCCCCTGAGGCAGAGGCCACAGAGCCATCCTCAGCACCCGGGCCAACTTTGCTCCAAAGGAGCCTTGGTTGCGGGAGGGGAAGAGAGAGACAGAGAGGAAGGGGGGTGGAGAAGCAGATGGGTGCTTCTCCTGTGTGCCCTGGCCGGGAATCGAACCCAGGACTCCTGCATGCCAGGCTGATGCTCTACTACTGAGCCAACTGGCCAGGGCACTTTTAGTTTTTTTTGTTTGTTTGTTTGTTTTTTAACTTTTTTTTTCAATTTTTATTTATTCATATTAGAGAAGAGAGAGAGAAAGAGAGGAGAGACAGAGTGAGAGAAGGGGGGGAGGAGCTGGAAGCATCAACTCCCATATGTGCCTTGACCAGACAAGCCCAGGGTTTCGAACCAGCGACCTCAGCATTTCCAGGTTGACGCTTTATCCACTGCGCCACCACAGGTCAGGCGCACTTTTAGTTTTTGATGGAGACTATTTCCCACACTGGGGCTGAGCAGAGCAGTCTTGCTGGGGCTGAGCTATGACACCAGAACTGTGACACTGGGCCACCTCACCCAGGCTGGGCTGGCTGGACTGTTCTGTGGCTGTACTGTATCATAACTGAGTTGTCTCACAGCCAAGACTTCACACTGCTATGCCATATCACAATTGAGCTAATTGCTCTGAATATAGTCTCCCTTCACCCTACCCCAAATTGAGAACTCTTCTTGCTGTTGAATTGGTGTCAACCTTTGGTTGATAAATTCATCCCTGACCTCACACACCCTACTAGATGAAGACAGAACTCCAGACCCTCATGAACCAGATGCTATCAAATGAGAGCATAGATGGTGAATTTTTTTCCAGAGCCCCAGTCCTCCTGGAATCAATATTTTTCAGCCACCTCTCTTCTGTTTCTCATGATCCTTCCAGTAGTAGCAAAGGACTAAATGCCCAACTGAAAATGACTCAAGGAAAAAGGAAATTCATTGGTTTCTGTGCCTGACAAGGTTGGAGGTTTCAGGCATAACAGGATCCAGGCCTTGGTTTTGTTCACACTCTTTCTATTCCTACCTGTGGTTAGCAGAATAATAGCCCCAAAGATTCCCATTCCCTAATCCAAAGTCTGTGCCTTTAGAAGTTGGAAAAGGCAGAAAACAATTATCCCCCAGACTCTGCAGGGGAATCAGCCCTGCCTACCCGTGGTTTCACCCAGTGAGGCCCACTTACTACTTCCAGCCTCCAGAACTAAGAGAATAAGTTTGTGTGGTTTCAGGCACTGAATGTGAAGTAATTCGTTAATGTGCTACAACTGCAAAAGGAAACCAACAGCCCCAACCTCAGCTTTCTCTGTGTGGGCCTCACTCTCACTTTGGGGCCACCACCAGGCTGACATCCTTCCAACTCCCAATCCACTGAGGCCTGTTTCTGAAAAGTTCCAGTAGAAGAAACCCAGGCCATGGTCCTCACTGAGCCTACTTAGGGCCATTCTTCCCTGAAAAGGTGGGTGGGTGTAATGGATCTGATTGGCCAGTCTGGGTCATGTGGGTGGGAGGGCTGAGTAGACGTGAGGGAGGGAGGACTGAAGCCCCAGGGAGCTTTCATAACTGCCCCCATTATGGTGGCCCAGGTCAGACATCACTAGTCAATACAGCATTCCACACAGTGGAGCCTGTCTAGGAGGACCCTCAGATTGTGGCCACACCCCAAGGGCTCATAGCACACGAGTGTTTGTACCATCTTTTTTTTTTTTAAAGATTTTGGCTCTGGTAAGTTTTCTCAATGGATAGAGCGTCAGCTCAGCGTGTAGATGTCCCGGGTTCAATTCCTGGTCAGGGCACACATGAGAAGCAACCATATGCTTCTCTTCTCCTCCCTCTCCCCCTTCTCTCTTCCTCTTTCACAGCCAGTGACTCAATTGGTCCGAGTGTCGAACCCAGATCAGGGTTGCCAAGTGTATCCCCATCAGGGTGCATGTGGGGGCCTGTCTCTCTATTTCTCCTCCTCTCACTTAAAAGAAAAAAAAGATTTTATTTATTAATTTTATGGAGGGGAGGAAGAAGTATCAACTCATAATTGCTTCACTTTAGTTGTTCATTGTTTTCTTATAGTATGTGCCTTGACTGGGTAAGCCCAGAGTTTTGAACCTGTGACTAAACCAGTAGTGACCTCAGCATTCCAGTTTGATGCTCTGCCCACCATGCCACCACAGGCCAGGCTGTACCATCTTTATCCAGAATAACCAAAGATTGGAAACAGTACAAATATCCATGGAACAAACAAATAAGCAAGATGTAGTCCATCCATACAATAGAATACAATTCAGACTTAAAAAGGAAGGAAATGCTGACACCTGCTACAACATGGATGAACCTTGAGAATATTATACCCAGTAAAATAAGGCACACACAGAAGAACAAATACTGTGTGATTCCACTCACACAAAGTCCCAAGAGGAGTCAAATCTGTAGGACAAAAAGTGTCTGGTGGGTGCCAGGGGCTGGGCGGAGGGGAGCTGGTATTTAATGAGAACAGAGTGTTAATTTGAGAAAATGTGAGAGTTCTGGAGACAGATGGTGGGATGGACTGCACAACAACATGAATGCACTTGATGCCATAGAGCTGTGTATGTAAAAATGGTTAAGATGGTGTATATGGTTGGGTAGCTCAGTTGATTAGAGTGTTGTCCTGATAAGCCAATGTTGCAGGTTCGATCCCCAATCAGAGCACATACAAGAATCAACCAAGCCCTAACCAGGTAGCTCAATTGGTTAGAGTGTTGTCCCGATAAGCCAACGTTGTGGGTTCAATTCCTAGTCAGGGTACATTCAAGCATCAATCATGAATGCATAAATAAGTGAAACAACAAATCCATGTTTCTCTCTCCCTTTCTCTATCTAAAAGTTAATAAATTAGCCTGACCAGGTGGTGGCGCAGTGGACAGAGCATCGGACTGGGATGCGGAAGACCCAGGTTTGAGACCCCAAGGTCACCAGCTTGAGCGCGGGCTCATCTGGTTTGAGCAAAAGCTCACCAGCTTGGACCCAAGGTCGCTGGCTCGAGCAAGGGGTTACTCAGTCTGCTGAAGGCCCGCAGTCAAGGCACATATGAGAAAGCAATCAATGAACAACTAAGGTGTCACAACGAAAAACTGATAATTGATGCTTCTCATTTCTCTGTTCCTGTCTGTCTGTCCCTGTCTATCCCTCTCTCTGACTCTCTCTGTCTCTGTAAAAAATAAAATAAAAGTTAATAAATTTAAAAATGTTTTAATGGTTAAGATAGTAAATTTTATGTTATGTATATTTTGTATAAGAAATAAGGGGCAAAGAAAACAATCACATTAAGACTACACACAGCCTGGCCTGTGGTGGCTCAGTGGATAAAGAGTTGACCTGGAATGCTGAGGTTGCCAGTTCAAGGCCCAGGGCTTGCCTGGTCAAGGCACATACTGGAGGCAACTATAAGTTGATAATTCCCACACCTGCACCCCTTCCTCTCTCTCTCCTCTCTCTAATATCAATCAATCAATCAATAATCCTTAATTTTAAAAACTACACACAGGCCCTGGCCGGTTGGCTCAGTGGTAGAGCGTCGGCCTGGCGTGCAGAAGTCCCGGGTTCGATTCCCGGCCAGGGCACACAGGAGAAGCGCCCATCTGCTTCTCCACCCCTCCCCCTCTCCTTCCTCTCTGTCTCTCTCTTCCCCTCCCGCAGTGAGGCTCCATTGGAGCAAAGATGGCCCGGGCGCTGGGGATGGCTCTGTGGCCTCTGCCTCAGGTGCTAGGGTGGCTCTGGTCGCAACATAGCGACGCCCAGGATGGGCAGAGCATCGCCCCCTGGTGGGCAGAGCGTCGCCCCTGGTGGGTGTGCCGGGTGGATCCAGTCGGGCGCATGCGGGAGTCTGTCTGACTGTCTCTCCCCATTTCCAGCTTCAGAAAAATACAAAACAAAAACAAACAAACAAAAAAAAACTTAGGAAAAACTACACACAAACACACACACATGAAAAGTGTGTGAGGTGGGGTTGAACATGATGGGATATTAGATGATGAGGAGGAATTTTTGTTAATTTTTCAAGTGTGATGTGTAATATGGTTTTCTCTTCAGAGAGCCTGTATCATTTAGAAAAACTTTTCTGAAATGCTTCTGGGTAAAATAAAACCAGCCAGGGTGGTGTGGGTACTGTGGAGAGTGAAGCTGTGAAAATTACCTCCCCCATAGGAAGGGGTGAGTGAGGTGTGAGAAGTGCTGGAGGCCCAGGCAGCACACATGGCTGAGTTCCCCAGCACCATGGAGGCCCCCTTATCTCTGCTGCCACTGCTGCTGCTGACCATAGAGGCCCTCTGGGCAGGTGAGTGAGAAGGAAGCAGGGGGGAAGCATCCAAAGCTTTGGTCTTCTGGGTGTTGATGGATGGTTATCAAAACAGACTAGAAACAAGTCCGCTTTCCCCAAAAGGGGACCAATGGAAGAAATGCCGGCTGCTTCAAAAAGAAGGCAAGAGCTGAGCAGGGGCTCTGAAGTAGAGGTCGGGTCACATCAGGGCAGACATTTTACTTTTTATTTTTTTGAGAGAATCAGAAACATTGAGCTACTTCTGCATGTGCCCTGACTGGAGAATCAAACCGGCAACCTCCGAGCTCTGGGACGATGCTCCAACCGACCAAACTATCTGGCCAGGGCTTAATTTTTATTTATTTATTTATTTTAAATGAGAAGAGGGGAGATAGAGAGGCTCCCACATACACCTGGACCAGGATCCACCAGGCAACCCCCATCTGGTCCGATGCTCAAATCAACCAAGCTATCCTCAGTGCCCAAGGCTGACACCCAAGAGAGGGAGGGGAAGAGAAGCAGATGGTTGCTTCTCTTATGTGCCTTGATTGGGGATTGAACCTGGGACATCTGCACACCAGGCTGACACTCTATTCACTAAGCCAAACAGCCAAGGCAAGGCTTAATTTCTTTTAATTGGTTTTTAGAAAGACAGAAAAAGGAAAGGAGAGAGTAGGAAGGGGGAAAGGAAGCATTTGTTGTTCCACTCAGTTGTGCACTTTTTTGGTGGCTTCCCCTGTGTGCTCTGACCAGGAATCGAACCTGCAACCTTGTTTCCAGATGAAACTGACTAAGCTAACAAGACAGGGTCTTATTATTATTTTTTTTTTTTAGATTTTATTTATTCATTATAGAGAGGAGAGAGAGAGAGAAGTGGGGAGGAGCAGGAAGCATCAACTCCCATATGTGCCTTGACCAGGCAAGCCCAGGGTTTTGAACCAGCAACCTCAGTGTTTCCAAGTTGACGCTTTATCCACTGCGCCACCACAGGTCAGGCCTTTTTTTTTTTTTTTACTTAATTCTGATCTTACCAAAAAGTCACTAGAATCCTACAGGTAACTCCCATCTTCTCCTCCTAGATTTCTCAACTGTAAACATGTTTCCATAGTTGCCTTATCACCACCACCCCTGCTGGGTGTGTGTATAAAAAATAAAAATATATGTTATTTTTATGATCCAATAAAGAATAAGTTTCAGGCTCACTGTCACTCACTCTTAAATGCCATGGCGTGTTTTCTGCCATGGACATTCTCTACACAAGTGCAGCAAGATTCTCAACAGTGCATTCCATATAGTCCTCTTAGCTTATATCAGTGGTTCTCAAACTTTTTGAAGTCGGGGTGCATTTAAAATCCTACAAATACTAGCCTGATCTGTGGTGGCGCAGTGGATAAAGCGTCGACCTGGAAATGCTGAGGTCGACGGTTCGAAACCCTGGGCTTGCCTGGTCAAGGCACATATGGGAGTTGATGCTTCCAGCTCCTCACCCCCTTCTCTCTCTCTGTCTCTCCTCTCTCTCTCCCTCTGTCTCTCCCTCTCCTCTCTAAAATGAATAAATAAAAAAAATTTAAAAAAATCCTACAAATACTTGTAGGCGCACTATATACAAATTTCTGAAAAATATGTTATAATAATTAAGTCAAATATTAAAGAAATAAAATATAGCCTGACCTGTGGTGGCGCAGTGGATAAAGCGTCAACCTGGAAACACTGAGGTTGCCAGTTCAAAAACCAGGGCTTGCCTGGTCAAGGCACATATGGGAGTTGATGCTTCCTGCTCCTCCCCCTTCTCTCTCTCTCTCTCTCTCCTCTCTATAATGAATAAATAAAATCTTAGGAAAAAAAAATTAAAAAAAAAAAGACTAATGATTGATGCTTCTCATCTCTCTCTGTTCCTGTCTGTCCCTATTTATCTGTCTCTGTAAAAAAAAAAAAAAAAAAAGAAATAAAATATAAAGTCCAAGCGTGCTTTTATGGTAATTAAACAAAATAAATATGACAAAATTAAATTTATTCTGATATTAAAAACATTTTTTAAAATTTTTTTTATTTTATTATTTTTTTTTAAAGTGGGGGGGGAAGAGAGAGAGAGAGAGAGAGAGAACAGGAGTATCAACTTATAGTAGTTGCTTCCTGTATGTGCCTTGACCAGGCAAGCCCAGGGATTTGAACCAGCAACCTCAGCGTTCCAGGTCAATGTTTTATCCACTGAGCCACCAGAGGTCAGGCAAAAAACATTTTTATGTTACATTTTTTGAGTTATGCTTTTTAGAATTCATAAAAAAGAGGGGTTAAAAAATTTAAAAGTGACAAAAAAGTTATTTTTATATATATATATAGATACATTCTTAGTAAGATTTAGTAAATTTGGCAGGTCCTGGCACGAATGTGTTAAGTTTAAGTTTTTTCATTCTTTTTTTTTTTTTTCTAAAGTTGGAAACGGAGAGGCAGTCAGACAGACTCCTGCATGTGCCCGACCGGGATCCACTCGGCATGCCCACAAGGGGGCGATGCTCTGCCCCTCTGGGGCGTTGCTCTGTTGAAACCAGAGCCATTCTAGCACCTGAGGCAGAGGCCATGGAGCCATCCTCAGCACCCGGGCAAACTTTGCTCCAATGGAGCCTTGGCTGCGGGAGGGGAAGAGAGAGACAGAGAGGAAGGAGAGGGGGAGGGGTGGAGAAGTGGATGGGCGCTTCTCCTGTGTGCCCTGGCCGGGAATCGAACCTGGGACTCCTGCACGCCAGGCCGACACTCTACCACTGAGCCAACTGGCCAGGGCCAAGTTTTTTCATTCTTGTGTTTATGAGAAACATGAGCAATTTCTTCAATGTTTGGGCATATATTTGAAAGGCAAACTCTCATTTCCTCATCAATACATTGAAGAATTCCTCTCTTTTCACTCTTGTGTTGTAGGTAGAAAGTCCTAATTCACATAAATAGAATGTTGAAAATTGTAGTAAAATGTTCAAAGCTTTTTTAGAGTCCTGGCTGGTTGGCTCAGTGGTAGAGCGTCGGCCTGGCGTGTAGGAGTCCCAGGTTCGATTCCTGGCCAGGGCATACAGGAGAAGCGCCCATCTGCTTCTCCACCCCTTCCCCTCTCCTTCCTCTCTGTCTCCCTCTTCCCCTCCAGCAGCCAAGGCTCCATTGGAGCAAAGTTGGCCTGGGCGCTGAGGATGGCTCTGGTTGCAACAGAGCGACGCCCCAGATGGGTGGAGCATCAGCCCCTGGGGGGCATGCCCGGTGGATCCCGGTGGTCGGGTGCATGCAGGAGTCTGTCTGACTGCCTCCCCATTTCCAACTTCAGAAAAATACAAAAAAAAAAAAAAAAAAGAAAGAAAGAAAAAAGCTTTTTTAGATATTGCCACATATTCTTCTTTTATAGAAATCCAAAAGGCTTCAAGAGACAATTTCTTATGTTTAATCATCAATCCAAAACCCCCACCATACATATCATCTTAACTTTACATCAAACAAAGGATAGAAGAAACTTGCCTCCAGTCTTTCCAGGAAACATGGGGGGGGAGTGTAAACAATCCAGCACCACAGCTTAACAGCCTTACGCAACCTAATCAGGCAAGTGAGTTGGGTGGTTGGGCAGGCTGTCAGCTTACAGCCAATTCCCCACACCTCTGTCCCCTAAAAATCTAAACTCCAAAAATCCTGTTGGTTTTCTGGTCCCCAACAGGCACATATTTCTCTGGAATACCATAGGGCTCACCTGGAAATCTTCTAGGGTGCACCAGTGCGCCCTGGCACACACTTTGAGAGCCACTGTCTTATACAGTGTGTCCGTAAAGTCATGGTGCACTTTTGACCAGTCACAGGAAAGCAACAAAAGGTGATAGAAATGTAAAATCTGCACCAAATAAAAGGAAAACCCTCCCAGTTTCTGTAGGATGATGTGGCAGCATGTGCACATGTGCAGGTGATGACGTAACACCGTGTATACAGCGGAGCAGCCCACGGCCATGCCAGTCAAGATGTAGACAGTAGAGAGGAAAGTTCAGTGTGTTCTGTGGCTCGCTAAATTCGAATCTGTTACCAAAGTGCAACATGAATATCAGCGCGTTTATAATGAAGCGCCACCACATAGGAATAACATTACTTGGTGGGATAAGCCGTTGAAGGAAACAGGCAGTTTGGTGGAGAAACCCTGTTCTGGTAGGCCATCAGTCAGTGACAAGTCTGTAGAGGCTATACGGGATAGCTACCTAAGGAGCCCTAAAAAATTTGTGCGTGAGCCCACATTGAACTGCACTGAATAGGTATGAAACTGGGAGAGTTTTCCTTTTATTTGGTGCAGACTTCACATTTCTATCGTCTTTTGTTGCTTTCCTGTCAAAAGTGCACCATGACTTTACGGACACACTGTATACAGATCTTATTGAAAAGTTTCTGGGCCCTGGCCAGTTGGCTCAGCGGTAAAGCGTCGGCCTGGCGTGCAGGGGACCCGGGTTTGATTCCCGGCCAGGGCACATAGGAGAAGCGCCCATTTGCTTCTCCACCCCCCCTCCTTCCTCTCTGTCTCTCTCTTCCCCTCCCGCAGCCAAGGCTCCATTGGAGCAAAGATGGCCCGGGCGCTGGGGATGGCTCCTTGGCCTCTGCCCCAGGCGCTAAAGTGGCTCTGGTCGTGGCAGAGCGACGCCCCGGAGGGGCAGAGCATCGCCCCCTGGTGGGCAGAGCGCCGCCCCTGGTGGGCGTGCCGGGTGGATCCCGGTTGGGCGCATGCGGGAGTCTGTCTGACTGTCTCTCCCCGTTTCCAGCTTCAGAAAAATTAAAAAAAAAAAAAAAAGTTTCTGATCTGACCAGGTGGTTGCGCAGTGGATAGAGCATCAGACTGGGATGTGGAAGACCCAGGTTCAAGACCCTGAGGTCACCAGCTTGAGTGCAAGTTCATCTCTTTTGAACAAAGCTCACCAGCTTGGACCCAATGTCGCTGGCTTGAGCAAGGAGTCGCTCGATCTGCTGTAGCCCCACAGTCAAGGCATATATGAAAAAGCAATCAATGAACAACTAAAGTGCCACAACAAAAAATTGATGCTTCTCATCTCTCTCCCTTCCTGTCTGTCTATCCCTCTGACTCTCTCTCTGTCTCTGTCAAAAAAAAAAAAAAAAGTTTCTGTACCACCCTTCATGGAAACAAACCCAGCAGAGTACACCTGCTCTCCTCCTCCACTATGGGCAGTTTCTCCATTTCCCCCTGGGCCTTGTGATACTGGTATTTGTGATGCCTGTGAGTCTGTGTGCTGTGTCCCTGAGGTTGTGTTCAAGTGTGCATTTTCTGTAGGAACCATGCCTGCTTCCTGGTGCCATTACCTTGATCGCTTGGTGAAGCTGACATTCACCAGATTTTTCCAGGGTAAAATCACTTATTTCTTCTTGTAGTTGTCTTAAGGCAAGACTGGCACTCTGAGGACACCCTGTGCTCCCCATACCTCACCCTGGAGCTGGATTCACAGAACAACACAGAATGCAGTGCAGATGCAGGGTGTTTACCTCCTGTCAGCCCCCAGGAGGCAGGTCCTTACATATATCTGTATGAAACTCTGGGTTGCACAGCAGGAAACCACAACCCAGTGAATGAGGCAACCTGTCTGAGGGAGCAGAGGGAACTGTGTTAGGGGTCAGGCTCCCCAGGGCTAAAGTGGAAGTGTCGTTGTGGGGATGGGGCACCCAGCCTTAACCTGACTCTCTGTTCCTCTTTCCAGGAGGTGACTCACTTAAAACCCACATCATTGGGGGTCATGAGGCTGCCCCCCACACCTATCCATACATGGTCTCACTGCAGAAAGCTGGTGCCCATCTGTGTGGGGGTGTTCTTGTGCACCCGCAGTGGGTATTGACAGCTGCCCACTGCGTGGCCAAGCCGTGAGTGACCCTGACCTGCCCACCCCCTCTGTTGCCCCAAGCATCCCAAAATCTATCTCATGGTTCCCCATTCTCACCAGGGGCTGAGACCTGACAGATTTAGGCCAATTGTAGGGTCTTAGAGGTGTCCTCTTTCCCTCTCCTGTGATTGCTGCAGTGTGTGTACATAATATCAACCTTAGGCATGCATAAGTGACATTAGGCTATGGGATTCCTAGGGAAGCTTTATTTACTACAACAAAGTGCCTTCCAACTGGTCAGAGTAGGGCCTCTTGTGATACGCAGAAATGAGCAATAGAACTTGTCTGTGAGAATGGCAGAACCAACTCAGGAAGCCACCAAATAAATCAATCTTAGAGCTGCCCTACCTCTGGAGTAGCCAGTAATAAAGGCCCCAGGTCGAACTGGTCAAAGTAACCAAAGGGGATCTGTTGGCTCACATAACTGAAAGTTCTGGGAGGACGGAAGGCTTCAGGCACAGCTTGATCCAGGTGCTTACACGAGCTAGTCAGGAGCCTGCTTGTCTCCCAACTCTTCTGTCCTGTCCCTTGGCCACATTATCAGGAAGTTCCTCACATGGTGGCAAGGACGGGCCCCCTTAGATCCTGGGAATAAGTTTGTTTCTCTACAGTTTGGGCAAAGTTATGATGAGCTCAGCCTTGGTCACATGCTAGCCTCAGAACAACTCACTGTGGTTGAGGCATACCATACGCACTGGATGAGGCTGGAGCTCCTGCTGAGGGGAGCCCCAGGCTGGGGGGGTCATCATTTTTGGAAACACACAGCCCTGCCTCTGGCCAGGAATGAACTGGAGCCTGGGCCAGGGGTGGGAGTAGGGACAGCTTCCTGGAGGAGGAGCAGAGGGGCAGTTGAGAAGGAGCAAAGGAAGGACCAGTCAGAGAGGTCAGATAAGGGAGTAGAGGTGGGGCCAGTGAGTACACATTTGCCTTGAACTCAGCCTAGACGGGCCCTGGGGGAAGGGCTAAGGGTGTGTGTTCCCAGGCTGCAGAATGGCAGTCCATACCATGACTCTGCTCCCTACAGGACCCAACTGCTGAGACTGGTACTGGGACTTCACAAGCTCAGAGACCCTGGCCTCACCTTCCGAGTCAAGGAAGCAGTCCTACACCCTGAGTACAAACTTGCCCCCAGTCTGGAGAATGACCTTGCTCTGCTTAAGGTGCTGGGGAGGGTGAGAGGAGTGATAACTGCACCTAGACCCCCCCTTTTCCACTGCCCCTCCCCTACTGTCCCTCACTCACCTGTCGCTTCCTGTCACCTGTAGTTGGACGGGAAGGTGAAACGCAGCAAGACTATTCGGCCTGTGGCCTTGCCTCTGAGGCGCCAGGTCGTGGCAGCAGGAGTAAGGTGCAGAGTGGCTGGCTGGGGACTGACCCAGCACAGACAGCTGGCAGGAGCACTGAGGGAGCTGGACATGCGTGTGCTGGATGCCAGGATGTGCAACAACAGTCGCTTCTGGAATGGTGACATCACCCCCTCCATGATCTGCCTGAAGTCTGAGTCCAAGAACCAGGCCCCCTGCAAGGTGAAGGGGCAGCATCGGGAGGCTGGGGCAGCCTGGCCTGAGGGGAGGGCGTCAGTCTGCAGCCAGGGGTGACCTGGCAAGTCCCAATTCTGGGGTCCCTGGGTTTCAACTCTGTCCGTTCTCTGGGGGATCCTGTCCCTATCAACAACTAGCATTAGTCCATTTCTTGGATACAGGAACTGAGGCATAGAGAAGTTAAGTAACTTGCCCACAGTCACATACTCAGAAAGTGGTAGAACTCTAGAACCAAAGATGTTCACGAAATGTGCAAAAGTCCTGAGTGGGAAGAAGCATAGAGTGTTAAAATAGCAGGAAGGAAGAAAGAGGGGAATGAAAAATAGGGAAAGAGTAAAGAGATGTGGGACCAGGGTATACAGCCATGGCAGGGGGGGTCACGTCTCTACCCTGGAATCATCCCCCTGCCCCCAGGGATAAGCAGGCTTTCTCCAGCAGGCACGGAGGGTAACCTGTGCCCTGTGGGTTCTGGCAGGGGGACTCAGGCGGACCAGTGGTGTGCAGCAAAGGCTGGGTAGCTGGAATCATTTCCTTCAGTTCCATAGCCTGCACTGACATCTTCAAGCCCCCGGTGGCCACCGCTACGGCCCCCTACGAGTCCTGGATCAAGAAGATCATCAGCCGCTGGCCAGCCTCACCTCAGGCCTAATGTTCCAGGGGTGACCATGACTTTCTTGCTCGTGGGACCCTTCCATGCAGGATTATGGAGAGGGTCAGGGAGGGAACTGCTACAGCTCAGAGGACCAATAAATTGTAAAAAAAAGAAGAAGAAATTATGGGAGTCTTGTTTGGATTCTGACCCTATTTCTGCCATTCTGGCTGTGAGGCCTTGAGCAAGCCTCAGTTTCCCTACTTATTAAACAGAGTTTGCACTTTTGAGGCTTCTGGTAAAACCCCAGCAAGAGACAAGGGCCAGCTTCTCCCAGGGGGGGCTCCATGCTGAGGCCCAGAAGATGGCGAGAGATGGCATTGGCAAGTGCTGGGAGCCAAAGCCAGGGTTTGGCTAGCAGGGAATGTCTGCGTGCTGGGGAGTGGGGTGGAGGTCATTGAACAAAAATATCCCAGAATCTTCTTCCTTTTATTTTTTTTGGTAATATCTTTACAGTGTTGATATATAATTTACATGCCTTACAATTCATCCACTTAAGGTATATAAGTTTGTGGTTTTTACACAAGGTTACAGAACTATCACCTCTATCTAATTCTAGAACATCCCATCACCCCCAAAACAGCCCTGTCCCCATCAACAATCACCTCCAGCCCCTGACAACCACGAGTCCACTCTCTGTCCCTGTGGATGTGCCTGTTCTGGACATTTCACATAAATGGAATCACACACTGTGTGGCCTTTTGGCCTTTTGTGTCTGGCCTTTCTCACTGAGCATCAAGAATCATCCACGTTGTAGTGAGTGCCAGTGCCTCACTCCTTTTCGTGGCGGAGTAATATTCTAGTGTGTGGATGGATACATTCATTCCTTGATGGACATTGAGTTGGGTCCAACATTTGGCTTTTGTGAATTCACTGCATGGACACGCATGCACTAGTATTTGTGTGGACACACATTTCATTTCTCTTGGGTGGGCATCAAGGAGTGAGGTTGCTTGGCCATGCAATGCCTGTAACTGTTTGAGGCGCTGCTGTTTTCCAGAAGAATCTTTGTATTATAATAATTCTGAGCTCAATTGGTTAGAGCATCTTTCTGATACAGCAAGGTTGCAGGTTTGATCCAGGGTCAGGGCACATACAGGAATCAACCAACGAATGCATAAATAAATGGAACAAATCGATGTCTCTCTCTCTCTAAAAAATCACTAAATACAAAAATCTTAATTCTGAAACCCACCACAGAGTTGGAATAACAGCACAGTGTGCATTTAGGTGCTTCGGCACCTACCGTCCCTCTGTTCATCTCTCCCTCCGGCTTAGCTGTTGACTCATTTTGCAGCACGGGCTCCCAAACACTTTAGCAGGAGTTCGAGTTCTTCCTCCCCATCTGTCCCTCTGTCCCTGCTTCTCTCTCTCAATCTCTCTCTCTCACAGACACACACAGACACATATAATGAAATGAATGAATATAAGTGGATGACTTGCTCTTTTGACAAAAGCTGACAGACACTAGTAATCCAAACCCCAGCAGAGATGTTCATAGTCACCCAAAAAGATTTCACTGCCCCTCACAGTCTTGCCTTAAATGTAGTTTTTATTTAACTCTTTTTTTTTTTTCATTTTTCCAAAGCTGGAAACGGGGAGGCAGTCAGACAGACTCCCACATGCGCCCGACCGGGATCCACCCGGCATGCCCACCAGGGGGCGATGCTCTGCCCATCTGGGGCATCGCTCTGTTGCGTCCAGAGCCATTCTAGCGCCTGAGGCAGAGACCAAGGAGCCATCCCCAGCGCCCGGGCCATCTTTGCTCCAATGAAGCCTCGGCTGCGGGAGGGGAAGAGAGAGACAGAGAGGAAGGAGAGGGGGAGGGGTGGAGAAGCAAATGGGCACCTCTCCTGTGTGCCCTGGCCAGGAATCGAACCCGGGACTCCTGCACGCCAGGCCGACACTCTACCACTGAGCCAACCGGCCAGGGCAAATGTAGTTTTTAAATACTGCACATGGATAAAAGTTTAAAGGACAAAAGATCACCCTGGAGGACGACAGTTCCCCATGTTGCCCATTTTCCCCAGGAGGCAACTGTTGCCAGTCTTATGTCTTCATCCAAGAAGTTCTCTACAACATTTTAACAGGTTTTTATGCAAAAGGAAATGCTATATCCACTTGGTTGGGCCTAGCTGTCACAGTAACAGGCCTGCCCCACACCCAAGGCATGTACCAGGAGCCTGAGCTGTCACCTCCTTTCCTCCTGTCCGTCACCTCACACGGGTGGGTGACTCTGTGGTGTGTCTACCGGCATAGACGTGGGTTTTGCTGCAAAGGCTGGTGCTTATTTTTCCTCTGATCACGGAACAGCAATCATATTTACTGAGCACTTACTAAGTTTCAGGCCTTCTGCAAAGTGTCAGAAACATCAGGAGGTTCTTTCATTCTTTTTTATTTTATTTTACTTTATTTGAGAGGGGGGAGGGAGAGAGAGACAGACAGGAAGGGAAAGAGATGAGAAGCACCAACTCATAGTTGAGTGATTTTAGTTGTTCATTGATGGCTTCTCATATGTGCCTTGACTGTGGGAGCTCAAGCAGAACCAGTGACCCCTTGCTCAAGTCAGCGACCTTGGGCTTCAAGCCAGCAACCTTTGGGCTCAAGCCAGCGCCCATGAGGTCATTTCGATGATCCCACACTCAAGCCAGTGACCTTCGGGTTCTGAGCCTAGAAACTCAGTGTCCCAGGTCAATGCTATATCCACTGTGCCACCACCGGTCAGGAAGCTCTTTCATTCTTTATCTATTGTGGAGCAAGAGTGAGAAAGACAGATAATGTTGTGAGGACAAGGATGGGCACGAGAGAAGATGCAGATTCTCTCTCCTTTTTTTTTTTTGGCAAATTGCTGAATGGCCCTTTTCTCTAGCTCTCTCTCTCTCTCTCTCTCTCTCTCTCTCTTTCAGACTTTATTTTTTAGAACTGTTTTGGATTTACAGAAAAGTGACGAAGAAAGCACGGAGTTCTGATGCACTCACACCCCTTTCCCCATGTGTACATTTCTCTCTCTTTCTCACCTTTCTCTCTCTAAGATAAATAAATAAATTTTAAAAATTAAAAAAAGAGAGAAAGCCTGACTGGTGGTGGCGCAGTGGATCAAGCATCGACCTGGAACGCTGAGGTCGCTGGTTCAAAACCCTGGGCTTGCCTGGTCAAGGCACATATGAGAGTTGATGCTTCCTGCTCCTCCCCCTCTTCTCTCTCTCTCTCTCTCTCATCTCTAAAATGAATAAATAAATAATAATTTTTTAAAAAGAGAGAGAGACAGTAAGTTCTGGCCCTTTATCCCTACATTATTTTATTTGCCTCTTGTCCCAGGAATAAGCCCTGCCCCATCTCCCCATGAGGACTTCACTAGACGTCATCGGGAATCCCACCCACATTCTGATTTCCCCTGCACTTTTAAGAAATCTTTTAAGCCTTACCAGGTGATGGCCCTGGCCGGTTGGCTCAGCGGTAGAGCGTCGGCCTGGCGTGCGGGGGACCCGGGTTTGATTCCCGGCCAGGGCACATAGGAGAAGCGCCCATTTGCTTCTCCACCCCCCCCTCCTTCCTCTCTGTCTCTCTCTTCCCCTCCCGCAGCCAAGGCTCCATTGGAGCAAAGATGGCCCGGGCGCTGGGGATGGCTCCTTGGCCTCTGCCCCAGGCACTAGAGTGGCTCTGGTCGAGGCAGAGCGACGCCCCAGAGGGGCAGAGCGTCGCCCCCTGGTGGGTGTGCTGGGTGGATCCCGGTCGGGCGCATGTGGGAGTCTGTCTGACTGTCTCTCCCCGTTTCCAGCTTCAGAAAAATACAAAAAAAAAAAAAAAAGTGCATAGAATATCGACCAAGGATGATGAGGACCCAGGTTCAAAACCCCAAGGTCGCTGGCTTACATGGGCTCATCCGCCTTGAGCGCAGGCTCACCAGCTTGATCATGGGGTTTCTGGCTTGAGCGTGGGATCATAGACATGACCCATGGTCAGTGGCTTAAGCCCAAAGGTCGCTGGCTTGAGCAAGGGGTCACTGGCTCAGCTGGAGCCCCTTGGTCAAGGCACATGTGAGAAAGCAATCAATGAATAACTAAGGTGCCGCAACAAAGAATTGATGCTTCTTATCTCTCACCCGCCTGTCTGTCTGTCTCTCTCTCTTAGTGACACCTTAGTTGTTCAATGATTGCTTTCTCATATGTGCCTTGACCATGGACCTTCAGCAGACCGAGTAACTCCTTGCTCGAGCCAGCGACCTTGGGTCCAAGCTGGTGAGCTTTGCTCAAACCAGATCAGCCTGTGCTCAAGCTGGCGACCTCGGAGTCTCAAACCTGGGTCCTCCGCATCCCAGTCCAATGCTCTATCCACTGTGCCACCGCCTGGTCAGGCTGCACAGGCAGTTTTTTAAGCAAACTGTTGAGGATGAGAAGTATTTCGCGCTCTACTCTTCTTTAGTGCTTATGGCTGAAAAAGTAATAAAATAATAAAATCTTCACAAGATTGGATCAACAGAAGAAACACAAATTCAATACAGGTGCATGGAAGAATCACCATATGATATTCAGATTATAAGATGAATCTAAAAAACTGATCGAGCCTGACCAGGCGGTGGCGCAGTGGATAGAGCGTCGGACTGGGATGCAGAGGACCCAGGTTCGAGACCCCGAGGTCGCCAGCTTGAGCGCGGGCTCATCTGGCTTGAGCAAAGCTCACCAGCTTGAACCCAAGGTCGCTGGCTCCAGCAAGGGGTTCCTCGGTCTGCTGACGGCCCACGGTCAAGGCACATATGAGAAAGCAATCAATGAACAACTAAGGTGTCGCAAAAAACAAACAAAAAAACCCCCCTGATGATTAATGCTATTCATCTCTCTCCGTTCCTGTCTGTCTGTCCCTATCTGTCCCTCTCTCTGACTCTCTCTCTGTCTCTGTAAATAAATAAAAAAAATTAAAAATAGCCTGACCAGGTGGTGGCGCAGTGGATAGAGCGTCGGACTGGGATGCGGAAGGACCCAGGTTCGAGACCCCGAGGTCGCCAGCTTGAGCGTGGGCTCATCTGGCTGAGCAAAGAGCTCACCAGCTTGGACCCAAGGTTGCTGGCTCCAGCAGGGGGTTACTCGATCTGCTGAAGGCCCATGGTCAAGGCACATGTGAGAAAGCAATCAATGAACAACTAAGAAGTCGCAACGCGCAACGAGAAACTGATGATTGATGCTTCTCATCTCTCTCCGTTCCTGTCTGTCTGTCCCTGTCTATCTCTGCCTCTGTAAAAAAATAAAAATAAAAAAATAAAAAAATAAAAATAGGCCCTGGCCGGTTTGCTCAGCGGTAGAGCGTCGGCCTGGCGTGCAAGGGACCCGGGTTCGATTCCCGGCCAGGGCACATAGGAGAAGCGCCCATTTGCTTCTCCACCCCTCCCTCCTTCCTCTCTGTCTCTCTCTTCCCCTCCCGCAGCCAAGACTCCATTGGAGCAAAGATGGCCCGGGCGCTGGGGATGGCTCTTTGGCCTCTGCCCCAGGCGCTAGAGTGGCTCTGGTCGCGGCAGAGCGACGCCCTGGAGGGGCAGAGCATCGCCCCCTGGTGGGCAGAGAGTCGCCCCTGGTGGGCGTGCCGGGTGGATCCCGGTCGGGCTAATACGGGAGTCTGTCTGACTGTCTCTCCCCGTTTCCAGCTTCAGAAAAAATACAAAAAAATAAATAAATAAAAAATAAAAATAAAAAATAAAAAACTGATCGAATCAGGCAGTTGTTTTTTGTTTTTTTGTTTTTTATTTATTCATTTTAGAGAAGAGAGGGAGAGACAGAGGGAGAGAAGGGGGAGGAGCTGGAAGCATCAACTCCCATATGTGCCTTGACCAGGCAAGCCCAGGGTTTTGAACCGGCGACCTCAGCATTTCCAGGTTGATGCTTTATCCACTGTGCCACCACAGGTCAGGCCGAATCAGGCTGTTTTTGTTTCTAGACAAAGGAACAGTTCATTTGTGAGAAATCAACAGGACTAAGAAAGTTAGTGCTCACTGGAAAGGAATCTGAGCAGTGAGCTTGGTGGAAGTCAGCAAGGTGTTTATTGAAGCTCTGTGCTTCTGGACTTGTAGCTCTAATGATAAGGAGAGAGTTTTTACTAAATTTAAGAGGACAGAGATGTCAGGGTTTTCTTCTTGCACAGGCGGTTTTTTTGTTTGTTTGTTTATTTTGTTGTTTTTTTATGGTTTTTTGTTTTGTTTTGTTTTTTTTACAGAGACAGAGAGAGTCAGAAAGAGTGATAGATAGAAACAGACAGACAGGAACGGAGAGAGATGAGAAGCATCAATCATCAGTTTTTCGTTGTGACACCTTAGTTGTTCGTTAATTGCTTCTCATATGTGCCTTGACCGTGGACCTTCAGCAGACCGAGTAACCCCTTGCTCGAGCCAGCGACCTTGGGTCCAAGCTGGTGAGCTTGGCTCAAACCAGATAAGCCCGTGCTCAAGGTGGCAACTTCGGAGTCTCAAACCTGGGTCCTCCACATCCCAGTCCAATGCTCTATCCACTGTGCCATCGCCTGGTCAGGCTGCACAGGCAGTTTTTTTTAAGTAACTTGAATTCAAAATATTATGTCATTGTGGAACATCTTGGGGTGTCCTGCCCAGGGCCCCAACAATACTAGTCACCCATTTACATTGTATAATTCAATGGTATTTAGTACATTCACAATACTATGCAACCACCACCTTTATTTAATTCCAGAATATTCCATCACCCAAAGGAAGTCCCATCCCCATCAGCAATCACTCCACAGCCCCTGACAACCTCAGATCTACTTCCTGTCTCTGGATTTGCCTGTTCTGGAGATTTCTCATAAATGGAATCATACATTGTTTGGCTCTTTGTGTCAGGCTTCTCTCACTGAACATCATGTTTTTAAGATTTTTTAAAATTCATTCTTTAGAGGGAGGGGAGAGAGAGAGAGAGGGAGAGAGAGAGAGAAGGTGGGGAGGAGCAGGAAGCATCAACTCCCACATGTGCCCTTCACTGGGCAAGCCCAGGGTTTTGAACTGGCGATTTCAGCATTCCAGATCGATACTTTATCCACTGTACCATTAAAGGTCAGACCATCGTGTTTTCTTTCTTTCTTTCTTTCTTTCTTTCTTTCTTTCTTTCTTTCTTTCTTTCTTTCTTTCTTTCTCTCTCTCTCTCTCTCTCTCTCTCTCTCTCTCTCTCTTTCTTTCTTTCTTTCTTTCTTTCTTTCTTTCTTTCTTTCTTTCTTTCTTTCTTTCTTTCTTTCTTTCTTTCTGTGTGTGCGCACCAGAGACAGAGAGAGGGACAGATAGGAACAGATAGACAGGAAGGGAGAGAGATGAGAAGCATCAATTCTTTGTTGCAGCACCTTAGTTGTTCATTGATTGCTTTCTCATATGTGCCTTGACTGGGGAGCTACAGCAGACTAAGTAACCCTTGCTCGAGCCAGCAACTTGGGCTCAAGCTGGTGAGCTTTGCTCAAACCAGATGAATCTGTGCTCAAGCTGGCGACCTCAGGGTCTCAAAGCTGGGTCCTCAGCATCCCAGTCCAACAGTCTGTCTATCCACTGCCACTGCCTGGTCAGGCCAGAGCATCATGTTTTCAAGGTCCAAACATGCTGTGGTGATGGTGAGTGTCAGTACCTCATTCCTTTTCATGGCTGAGTAATATTCCACTGTGTGGCTGAATATATTGTACGTAGCCATTCAACCATTGATGGACACTTGGGCTGTTTCTCTACCTTTTGGATATCTTGGTCCTTCCTCTCTGACTGCTGGTTTCCTGCATTTAAGCTTCTACAGACTCACTGTCATCACCACTCTCGTCACCCAACCAGCACATGGCCCCTGAACCTTTGGTTTTTATTATTCTTTATTTTCCTAAAATGATACTGGGTTAAAGGAGAGGGAGACCAACTTTTCTTGCTGGCCTACCCCAGATGTCAGAGGTCCCCGTCCACTCAGCAGGGTCTTGGTATGGCTCCAATTGGACAAAGATCACTGGAGACCAGGCCTGTGTTTGCTGAGCAGGATCCACCCTAAGGGAGAAATCTTATCTTGCTTTCGCAGCTGTTCCTTCCTGGCCCAGCTGGGTTCCTCCCTACTCCACCCTTAGGTGAGCAGGAGGCCTGAGGTGACTTAAAGGGACAGAGCAAGCCACCAGCTCAAATAAGATGCTGCAGCTCCCTTCTGGACTGGTAGGCTGGTGAGGAGGGAAGGTGCTGAGGAAGGTCCCTGTGTCCTGGTGCCCTGTCCTGCTTGGAGACTCAGAGCACCTCCCAGCTGGTTTCTGAAGGTGTTGAAAGGGAACAACCAAGCAAGTGTCCATGGCTGAGTGGATCTTATTCTGGTTTCTGATGTTTTCAACTGGGCAAATATGGAGGGTAGTGCAACAATGCCACTGAGTGACTGTCCCTCGGTAGACAGAACAAGCACCACAAACCAGCTGGTTCAGAGCAACAGGAATGTACTCCCCACCTTCCTGGAGCTTCACATTAGAAATCACGGTGTCAGTAGGGCTAATCTCCCTCCCCAGGCTCCAGCATCTTCGGGTTTCTGGTGGCTCCCAGGTTCGTGGGCTTGTGGAGTCCTCACCCCAGCCTTTGCCTTCAGGTGGCTTATCCTTCATGTCTGTGTCTCATCTTTTGTCTCTTATAAGGACACCAGACATTGGATTTAAGACCCTTAGCTTGATTTTTTTTTTTTTTTTTTTTAGAGAGAGAGAGAGAGAGAGAGAGGGACAGACAGACAGAAATGGAGAGATGAGAAGCATCAATCATTAGTTTTTCGTTGCGCATTGCAACACCTTAGTTGTTCATTGATTGCTTTCTCATATGTGCCTTGACCACAGGCCTTCAGCAGACTGAGTAACCCCTTGCTCAAGCCAGCGACCTTGGGTCCAAGCAGATGAGCCCACGCTCAAGCTGGTGACCTCGGGGTCTCGAACTTGGGTCCTCTGCATCCCAGTTCGATGCTCTATCCACTGTGCCACCTCCTGGTCAGGCTTTTTTTTTTTTTTTTTTAGAGAGAGGGATAGACAGGAACAGACAGACAGGAATAGAGAGAGATGAGAAGCATCAATCATTAGTTTTTCATTGCGTGTTGCAACACCTTAGTTGTTCATTAATTGCTTTCTCATATGTGCCTTGACAGTGGGCCTTCAGCAGACTGAGTAACCCCTTGCTCGAGCCAGCGACCTTGGGTTCAAGCTGGTGGGCTTTTGCTCAAACCAGATGAGCCCGCACTCAAGCTGGCGACTTCGGGGTCTCGAACCTGGGTCCTCTGCATCCCAGTCCGATGCTCTATCCACTGCGCCACCGCCTGGTCAAGCAAGACTCTTAACTTGATTTTACATGCAAAGGCCATTTTCCGAACAAGGTCCCATTCACAGGTTCTGGAGCCACCACCACTCAGCTTACTGCACCATCCTGTTCCTTACCCAAGTCCACTCCTGACCCTCCAGGCCTCTTTCTCCTCAGCAGCCAAGACCTCTCCCTATAACACATATTAGATGATGGCCTTCCTTTCCTCACATCCCTCCAGGGCTCCCTAGTGCCCAGAGAATAAAATCCACACTCCACCCCTCCCCACAGTCATGACCTAGAGAAGGGCTGGATTTCAAGGCTCCACCCTTTCAGAAAAATACACACAGTTAGGCTGAAACATTTTAGGATGAATGGGTATGAAAAGAATAAAAACCCCATGCCTTCTTCTCTCCCTGTGTCTGTGAGTTTGAAAGGTTTTATAAAAAAAAAAAGTAGGAAGCAAACAAACCAAAGCCAATACTCTGTGATGGAACAGTGGCTGGTGTCCTGTGTGAGGCTGGCTTGAGACAGGATGGCTAGGAGAAGGCTCTGTCAGGAGGTGGCCAGTGCAGCTAAGGAAGGAGCCAGGCAATAACCTGGGAAAGGCATGCCTTGTGGCAGACAGAGCCCAAGCAAAGGCTTGGAGGCAGGAAACAGGCCCAGTGAGGGTGTAGCCAAAGGCGTAGGAGACATGGAGGGTGTGGAGGCCCAAGGTGTTAGTAGAGGCCAGGCCTGAGGACTTCCAAGAGGACTTTGGCTTTTCCTTTTCCTGCAAGAATAGCTGGAACAAAGAAAGAAGAATTTCTCTGCCCTCTTTCTTGGTCATCTCCAACAAGGGGAGGCCTGTTTACTGCCCACAATAAAGTTGGAGAGATAGGCTGGAGAAGAAGCTTGCTTGCCTTGCCCTCTATTGGAGGAAGAAGTCCAGATCTACCTTAGAGAGGGTCAGGCACTGGATATGGGCATGGGAAAGTGAGTAAGTGAGGATCACCCACACATAAATAGAAGTGACAGAGGTAGAATAAAATGTTCCCCAAAATTACTCCATCAAGTCAAGCCTTGCCAGAAATGTGGCATTTATCAATAGGTAGCTATAAAACAATGGTCCAGGAACTAACCTTTTTTTTTTAACTTCTTTTAAGTTTGTTTTTCAGATCTAAAGCCAAGCTGCAAACCTCAGAGACAAACTCAATACCTGGTTGGGAAGTCCCATCCTGATGCATCCCATAATAAGTCTTGCACACTTCCAGGATACCTTGCTTTACTGATGCACACCAGACTTCAGTGGGACCTCAGCGTTCCTAAAAAGGAAAAAAGTCAGCCAACCGTCACCCTGATTGGTTAACCCCATCAACTTTTGTGTTCCGAAGCCCCACATTTGGGCACGCAGAACCTGGGACCCTTGTCTCAGCGTTTTTGCCTCTGCAGAGCCTGAATAAATCTGCTTTGCTTTTATCTGTGTCCCTGGTCTAAATTCTTTTATATCAGGAGACAAGTATCTAAACTTGTTAGTAACAGGGGAAGCTGTTGTGTGTGGACAGGCACACAGCAGGAGCCCAGGTGAAGCGGTATGTCCTTGACCTCACACAAGGTCAGAGAGTGGCCAGTGTGCAGTGAGGGCTATTACAAAGGGGGATGGCACCAGGCCACTTTAAACTGGGTCAGAGATGCCAGATGAAATACAGGATACCCAGTTAAATTTGAATTTCAGATAGAGAACAGGTAATGTTTTTAGTGTAAGTATATCCCAGATACTGTGTGGGATATACTTATACTAAAATAGTACTGATTTTTAAAAATCTGATAAAAAAAAAATCTGGTATTCAAATTTAACTAAGTGCCCAGTATTTTTATTTGCTAAGTCTGGCCACCCTTGATAAAGTGGCCCTAGAAGGTCCGTCCTTGGAAGCAGAGGAGGACTCAGACCCTCCTGCCTGGGGTGGGAGTAGGATTGAGCAGAGCAAGGATCTATCTGGGGAGTGGAAGAGGGCAAGACAGGCTTTCCAGGGAGGTGTGGACAAAGAAAGGGCCACATACTAACCTGACAAGCTCAGGGAAGGCCTACATGGCGGCCTTACAAACTCAGAAAACTAAAATAACCACATAAGATGGATTGAAATTAAAACTTTCTAAGTAGCCTGACCAGGCGGTGGTGCAGTGGATAGAGCATCGGACTGGGATGCCAAGGACCCAGGTTCGAGACCCCAAGGTCACCAGCTTGAGCGCAGGCTCATCTGGTTTGAGCAAAGGCTCACCAGCTTGGACCCAAGGTCGCTGGCTCCAGCAAGGGGTTACTCGGTCTGCTGAAGGCCCGCGGTCAAAGCACATATGAGAAAGCAATCAATGAACAATTAAGGTGCCACAATGTGCAATGAAGAACAAATGATTGATGCTTCTCATTTCTCTGTTCCTGTCTGTCTATCCCTCTCTCTGACTCTCTCTCTGTCTCTGTAAAAAAAAAACAAAAAAAAACTTTCTAAGTAAAGGCAGTTCATGGCAGGTAGTCATGTCCTAGGTCAGTATTTTTCCCTAACAAAGGTCAGTCTTTACCTTAACTGAGTTTGTCTTTTATTTTTTTTCTTTCCGCATCTGTAATAACGTACCTGATAACATACCTTTGGAATAATTTCTTTATTTGAACTCCTCAAAGCACAACCACCACACCAGAGCAGAGACCACAAATCCCCTCATTGTTATTATCATATTAACTGTTAACTATCCTATACCCAACCTTATGTAAAAGAAGTAGAGCCTGACCTATTGCAGCACAGTGTATAAAGCATCGACCTGGAACGCTGAGGTCGCCGGTTTGGAACCCAGGGCTTGCCTGGTCAAGGCACATATGGGAGTTGATGCTTCCTGCTCCTCCCTCTTTTTCTCTCTCTCTCTTTCTCACTCTCTCTCTCTCTCTCTCTCTCTCTCTCCTCTCTAAAATGAATAAAGAGCCTGACCAGGCGATGGCGCAGTGGATAGAGTGTCAGACTGGGATGCAGAGGACCCAGGTTCGAGACCCCAAGCTCTCCAGCTTGAGCACAGGCTCATCTGGTTTGAGCAAGGCTCACCAGTTTGGACCCAAGGTCGCTGGCTCTAGCAAGGGGTTACTCAGTCTGCTAATCCCGTGGTCAAGGCACATATGAGGAAGCAATCAATGAACAACAAAGGTGTCGCAATGAAAAACTGATGATTGATGCTTCTAATCTCTCTCTGTTCCTGTCTGTCTGTCCCTATCTATTCCTCTCTCTGACTCTCTCTCTGTGTCTGTAAAAATAATAATAATAATAATAATGAAAAAAAAAGAAGTAGAGGGTCCTCGGTTATGACAGTTTCATTCCTACGACAGAAACATAACCCAAATTTTGGTGTAAATCGAAACACACCCTACCCTAAGTCACTTACTTATCCTAACAGAGTTGTAAAATCATAATCTAGAACATAAAAATACAAGTAAGCCATAGAAAAAGAATACTGCATAATCTTCAACTGTGCATAACCCAACTAGTTCGCTGACATAGTCTGTAAGTATGACTCTAAAGGGGTAAGCCAAAACACTCATGTCTCAGTTTTTTTTTTTTTCTTGTATTTTCCTGAAGTTGGAAACAGGGAGGCAGTCAGACAGACTCCCACATGTGCCTGACTGGGATCCACCCAGCACGCCCACCAGGGGGCGATGCTCTGCCCCTCTGGGACACTGCTCTGCTGTGACCAGAGCCATTCTAGCACCTGAGGCAGAGGCCATGGGGCCATCCTCAGCGCCCGGGCCAACCTCGCTCCAGTGGAGCCTCGGCAGTGGGAGGGGAAGAGAGAAACAGAGAGGAAGGAAGGAGGAGGGGTGGAGAAGCAGATGGGCACTTCTCCTGTGTGCCCTGGCCGGAAATCGAACCCGGGACTCCTGAACGCCAGGCCGACGCTCCACCACTGAGCCAACCGGCCAGGGCCCTCATGTCTCAATATTTTAAAGTTTTTATGGGAGACAATTGTAAACTCGAAATGCTGTATGTTGAGACGGTCATAACCCGAGGACCCCCTGTATGTGTCTAGCCTGACCTGTGGTAGCACAGCGGATAAAACATGAACCTGGAATGCTGAGGTCACTGGTTCAAAACCGTGGGCTTGCCTGGTCAAGGCACATGAGGGAAGCAACTACTAAGAGTTGATTCTTCTCACTCTACCCCCTCTTTTTTCTCTCTCTCTTTCTTTAAAAATCAATAATAATAAAAAAAGTAGTATGTGTCTATTCGTTTTACTTTTTATCCAATCCCAGAGATCTCCCTGATTTGCTTTCTCCCGCCTTCCTAATCTATCACCAGTGGATTTCATGTAACCCCAAATATCTTCCCCTTTGATTCAGATATATAAAATAAGCAGTAAAACTGCCATTTTTGGGAGCATTTTCTCAATCTGTTGAGTTTTGCTCCCTGGCAATTGTCATCAGTTTGGCTCAAACAAACTCATAAAAAATTCTTACAGGTTTGGACATTTTTTTTTTAATTAAAAAAAAAGATTTCAAAACTCCTATTACAAAACGAGCAGCAGCAGTCTGGAGCATTTCCCCAATGCTCACGAACTCTTTGCTGACACATGCAAGGCTGTCGTTCCAGGTTCAGAAGGCAAGAGGGGGCCAAGTGGACATGCTAGACGTCCTGTGGGCCCCTGGCCACGCTGCTCAGGACCCGTTTGTGTCTGTGTCTTCTTCCCTCTCCTCTTCACCATCATCAGTGGGGCCTGGGCGGCGTTCCCGGCCCGGGATCTGCCCCGGCTGCAGCAGGCCCTTCAGCCACTCCACCTCTGCCAGAGTGGATGCGTTGGCGATGGCATTCTTGATTGCCTCCACGTCCCCTGGGGACGGGCCCCTTTTCTTCTTGTCACCAGGCAGACCAGCGCCTGGATTGAAAGTTTTGTTTTTCCTGGCAATATCCTTTGCAAGCTGTGCACCCCGTTTGCCCTTGAACATTTTCTTTGCTTCCTGACGCTCCTTCAGTTTGACCTTCTGGAAATCCAGCACTCTCACTTGTGGGACTTTATAAATTACATACAGCCTGTAATGCTTCTTGTTCATTACAGGGTTCCTTAGAATGCTTAAGTAAGTCAGAGACTTGAGAGATGCCAGAGGGTCCAGGTCGCCCAGTTCCACAGGACTGTTGTTGGTGAGAATGAGTTCCATCAGACACGGCAGCGCCTGGTCAAGGCCCTCTCCTATACGGCATACTCTGTTGTTGTTCACCAAAAACGTTTTCAGTCTTCTCAACAAAGGAAAACCATCTAGCTCTCTGATTTTATTGTCAGAAAAATCAATAGCATCAAACTGGTCTAAGGTCGCGCCCAAATTTTCAATGACGGGAATCTTATATCTGAATGAATGCATTGGATGTGGCTTCCTCTGTCTTCCAAAATCTGGACATTTCTTATGTTGACAGAGAGGACCAGAAATCTGGGTCTTCAGGAAGCTGAGCTTTATTTTGTAAACAAAGGCAAAGGCTATTTCCCATGAGATCTGTCCTCAGCCCAGCCTAGGGAGGACAAGGGGTACAGGATAGGAGAAATTCCACCCTCCCAGGCTGTAGGGACTTTGAAGCCAGCTGGCTGTCTTCCTCCCTCATTCTGCACGTAGCTCTCATAGCTCAACCCCTATCTGTGTGGCCTTGTGGCCTTGTCAAACCCAATAACCACAAAGGCTGGGGCATCTAGTTGATTCTGAGGCTCCCAGGACCTGAGAGTGGGTCTCCCAGGAGTGAAATCCTCACTCTACAGTCTCATTATCAGCAAGTTCTGACTTCTCTGTTATGTCTTTTCAGCCTTTTCTTTTAATGCTGCTGCAGATGGGACTCTGCCAGTTTTAACCACCCTCCTCCCTGGATTCCGCCTCCCCCACCTGACAGGCTGTTCGCAGACTTACACTCACTCCTTCCCATGGCTTCTGCCTCCTCATTATTGTCTCACCTCCTATGTCATTGCCAGCAAGAAGCTGCCTGACCCCTTATGTCGTAAGGCTTATGATGTAGGGTGACCCCTTACATTATCCTATTATTTTAAAGATTTTCTTTTTTGAGTTTACAGAGAGGATAGAGAGAGAAAGGTACAGGGAGAAACGGGAAGCATCAACTCATAGTAGTTGCTTCTTGTATATGCCTTGACCGAGCAAGCCCAGGATTTCGAACCCATGACCTCATCATTCCAGTGTCAAAGCTTTATTCACTGCACCACCACAGGTCAGGCACATCACCCTATATTTAATTGAGATAATTCACATACCATACAATTCACTGATTTAAAATATATAGTTTAGGCCTGACCTGTGGTGGCGCAGTGGATAAAGCATCGACCTGGAAATGCTGAGGTCGCTGGTTCGAAACCCTGGGCTTGCCTGGTCAAGGCACATATGGGAGTTGATGCTTCCAGCTCCTCCCCCCTTCTCTCTCTCTTTCTCTCTCTCTCCCTCTCTCTCTCCTCTCTAAAAATGAATAAATGAAATAAAAATAAAAAAAAATTAAAAAAAAATATATAGTTTAGTTGGTTTTAGTACATTCACAGAATTGTGCACCCATCAATCACCACAATCAATTTTAGAACATTTTCATCACCCTAAAAAGCCGTTAACCATAACTTCCTATCCTCCTTTCCAGCCCCTAACAACCACTAACCCACGTTCTGTCTCTGTGAATTGCCTGTTTGGATATTTCACATAAATAAAATCACACACTGTGTGGCCTTTTGTGTCTGGCTTCTCTGAGTGAGCACCATGTTTTCAAGGCTCATCCATGTGTGAGTGCTTCACTTCTTTTCATGGCTGAGTAATATTCCAGTGTATGGATGGATGGACGCATTGTGTTTCTCCATTCACCTGTTGATGGGCATTTAGGTTGTTCCACTTTTTGGCTATTGTGAATCCTGTTGCTGTGAACATTCATGTGTGAGTGTTGACTCTGAGGAAATGAAATACTTGGCAAGAAGGATTCCTTGGGGTTAAGTGAGCCTAAACTCATAGCCAGTGTCTAGCAGTCATTGTTTACAGGGGCCTCTCATTTAAGCTGCATAACAGGGAAAAGCCACTGACCTGCCAGCCTCCTGCACTGTGCTCCTGCCTGCTGAGTCACCTTTATAAGAGTGCTTGTAGAATCAAATTTTATCAACAAGACTGACACTTTTCCTATTCAATTAGAGCTGTACAGCTATATGCTCATTTGCATTTTTACTGATCAATCAGAATGGTTCCGTTTTAACAATCAGGATGGTGCAATTCAGACCAATTGAACAGTGAAGATTTGGAGTTCTTATTGTGTAGAGCAGGGGTCAGGAACCTATGGCTCACGAGCCAGATGTGGCTCTTTCGATGGCTGCATCTGGCTCGCAGACAAATATTTAATAAAAAAATGTTAAAAAAATAATAACGTTAAAAAATAATAACGTTAAAAATATAAAACATTCTCATGTATTACAATCCATTCATTTCCTACCACTCATGTTCATGGTTGCGGGTGGTTGGAGCCAATCACAGCTGTCCTCTGGGACAACACCAAATTTTTATTGAAAAATGCATAACGTATACGGGTTGTTGTATGGCTCTCACGGAATTACATTTTTTTTTAAACTTTTTTTCTTTACAGAGACAGAGAGAGTCAGAGAGAGGGATAGACAGGGACAGACAGACAGGAATGGAGAGATGAGAAGCATCAATCATTAGTTTTTCGTTGCACTTTGCAACACCTTAGTTGTTCATTGATTGCTTTCTCATATGTGCCTTGACCGCGGGCCTTCAGCAGACCAAGTAACCTCTTGCTTGAGCCAGCGACCTTGGGCTCAAGCTAGTGAGCTTTTGCTCAAACCAGATGAACCCACGCTCAAGCTGACGACATCAGGGTCTCGAACCTGGGTCTTCCGCATCCCAGTCCAACGCTCTATCCACTGCGCCACCGCCTGGTCAGGCCAGAATTACACTTTAAAATATGTGGTGTTCATGGCTCTCTCAGCCAAAAAGGTTCCCGACCCCTGGTGTAGAGGAACAACTAATCAAGGACCAAGGTTGGGGACTTCTTTCTATATAAGTCAGCCTTCTCTCTGGCTTTGTGGAGTGCATTCTCAATTCCTCTTGAAGACTACGGGTGTCCTAGCCAGAGCTGTGATACCTGAGCCACCTTCCTGAGCTGCTTAAGTAAAGTCTCCCCATTTACCCCTTCACTGCACCCAAAACTGGGGATTCCTGGTGGCATTTTATTGGTGGTGATGACCTTCAGACCTTAAATTGACACAACTGTCTGTGTGGGTGTGAGTTTTCAGTTCTTATGGTCATATACTTAGGAGTGGAATTGCTAGATCAGATGGTAACTCTGTGTTTAATTGTTTTCCACAGAAGCTGTACCATTCCACATTCCCACCAGCGGTGCTTGAGATCTCTAGTTTCTTCACCTTCTCCAACACCTGTTATTTTCTGCCTTTTCATTACAGTCATCCTAGTGGCTGTGAAGTAGTGTCTCACTGTGGTATTGACTTGCATTTCCCTGATAGCTCATGATCATGAACACTTTTCATGTTCTTATTATCCACTTGTATGTCTTCTTTGGAAATGTGTATTCAGATCCTTTGTCCATTTTAATTTTAATTTTATTTATTTTTTTGATAGAGACATAGAGGGACAGAGAGAGGAATACATAGGAACAGACAGATAGGAAGGGAAAGAGATGAGAAGCATCAGTTCTTTGTTGTGGCACCTTAGTTATTCATTGACTGCTTTCTCATAAGTGCCTTGACCAGAGGGCTGCAGCACAGTGAGTGACCCCTTGTTCAAGCCAGCGACTTTGGGATCAAGCCAGTGATCAAGCCAGCAACCTTGGGCTTCAAGCCACCGACCATGGGGTCATGTATAGCCAGCTCAGGCCATGTATAGCCCATGCTCAATCCAGAGACCCCATGCTGAATCTGGTGAGCCTGTGCTAAAGTCAGATCAGCCTGCACTCAAGCCGGAGACCTCAAGGCCTTGAGCCAGGGTCCTCTGAATCCCAGTCCCATGCTCTATCCACTGCACCACCGCCTGGTCAGGCCAGATCCTTTGCTCAGTTTTCTTTTTGTTTGTTTGTTTTTAATTTATTTTTTATAATTATTTTTATTTATTTTATTTTATTTTTTTACAGAGACAGAGAGAGAGTCAGAGTGGGGGATAGACAGGGACAGACAGACAGGAACGGAGAGATGAAAAGCATCAATCATTAGTTTTTCGTTGCGCATTGCGACACCTTAGTTGTTCATTGATTGCTTTCTCATATGTGCCTTGACCATGGGCCTTCAGCAGACTGAATAACCCCTTGCTCGAGCCAGCGACCTTGGGTCCAAGCTGGCGAGCTTTTTCCTCAAGCCAGATGAACCCGCGCTCAAACTGGCAACCTCGGGATCTCGAACCTGGGTCTTCCGCATCCCAGTCTGATGTTCTATCCACTGTGCCACCACCTGGCCAGGTCCTTTGCCCAGTTTTAATTGGGTTATTGTCTTTTTAAATTAAGTTGCAAGTGTTCATTATATAAAGTTCCTTAACAGATATTTGTTTAACCAATATTTTCTCCCATTCTTTGGGTTGTCTTTCACTTTTGTGGTGTTCTTTGAAGCACAGAAGTCTTTATTTTGATGAAGTCCAATTTATTTTTTTCCTTTGGTTAGTGTGTTTTGGTATCACATATAAGAAATCGTTGCCAGCCCTGGCTGGTTGGCTCAGTGGTAGAGCGTCAGCCTGGCGTGCAGGGTTCGATTCCTGGCCAGGGCACACAGGAGAAGCGCCTATCTGCTTCTCCACCCCTCCCCTTCTCCTTTCTCTCTATCTCTCTCTTCCCCTCCCGCAGCCAAGGCTCCATTGGAGCAAAATTGGCCCGGGCGCTGTGGATGGCTCTGTGGCCTCTGCCTCAGGCGCTAGAATGGCTCTGGTTGCAACAGAGCGACGCCCCTGATGGGCAGAGCATCGCCCCCTGGTGGGTATGCCGGGTGGATCCCGGTCAGGCGCATGCAGGAGTCTGTCTGACTGCCTCCCCGTTTCCAACTTCAGAAAAATACAAAAAAAAAAAAAATCATTGCCTAATCCAAGATCACAAAGATTACATTACCTTGTTTTTATTTGAAATTATTTTGTAATTTCCTTTTTCTTTTATTTTTTATTGAGTGAGAGGAGGGGAGGCAGAGACAGACTCCCATATGCACCCCAACCAGGATCCACCTGGAAATCCCACTAGGGGGCGATACTCTGCCCATCTGGGGTGTTGCCCCATTGCTCAGCGGCTGAGCTCTTCTTAGCACCTGAGTCAGAGGCCATGGAGCCATCCTCAGAGCCCCCGGCCAACTTGCTCCAATTGAGCCATGGCTTCAGGAGGGGAATAGAGAGAGAGAAAGAGAGAGAGAAGCAAGAGGGGTAAAAGGGAGGGGTGGAGAAGCAGATGGGCACTTCTCCTGTGTGCCCTGACCAGAAATCAAACCTGGGACATCCACATGCCAGGCCGACACTCTACCAGTAAGCAATTGGACAGGGCCTTATTTTGTAATTTCAAGAAGTATTTGTTCCCTGTCTGACCGGTAGATGTTTAGTAGATAGAGCATCAACCTGGGATGCTAGGACCCAGGTTTGAAACCCCAAGGTTGCCAACTTGAGTGTGGGCTCATCCAGCTTGAGCATGGGGTAGTGCCTCCCTGGCTTGAGTGTGGGGTCATTGACATGATCGTATGGTCACTGGCTTGAGCAAGGGGTCACTGGCTGGACTGGAGCCCCTGGTCAAGGCACATATGAGAAGCAATCAATCAACAACTAAAGTGCTGCAACTATGAGTTGATGCTTTTCTTTCTCTCTAAAAGAAAGGGGGGGAAAGGTACTGTATTGGTTCCCTGGCAGGGTAGCTCAGTTTGAGCATCATCCCAATATGACAAGGTTGCAGTTTCCATCCCAGGTCAGGGCACAGGCAAGAATCAACCAATGGCCTGACCTGTGGTGGCACAGTGGATAAAGCGTTGACCTGGAAATGCTGAGGTCGCCGGTTCGAAACCCTGGGCTTGCCTAGTCAAGGCACATATAGGAGTTGATGCTTCCAGCTCCTCCCCCCCCCCTTCTCTCTTTCTGTATCTCCTCTCTCTCCCTCTCCTCTCTAAAATGAATAAATAAATAAATAAATATTAAAAAAAAAAGAATCAACCAATGAATGCGTAAATAAGTGGAATAACAAATCTCTCTCTCTCTCTCTCTCTCTCTCTCTCTCTCTCTCTCTCTCTCTCTTTAAAAGCAATCAATAGGCCTGACCTGTGGTGGCGCAGTGGATAAAGCGTCGACCTGGAAATGCTGAGGTCGCCAGTTCGAAACCCTGGGCTTGCCTGGTCAAGGCACATATGGGAATTGATGCTTCCAGCTCCTCCCCACCTTCTCTCTCTGTCTCTCTCTCCTCTCTCTCCCTCTCTGTCTCTCTCTCTTTCCCTTTCTCCTTTCTAAAATGAATTTAAAAATAAATAAATAAAATAAAAACAATCAATAAAAATAATAAATAAAATAAAAAGTATTTTGTTGAAAACAATAGACACTCCTGGTAGGTTTTCCAGACAAAATACAGGACTGCCAGGTTACATTTGATTTCAGATAAATAGCGAATATTAAACAAATAGCGAATACTTTCCTTGCATTATTATGTTCAAATATTGTACGGAATAGTTACACTGACAAATTACTCGTTTTCCACCTGAAATTCAAATTTAACTGCTGTCTTCCAGGTGTTTTACTGGCTAAACCCTCACTGTCAAGACATATCCCACCTGTTCACAGGGATCCCTATGGCCTCCCTTAGTGCTTTTTTTGTATTGTGGTAAAATATATATGCTATAAATTGAGCATTTTAACCACTTTCGTATCACAATTTAACTCTTACTTTACACTTTCTAAACTAATGAAGAGCCCCGCCCCGTTTCCTAGCAACGTAGCCGCCGCCGCCACCGCCACCGCCACCGCCACCGCCACCTCCCACCCTAACCCAGGCTGCAGGGCGTGCCCAAGTCATGTGGTGCAGTTCTTCGGATTCGGTAACACAAGCCCGCTAGGGCTTGAGCGTGCGTACGTGCGTCTGCACGCGTGCGCAGATGGCGGCCAGTGGGCCATTTGCGTCCCGCCCTGCGCGCGCGCGCGCGCGCGCGCGCGCCCGGCCCGCCCGGCCCGCCTTCCCGGCTCTTATAACACCGCGAGCGACGTTTGGTGGCGGGGAAGGTGGCGACATGGCGATGGTGTTGCTGGTGGTTCTGGGGCTCGCGCTGCTGGCTACCGAGAACGGCTCCCGGGCGGGTGAGGATAAGGCCAGGCGGGCGAGCAGGCTGGGGCCGCAGACGAGCGCGTGCCCGACCTCGGGCATCCCTCCAGGAGGGGTGGAAGGGACACCCAGGGAGTTCCGTGGGAGGTAGTACCCGGGGTTACGAGGCATTTGGACATTTGAGGGTACCCATGGGGCTCCCCGCCGTGGTGTATGGGGAAACCCCGGCCTGGGGGTCCGACGAGGGAGATACTGGAGGTGAAGTCTCAGATTTTCAGCGGCCTGGGGGAGGGACTCGAGCCCGGAAGTGGCCTGATCTTTGGGGAGGGGATCTCGAGGTGGATCCCCACCATCTCCCTACAGAGAAGGGACGACCCGTCTGGCTTCTGCGGTATCCCCTTTGGAAGGGAGCCCAGAAGCCTGGGGAGGCAGCTTGAGGGCGCGCCCCCCGGCCCGAGGTGTGCTGGGGCAAGGAGTGCGGCCGAGGGCCCACTGGACTCTCCTGGACTCTTGACTCTTATTTAGAAAGCGGACTGTTGTCCTCAAGTGGACGCTGGAAGCAAATGCACGTGAGTGCCCCTGAGGCGAGCGGCTTTGGAATTGGCAGGGATTGTAATTCTTGCCGGGATTTAGGCCCCGAGTCTCTCTGGGTGTGCACCTCCTCCTGGTGTTCGGACAAGCATGTAAATTTAAACCCTTGTAGGGAAGCCAACATGCTCTGCTGCCTGTGTTTCTGATTTCCTGGCACAGGTGAGACGGCTGTCTGGTCCACTCACCGCCTTTTACAGGGGGTAAAAACAGGCCCAGGAGGGAAGGGTGTATATTTCAAGGTCACCATGAGTTCGCCTTGGCCATCCAGTAAAGAGGAGGAAGTGGAGAGAATTTTTTTTTAAAACATTTATTTATTATTTTAGCGAGAGAGAAAGACAGAACCATTAATACATTGATCTGTTCCTGTATGTGGCCTGACTGGGGATTGAACCGGCAACCTCTGTGCTTCGGGACGAGGCTTTAACCAACAGAGCTATCCAGCCAGGGCAAGGGAGAGAATTTTTGCAGGCTATCAAACAGCCTTAAATTTTATAGCTCTTGGAAGTGGACAGATGTGGTTCAGCCAGTGCTCGTGAGATTAAGGTATGTAGTTTTTCAGGGGAAGAACTGATGGACATTTTCATTCCATATTGAGACTTCCCATTTGATACTGAGTTAAAGATTTATAGTAACTGGCATGTAGGGAACAAAGTACAGACCTGAATGGTCTGGGGCTGTTCTGGGTAGGTAGGACATGTCGGGCTCTGAGCGCTAGCGTGTCAACTGTCCTGGGCAGGGGTCCTCAGGAACTGCCTCTTGTAGAGGCTTCGCTAGGTTAACACCTGATCTACTTTATGATCCCAGTTTGCCTCTTTCATCCTTCTTATGATCAAAAGCCATTTACTGAATGTCTCTGGACATTCTTCTTCAGAGAGCATCTGCCTCCCAGTGCTCTCTGGAAAGACTCAGGAGCCCATAGGCGAAGTGAATTTGGGAAATACACAGCTGCATTTGGCAGCTTGAGTCCTTTAGCATAGCCCTCCATGGCTGCAGACAGCCAATGGGGTGAAAAGGCCTGTGGTCTTCCTTTACTGGGAGCACAGTTCCTGAGTTTGTTACTCTCTCCTTAGAGCAGAAGCATTGGGTGACTCCAGAGCCTCAGCCAGGAAGCCTAGAAGATCTGTGCCATTCAACATTTGGGGCTGTTCTTGCACGCTTACATCATATCTGATTCCCTCAGGATTCTTGTCTGTTTTCTTCTCTTTCTTTTGACAGCCCCTGAGAGTCTTTCAGCAGACCCTGGCCAGTTAGCTCGGTTGGTTGAAGTGTCGCCCCAAAATGCCAAGGTTGTGAGTTTGATCCCCAGTCAGAGCACATATGGGAAGCAACCAATGAGTGTGCAACTAAGTGAAACAACAAATGAATGCTTCTCCTTCTCTCCCTCTCCCCTCTCTCCCTCTCTTCCTCTCTCCCTGGCTCCCTCCCTCCCTCTCTCCTCCCTCCTTTTCTCCTCTCCTTCTCTCCCTTTCTTCTTCCTTCTCCCTCCTTTTTCCTCCCTCTTCCTCCCTCTCACCCCACACTCCCCCCTTTCCCTCTTCCTCTCCCTCTCCCTCTGTCTCCCTCTCTCTTGCCCTCTCTCCCGCTATCCCTTTCTTCCTCTCTCTAAAGTCAATCAATTTAAAAAAAAGATAGAAAATCTTTCAGAGGACACCACACATCCTTTTTATGCCTTGGAGGAATGACTTAGTGACAGAGTTTGCCTCTCTTGAGCAAGTCAGCACTCCAGAAGTGCGTTGGGGGCTCTGCCAGGAGAAGGTTTCTTGACCAGAGCATACTCACCCCTGTTCCCTAAGGCCCTGGGACGATTCTTCTGCCAGGAGATCTTGGCTCCCCCTGGGATTGCCCAGTGTCCTGTTGTCCTAGCCAAGCAGTTGGGAGGACACGGGCTTCCCAGCTGGGTCCCTTGGGCTGATGACTTCGCCTCCCTGAGCCTCAGATGAAGGGAGCAGGAGCCATCTCCTAGCAGGATGGAGGGGAGGAGGAAGAGGTAAGGAGCCCACGACTGGTATCCCTGAAACATTCTTGGCTCCTATCTGAGCCCTGCAATGCTGCCGTGGATGAGGAGGAGGGCTGGTATCTTTGCCCTCATCCTGCAAGTTCTTTGGCTGTTTACCACAAGGCCTGCCTGGCCCTGTGCCTCTGCCCAGCTGCCTGCCGAGTGGGCATGGAGGAGGGGTGGCTGTTTTTAGATGAAGGTGACTTTACTTGAGAACGCGGTTACAGTCACAGAGGCAGAATCACAAAATGGAGTTTTTACTTTTCTCTCCCTGGTCTCCTAGTGTTCTAGGGGTGGAGGCTCATGCCTCCTCTCCCAGTGGATTCTGAGGGTGCTTCCTCCAAGTCTTCTGGGTATTGGGTTTAGCCAGAGGTTGCCAGAGGATATGCTTTTCAACCTTTCTTCAATATCACTCCCCCTACCCTGAGCCTTGTGAGACTTTTTATTTCCAATGGCTCTGTCCCAGTGACATTTTATTAATTTATTTTTATTGATGTTTAGAGAGAAAATGAGAGAGAGAGAGAGAGAGAAACATTGGTTGTTCCATTCATTCATGCCATCATTGGTTGATTCTTGTATGTACCCTGATGGGGAATCAAACCCAGAACACCTCAGCATGTCGGGACAATGCTCTAACCCAGTGATTTTCAACCTTTGTTTCTCACACACTCATAAACTAATTACTAAAGAAAAAGGGGCCCTGACCTCTTCTTCTTTAGTAACTAATTTATTTGTGCCATGAGGTGAAAATGGTTGTATTTAGTCAGGGGCACTGACCTTAGTAATTAGTGTGTGTTTGTGCCATGACAAAAAAAGGTTGAAAATCACTGCTCTAACCAACTGAACTACCTGGCCAGGGCCCAGTGACATCTTTTTTTTTTTTTTTTTTTCTTTTTTCTTTTTCTTTTTTGTGGCAGAGAGAGAGAGTCCGAGAGAGGGACGGATAGGGACAGACAGACAGGAAGGGAGAGAGATGAGAAACATCAATTCTTCGTTGCAGCTTCTTAGTTGTTCATTGATTGATTTCTCATATGTGCCTTGACCATGGGGCTACAGCAGGCAGAGTAACCCCTTGCTCGAGCCAGCGACCTTCAGTCCAAGCTGGTGAGCCTTGCTCAAACCAGATGAGCCCACGCTCAAGCTAGCAACCTCGGAGTCTCGAACCTGGGTCCTCCACATCCCAGACCGACGCTCTATCCACTGAGCCACCGCCTGGTCAGGCCCCAGTGACATCTTAATATTACAGATGTTAATATCACTACTTATAGTAACAGGTCTCTGTGTGCGGTGACCCTAGGTAGGGCCACAACCATTATAATGCCTAGGGACACCCTCCCTTCCTCCTGGGAGTGATATGGCCCTGTTGAGGATGCATGAGTGAGATGTGGCAGCATGATGGCCAGCTCACAGGAGGCTCCTTGGTGGGACGTTTGGCAAGTGGGCATGGGGGACAAGCGCTTGGTCCAGCGCTGCGCATGACCCTCAGGCCAGAGGAAAGCTGACTATCTGAAGGGCTTTAGGCTCGCTCTTGAGCCACCTCTTACTCCCACTGGGAGGCACGTACAGCTGGGACAAAATCTGACTGACCTCCTTTCTAGCAGCCCCTGAGTGAGGGAATGAGAGCACAGATGGGGGTCTGAGGCTCTAGGGTTGAGAGAATCAGGCCTGTCTGGGGGAAGGGCTGCCTTGGCCTCACTTCCTGCTCTGACTGCTCCCAGCTTTGCATATAGCTGCTGTTTTGCAGTCTTGGGAAATTTTGATTCCTGAGACGTGTGGGTAACTGGGAGGCTTCCAGACCAGGCAGTGGAGCTTCTAGCTTCCCACGCCTGTCTAGTTGTAACTGTGCCTGTCTTAAGTCCTGTGAGTTGCCTTTGGGCCACTTCAGGTAGGGAGATGTGAAGGTCCACTTGTTCTTGGGGCTGCCTTATCCCAGAACAGATAGCCTGAGGCCCTAGGACTTCCTGGCCAGCAGCTTGTGCTCTCCTACGTGCAGCAAGGGAGCCATGATTGCATGTGTGTGTGTGCCTCTGCCGCCCACACGTGCACACCTGTAGTGGTGCATGTGTGTACATGCCATGGGAGCAGATGGGTGCCCCAGCCCCAGAAGTCTCCTTGCCTGTCTAGCTGTGGTTGATTTGCTTCATCCTCTGCTTGCCTGGAATTTTAAGACGTTATATCCTCTTTTAAAAAAAGAGGCAGCAGCCTGACCAGGTGGTGGCGCAGTGGATAGAGCTTCGGACTGGGATGCGGAAGGACCCAGGTTCAAGACCCCAAGCTCACCAGCTTGAGCGCGGGCTCATCTGGCTTGAGCAAAGAGCTCACCAGCTTGGACCCAAGGTCGCTGGCTCCAGCAGGGGGTTACTCGGTCTGCTGAAGGCCCACAGTCAAGGCACATGTGAGAAAGCAATCAATGAACAACTAAGAAGTCGCAACACGCAACGAGAAACTGATGATTGATGCTTCTCATCTCTCTCGATTCCTGTCTGTCCCTGTCTATCTCTGCCTCTGTAAAAAAATAAATAAATAAAGATTTTAAAAAAAAAGAGGCAGCAGGTGAGTCAGTGAAGACTAGCCTGCTCAGCAAGAGGCCCTGCCTGGCTGTGCATATCGCCTGTCCATGGGCACACCACCATCCTCCTGGACTAGAAAGGCAGTTGTAGAGTTCGGTCTATGTGTGTCAAGTTCACAGTGGGACAGAGTGGGGGTGCTGCCAGCCCACTGAGGACCTAAGTGCCAGGCCCTTGGCTATTGCCCTGGAATCCAGTGCAGGTAGAGGGCTAGGGTTGCACCCTCAGGGCACACCAATCTCACACTGCCTGAGAAGGACACAGATATATTCTGCCCAAATATCATTCCAGATGCAGCTCTGTCTCTTGAGTCAAGTTTTCCTGCTGCCCTTTTGGGGTTCTTTTTGTTGTTGTTTTTGTTTTTTATTCATTTTCGAGGAGAGAGGGAGAGAGGGAGAGGGGGGGGGAGGAGCAGGAAACTTCAACTCCCATATGTGCCTTGACCAGGCAAGCCCAGGGTTTTGAACTGGCGACCTCAGTGTTCCAGGTCAACGCTTTATCCACTGCGCCACCACAGGTCAGGCTCTTTTTGGGTTTTGAGGTTTATTTTTATTTTTTTTTTAATTATTTTTATTTATTTATTCATTTTAGAGGAGGGGGGGGAAGAGAAGGGGGGGGAGGAGCAGGAAGCTTCAACTCCCATATGTGCCTTGACCGGGCGAGCCCAGGGTTTTGAACTGGCGATTTCAGCATTCCAGGTCGACGCTTTATCCACTGCGTCACCACAGGTCAGGCCAGGGTTTTGAGGTTTAATTTTCTTAATGACCACTGGGTCTCTTTGTGCATGGGTGAGACTGAGCAAGCTTTGCTTACGTGGTGAGAACCTGGTGTAGAGTCCAGTGGATGCAGGAGTGTACCTTTCCTGTCATTTCCCTCTGGATTGGGGGGTATTAGGCATAAACCAGAGGTTTGCTGCCCATAGAATCTATAATATTTATACTGGTGCTGAGTTCCAAGCAGCTAAGATAACTGCTCACAGGGGAGTCACTACCCAATTTCATGTATTTTCTTCTGTTGTTTCATAGTTTCACTGTCAAAAATCACTGTGCGTCCCAGTGAGGAAGTGGGGGTCTGAGTGGGCTGGGCCTGCTGGGTGACTGCCAGACTGCCAGGTTTCTTGTAGCCGCTTTTCTGACATGGTGGCCTCTGAGCAAATGTTGTTCAAATACAGTCTTGTATTCTGCTTTTTCACCTAACTTTGTGCCACAGGCTTCTCCCCACAAACTGAAAGGAAAATAACCTACTAACAAACAGCTATGGCTGGGGTTTTTTTGTTTGTTTGTTTTTTGTTTTCTCAATCCTGTGTCCACAGCCTTTTAGAAGGGATGCCTCGAGAGGCCTGGGGTGTAAGTGAACATCCTGGAGAAACACACTTCCGAGTAAAGCTCTGCCTTGGAGCTATCCCAAAGAAGGCAGGTGGGGGCAAGTATGGATAGTCCTGTGGTGCTTAGGGCCCCGTGGTAGTTGCATGGGGATGTCCCCACAACACCTGTTCCAACCCTGTATAGACATCGGCGTGCTCACTGCCCCATCAGTGGTCGGTCAGCATCTGGCATGGCCAGGCAGTGGCTGGCCCTGCCCCTGCCCCCAGCAGAAGGCTCCATCCCCCTCACCCTTGACCTCTGGTCCATGGAGCATCTGTCTGTCTTCCTCTCTGGACATTAGGAGGTTTGGGATTCGCCTTCCCATTCCTGGTCCCTGAAAAGGAGCCCTTCCAGCTCACGCCCAGCCTTTTGTGCTTCTCACCTTCTGGTTCTAAGTGATTTTCACATTTTGATTCCTCAAAAGACTATCTGAAACTAATAAGGAGCTTGCCTAATTGGAAATTAAGTTGAAGGGCCTTTGCTGATTGAATCCACCCTCAGTTTCCTGGGCTGAATGACAGATTGTCTCCTGTACAGTGGCAAGTGCGAGTGGGTTGTGGGAACTCCTTTATGTTTTGTTTTGTTTTGTTTTAGTTAGTGAAAGGAGGGGAGGTGGAGATAGCTCCCACATGCACATGCACCCACACTGGGATCCATCTGGCAAGCCCAGTAGGGGGCAATGCTCTGCCCATATGGGGCCCTTGCTCAGTTGCAACCTGAGCCAGTTTTTTTAGCGCCTGAGATGGAGGCCATGGAGCCATCCTCAGCACCCAGGGCCAACTCGCTCCAATCAAACCATGGCTGCAGGAGGAGAAAAGAAAAGAGAGTAAGAGAGAAGCAAGAGGTGGAAGGGGGAGGGGTGGAGAAACAGATGGATGCTTTTGTGTGCCCTGACCAGGAATCGAACCCAGGACATCCACACGCCAGGCCAGTGCTCTACCACTGAGCAAACCAGCCAGGGCGGGTTGTGGGAACTCTTGATCTGGGCAGAAGGCTCCTTTCAGGACAGGGGAAGCTGGAACCCCCAAGTGCTGTCATCCCTGCTGCTGCCTAGCCCACAGACAAGTGCATCTGGCCCCTTTGCTGGTGGTTTGCTTTAATGAGGGAGAGGGAATGTATAAGACTGTCCAGCAAAGGAGTGGTACCCTGAGTAGTGATTTATTTTTTAAAAAGGAAATTAGGATCTGTGCTGGGCTCACAAGTTGGGACCCCAGATGAATGTTGGCCTCTGTTTCCATATCTGAGATCCATGTCTCCTGATGAAACCTTCAAGCTCTGTGTCCTGCCCAGTAGCTCATCAGACCTGAGGCCCTCTTAACTCTGGAGGGGGTATCCTTACCTTATTGAACCTGCCAGTGCAACTCTGAACTTATCAACAAGGCTGGGACTTCTCTGCCAGGAGGGCGCTGTGACTGTGTGGAGGAGCCACTGCAGATTTGCTGTAGGGACAAGTGGGCAGGCAGCTGGGTGGTCACAAACTTTGTCCTTCTCTGATTCCTTGGCTAATCTACTCTCATTTGGCCACACAGACAGCAGGATCTTGACTTCCATAGTTGATGTTGGCTCCAAAACACGACTCACTTGCACCTTGAATGACAGTGACACAGAGATCTCAGGCCACCGCTGGGTAAAGGGGGACAGAGTGCTGCATGAGGACTCGCAGACCAGTCGGACAATGGAATATGAGTACGTGAGACCCAGAGAGGCACCCAGGCCTCATTTCCCCCCGGTCCTAGCAAAAGGTTGTGGGGCCTACTTTCAGGGAGGTGGTTTCACCCTGGGCCCCCTGTTGCCCATTTGCTCTCGTGTCCTCGCTGCTAATAGCTGTGTTTAGCCAAATGAAGGCTATGATCCTTGGGATCACTTAGGATGGACATCAGACACATGCTCTGCTCAGATCCCTTGGTCATGAGAAGTCTGGGAACCAGGGAAGAAGGTTCAGGAGCTGCTGGACGGACATCATGGCCTCTGAGACCCTCTTCTCCTTCCTATGGGCACTTGCATGGGAAGGAGCACTACATGGGTCCCCACAGCCTTGAGTCCCTGTGTTCCTGGTTCATTAGGATCTCTGGCACTCAAGGCTGCCCAAGTTGAAGTCTCTTACTTGAGGCTAATCCAGCTTTGGAAACACTGCCCTGTTGTTTTCGGGTTAGGGTTGGTGGGTACAGAGGCTCATTGGTGTGGGCGCCCAGTTCAGGAGTGGGACCAAGCCCAATTGCCATCCCCAAAACCACCTCATCCCTCTTTGATGGGACATGGGTAGTATGCACTCTCCTACAAGGTCTCTGACCATGACTGCTGAGGCCTTGCTCTGGCCCCACAGGGTCACCTGCATAGGATCAGCTCACAGTCACGTCTGTTTGCAGGGTAGACATGGATGAACGAGTGGGACAGTACTCCTGCATCTTTCTCCCAGAGTCTGCAGGCAGAACCTACGTGGATGTGAGGGGTGAGCTCTCTGGCCCCTGGAACATGTCAGAAGGGGTGGGTTCATCCATCTCTGGGGTTAGAAGAGTCCATGCACTGAAAGACGGTTGGCTCCCCCACGCTGTGCGGCTCAGGCTTTATCATGCTCTGCCTCCCACCAGGGCCCCCCAAGATTAGAGCTGCGAAGAAGTCCGAGCATGCTACTGAGGGGGAGACAGCTGTGCTGATCTGCAAGTCCACGTCCTTCCCCCCAGTTACCGACTGGCTGTGGTACAAGATGACTGATACTGGGCCTAAGGTAAGGACCATGCCTGCCTGAGGTTGGGGGCAGGTCTGGGCTTCAGTGCTCTATAACAGTGGTCCCCAACCTTTTTCGGGCCATGGACTGGTTTAATGTCAGAAAATATTTTCACGGACCGGCCTTTAGGGTGGGACAGATAAATGTATCACGTGACCGAGACAAGCATCAAGAATGAGTCTTAGACGGATGTAACAGAGGGAATCTGGTCATTTTTAAAAAATAAAACATCGTTCAGACTTAAATATAAATAAAACAGAAATAATGTAAGTTATTTATTCTTTCTCTGCGGACTGGTACCAAATGGCCCATGGACCAGTACCGGTCCACGGCCCGGGGGTTGGGGACCACTGCTTTACAAGGTCTGCCCGCCCCCCAGGTCCTTGCCAACAATTCCCAGAACTTTGTGGTGTCCTCGGATACCAAGACGGAGCTGCACATCCAAAACCTAGACCTGCAGGATGACCCCGGCACGTACGTCTGCAATGGCACCAATGCGGAGGACACTGCCCAGGCTGTTATCACACTGCGCGTACGCCACCGCCTTGCCGCCCTTTGGCCCTTCCTGGGTATCGTGGCTGAGGTGCTTGTGCTGGTCACTGTCATCCTCATCTATGAAAAGCGGCGGAAGCCGGATGAGGTCCTGGATGGTGAGCCAGCTCCACGCCCTTGGCTCTATGCCCTTTGCTCCCTGCCTGGAGACCCCAGGTCCTGGGCACCATCCAGGAATATGGGATAGTGAAGTGCACTTTGGGGGGGCAGCCCCCTTATCCAGATAAGGGCCCCAGGTCTCTCCCAGGGGCTGCCCCACCTGAGGTTGGGCATCTGCTCACCCCCAGGGCCTCACTTAATTGCTGGCAGGTGTCCCCTTCGGTGAGCGGCTGCTCTCAGCTGCTCAGCTTCCCCTCGCGGAAGCTGCTTGGGCCTGAGGGCTGTGGCTTAAGCAGCCTCTGACTGTACTTGATGAAGCTCAGGAAACCTGAGCTGCCTGGGCCAGGTGGGGGCACCTGCCTCCCTGTCTGCAGGTGGACAAGGAGAGCATGCAGGGCTTCCAGGGACCCTTGGGCGTGACCTCAGATAGCTCATTTTGAGGCTACGTGTTTTAGGGACAGGGCCCAGCAGGACAGGAACCATCCCTGATGCCTGTTCTTCTCTTGCATGTGACTTGGCTGCACGTCTGCACAGATGAGGACACAGGCTCTGCTCCACTGTGAGTCCTGGCCTCACTAGCGGGGGTGGCGGTGTGGGCGGATGGTGTGGGCAGTGCTGGAGGAGCTGCTGGCCTGGATGTCCCTCCATCTGTGACTTGGGGCAGAGTGGAGGGGCTCCTGTTTTGTTACCCTGAGCATTGAATTCCCCCTGCCCCATGTCCCCAGGAAGAGCAGTAGTCACCACGTGAATGACAAAGACAAGAATGTCCGCCAGAGGAACGCTAACTGAGTAAGTGAGCGAGGTGAGGGACGTGACTCTCGGGGCCTTCTGTCCTACCAGGACTAGGGCCTGAGAGCCCCTTTCTTCCTACAGGCAGCTAGGAGGAGTCTGCACAGGCCTGAGCTGCTGTCCAGAGGAGCCCAGTGTTCCAGATGTTCCCAGTGTTTGCACCATTCCAAGTCTTCTCTTAAAGAAACCCACTCTGCAAAGTAGACTGCACTATGGATTCAAATCACGTTTTTCTTATTTTTAAAAGAGACTAGTTTTCTTTATGTAGAGTTCTATTCCTTAGAGGTTTTGTTTTTTCTTTTTAAGGGTACTCCAGGGGAGGCATGAGGTTCTGTGGGAGGCCCCTGCTGTCCCTTGCCCGTCCCCTCCCTGTTCCCTCTCTGCATCCCCATCCCATGCCCTCCATGTCCCCTGGGCATTTAGCCTTCCAGTCTGTCATTATGGGGGGCTATGGAGGGCATGCTGGCCTTTTACTGAGACTCCTGCTACCTCTCACCTTCTGAGGTTGCTGGGCCTTGGTTCTGCTGCTTCCTTGCCCATTTCAGAAGGTCACAGGTCCTGATGTCTGGCGTTTTTCCTGTCTGAAGCCAGTGCTGTTGTATCACCACAGGTCTATGTGACATAGTACAGCCTAACCACAAGGCTGCTCCTCAGGGTACCCCCCCACTGCTCCTGCTATCCCCATGCTGGTGAGCAATGGTCTGGGTGACCATCACGGAGTGCAAGTTGCTAAAATAGTCCCTTTCCCATCTGTTCCCATATGACTAGAGAAACCCCCTCCCCAGCTGTGCCTGAGGCTTTTTCTTCTACCCCACCTGCTCACCAATAAAGGCTGACCCACCTCTCCCTCTCCTGGCTCCTGTCTGCATTGGGCCTAGATCTACTTACAAGGAGAGCTGGGGTGGGGGTTTAACTCCGGGCAAGCACTAAGTGAGATTACAGTGCATGGGGGGTGAATGGAGGGGGCAGGACAGGATGGAATGACCACTTGGGCTGGGAGCTTTGTTCTTAAGACAAAGGATGCCTGACCAGGCCATAGCGCAGTGGATAGAGTGTCGGACTAGGATGCAGAGGACCCAGTTTTGAAACCCCGAGGTCACCAGCTTGAGTAGGTTCATCTGGCTTGAGCTCGCCGGCTTGAGCCCAAAGGTTGCTGGCTTGAGCAAGGGGTTGCTTGCTCTGCTGTAGCCCCTGGTCAAGGTACGTAAGAGAAAGCAATCAAGAAACAACTAAGGAGTGCCAAGGAAGAATTTATGCTTCTCATCTCTCCCTCTGTCTTCATCAAAAAGAAAAAAAGAGCCTGACCAGGTGGTGGCGCAGTGGATAGAGCGTCAGAATGGGATGCAGAGGACCCAGGTTCGAGACCCAGAGGTTGCCAGCTTGAGCATGGGCTCATCTGGCTTGAGCAAAAAGCTCACCAGCTTGAACCCAAGGTCGCTGGCTCAAGCAAGGGGTTCCTTGGTCTGCTGAAGGCCCGCAGTCAAAGCACATATGAGAAAGCAATCAATGAACAACTAAGGTGTTAAAACGAAAAACTGATGATGCTTCTCATCTCCGTTCCTGTCTGTCCCTATCTCTCTCTCTGACTCTGTCCCTGTAAAAAAGAAAAGACAAAGGGTAAAGGCAGGAAGGGATGGACAGGACACAGGACCATGGGGGCCCTGCAGCATGACTGAATGGGGTGGATATTCACCAGCTGTTTCAGAGGCCCTGAACAATACCTGGATTCTTCCTATAGGCTTCCTAGTATAGTATAAGCAGCCTCAGGACACTCCTTGTGCTTGGGTGGCCTGAGTGGTGGTGACAGCTGGGGACTCACTGTGTAAGAGCCCAAGCACTGTCTAAGACCTGTGCAGGGGAGGATGCAAGTAGAGGTGTGGAGGCATCTGGAGCCTGGCCTCTTGGGACTGCTCTAGCTGAGGAGCAGCCGGGACCCAGAAAGCAAGAAGGGGGTGCCTGCTAACCCAGACTATACCAGGCAGAGAATCATGGACAGGTTGAATGGCCAGGGAGCAGGGTGTTACAGGAGGCAGGTCCCTGCTGAACCCTGAGACTATCAGGCACTGTCTAGGCCTCCCACGCAGTTCAGTGGGGAAACAGTCCCAGAGAGAGGAAAGAGCTTGTCTAGGGTAACATCATTTCTATACTAAAGGAACTCCCCCTTCTGGACTTGGGTTCAGACTATCAGCAAGTCTGGGTGAGGGTCTTGACAAGTGGTGGACCCAGTCTCCAGAGAAGCAGCTTTTTTTGGTGTTAGCAAAATGTCCAGCATAATTGCCACAAAGCTGAATAGACAGACTGTGCCTACTGGTCACCAGGTGCCCCTGCCTAGTGACCAGGCACTTAATCCAGGCCACTAAGGCCACATAGTGGTCAGCTGCCAGTCTGGTTTTCCCAAGCTCTTGTGGCAAGAATAGAGGGTGAGGTGACCAGCCAGTGGCACAGTGGATAGAGCGTCTTACTGGGATGCAGAGGACCTGGGTTCGAGACCCTGAGGTCACCAGCCTGAGCGTGGGCTCATTGGGTTTGAGCATGGTTCACCAGCTTGAGCCCAAGGTCGCTGGCTTGAGCAAGGGGTCACTCGGTCTGCTGTAGCCCCCCCGGTCAAGGCACATATGAGAAATCAATCAATGGACAACTAAGGAACCACAACGAAGAATTGATGTTTCTCATCTCTCTCCCTTCCTGTCTGTCCCTATCTGACTCTCTGTCTCTGCTACAAAAAACAAACAAACAAAAAAACCCCAAGCCTGACCTGTGGTGGCGCAGTGGATAAAGCGTCGACCTGGAAATGCTGAGGTCGCTGGTTCGAAACCCTGGGCTTGCCTGGTCAAGGCACATATGGGGAGTTGATGCTTCCAGCTCCTCCCCCCTTTCTCTCTCTCTGTCTCTCCTCTCTCTCTCTCTCTCTCTCTTCCTTTCCTCTCTAAAAATGAATAAAATAAAATAAAAAACCCCAAAAACACATTTAAAAAAAAAGAATAGGGGGTTCTTTATAGGGTGCAGTCACCCTGTTTGTCTTGCGCACTACAACCTGGGAGGAGTCGTCAGTCATTTCACAGGAAGGAACTGAGGTTGCTCCATGCCAGAAACCCCAGGCGGAAGGGGGGGGGGGGGGGGGAGGTAGGGATTACCCTTGTCCGTCCCTACCCTCTGGCCACCACTAGAGGGTGCCACGTGCACACTGCCGAGTGAGACGGTATAAGAAATAAGTCCAGAGGCCCTTGTTTACTGCTTGTGTACCTTCCAGCTGGACACGTGGGTCCCAAACTCCTTGAGTCTTGGAGTCCCCAGGAACCTACCACTTTAACTTCTCTATGGCCCATAAGGTGCCTACTCGTTTCCTCGCCAACATTGATTGGGCACCAATAGTATACCTGGTGCTGAGGATTCTTTGGCCAGGCCACAGGTCCAGTGAAAAGAGCCAAATCTGTGATGTGACAGTAAGGTTGGCCGCTCACTGGGGAAGGCTTGGCCAGGCCTCCTGGTCAGCCCATCCCTCCCCAACTCCAGGTGCTTGAGTGGACATTGGCTTGCTTGGGATCAGACAGGGTGGCTGTACTGAGTTCTTGAAGACAGGCAGTGCTGTGGGGTTGGCAGCAACTCTATGGAGCACAGAGCAGCAGGTGGAGGATGTGTGGAGAGGTGAGCAGGACCCAGCCTCTTTGGCAGGTTTACATAAATCATCCTTCAGGGAGGGACGCTGCTCACTGTGGGTTGCTGTCCAGTTCTTGTGCACACAGGAAAATAAACCTAATTAGTAACTGGCCAGCAGCCTTGAGACTTTTCCTCACTAAATATTCTTGTCCATCCATCCATTTAGCAAGCCATTGGGCCATTAGAGGTATTCTAGAGGTGTTGGGGTCCCATTCAGCCACACATGGCTGATCAGACATTCTGTATTTCTTGAATCTGACAGTGGATTTCCCAGGCAGCCCTTGAAGGTTAAACACCAGGGCCCCTCACGGGTCCCCAAACTACAGACTTTAGGACTTTGGACCTGGGCCTACCCTGACTGCTGAGTGGGTACTGAGAGGGGTATGCAGTGGTGGCTAAGAGGTCAGGACCAGCTTCGCAGGGCAGCCCTGAAGGAGGGGAATGGTGGTGCAAAGGCCTCAAAGGCCTATTGGAGGCTCAGTGCGGGGCAGGGGGGGGGGGGGGCTGTGTGCCCAGAGCTCTGGATGGCGGGAAGGACCAGGGTTCCTTTTAAAGGCAGTGGGAGTCAGGAGCTGTTTTAGGTAGCAAACCATTGTGAACTGGCCAGGCATCATCCTGCTTTAGGGCCTTTGCACAGGTTTTGCTGTCTGACAGTCTTCCTGCAGATGTCCGTATGACACTACCATTCCTCTCCTTCAGATCTTCTCTCAGACATCACTCCCTTCTTGAAGCCTCTGGACATGATGCCCTGCAACTTCTTCACCCCTTTCCTGGTTCTGAATGGTTGGATAGCACCACCTTTTAAAGGACAATATATCTACTAAATGTAATGTTAGCTGTGGTGGTTATGTCTCCTATCAACCGTCAGCCTTGCCATGGAGGGTGGCCTGTTAGGTTGATTTCTGAATCCCAGCCCTTTATTAGATGCTTAATATTTTGGGGATGAATGAATGGAAAGAATTCAGTGCAAAGAATACTCTGACCTGGCAAATAGAGTAAGTGGAAAAGATGGGGGAGGAGGCTAATGTCAGCCTGGCCCAGCGTGGAACCTGTAGTTTGGGGAGGAGTCTCAAAGGACTTAGGGACAAGACCTCCAAGGCTCAGAGAGGGGCTGGGACCCTGTAGGTCCCAGAGTGCTCTAACTCACAGGTCCAAGGTCCAGGTTTCTGGGAAGCAGTTGTGGGTCTGCCTTTTTGGCTGCCAGACATGGTGAGTTCTCAGGATAGTTCACTTCCCCACTCTCAGTGGCAAGCCCCAGGGTTCTGGCGACCTGCCCAGATTGACATCTTCCCAGGGCGTTCATAAAAGATCCCTGTTCCGCAGGAACACACATCTGCCTGGGGGTGCACAGCCTAGCACTGCCAACTCTGCCCAGTCTCTCTTGCTGCCTCTGGATAGTGGCCCTGCCTGCCTACCCATCTGGCTGTGGGTCTGGCTGGGGACACCACAGAGGTGGTCCCTGGGAGGCCAGTCCCACCTGGTGAAGGTGTGGGAATTCCCAGAGCTCCGAGCAGCCTGATGGGGGCAAAAAATGGCCTAGTTTAGCTCACCCATTGTCCAAATGGGCCCATCTCAATCACTATTGAGCACCTGCTATGTGCAGGGACAAGCCACATCTCTGGCTTCGTGGCCCTGACATCTTGGTCGGTGGAGACATCCAATATGACATCAGGCTGAAAAGTGCCATGAAGGCTGGAGGGTCTCAGAAGGGCTCCTGTGTCCTAGGCTGGAGTGTTTCTCCCCTCCTCAAGACCCCTCCTTTTCTCTTCTCCATCTCCTTTGTGCCCTTCTCCATCTCTCTCCATCACCATCCTCTCACGATACCTCCTCCCTGTCTCTGGTTGAGCTGGGGGTGACGGGGGTGGGGGGGTGAGCTAGGGACAGAGTCCTGGACCTGGCTCCAGCTCCAGCAACAGAACTTCAGGTGTCTTCTCAGAGCTGGGGGCAGAAGGGCTGGAGGCAGGGGGGCTGGCTGGGGCTGAAAAATTGGGCATTTGGTGGGAAGGGACCCTGGACACTTCTCAATTTTAAAGCCCACTAGCCTTACAGGAGACCCCCCCCCCCACTGTAGTTTAGAGCACTGTTTGAGGGTGTGGGTTGCCAGCACCCTTAAGTGTCTCTTTCTGTTGCCCTGTTTCCTCATATGCAGGACGTGGGAGGAAGGGGCGACTGTGGGACTGGAGACCCGCAGCATTGCCCCCACTTTGCCCCTCCCCAAATAACACATTCTCACTTGAGGGCTTTGTCCAGACCCTAAAGTGGACAAGCAAGGGCTCCTGTGGCTTTTAAAAACAACCTTTTATTACAGAAATCCTCAAACCCATAGAAAGAAAAGGCTGACACGGGAATGTCCCCACTTCTCTGGGTCCCACCTGCAACCGTTACCGCCCCACCGGACGCTCTGGACGGAGGCGAAGCCAAGGCCCCTTGCATAGCCAAGGTCGCGTACAGAAGGTCTGGCCCCACAGTTGGGCTCGGTGACCTTGGACGCGTCCTTCCGTTTCGCGGGCCTTAGTTTACCTTTCTGGGAAGGGACCTAATCGGGTCCCTCAGGTCTCGGGTCGTGTGACCTTGGGCTGTCCCCGACCCGGCGGCCTCTGTTTGCCCGGCGCCGACGCGGGCAGAGGCGGGACTCAGGCCCCAGCCCAGCTCCTGCGAACAAGACTCCGCCCCACGCGGCTCCGCCCCGCCCCGCCCCCGCCTCCCCGCCCTCCCTCGGGCTCCGGCCGGCGGCGGCGGCGGCGGCGGCGGCACCGCTCAGCACTGCCCGGCGCCGCCTCGCCATGGACGCGCGCGGGGGCGGCGGGCGGCCGGGGGAAAGCCCGGGCACGACCCCCGCTCCGGGGCCGCCGCCGCCGCTGCCGCCGCCTGCGCCTCAGCAGCAGCCTGCGCCGCCGCCGCCACCCGCGCCCCCTCCTGGCCCCGCGCCCGCGCCCCTCCAGCAGCCGCCACGTACTGAGGCGGCGCCCCCGGAGGCGGCGGACGAGGGCGGCCCTCGGGCTAGGCTCCGCAGCCGCGACAGCTCGTGTGGCCGCCCGGGTACTCCGGGCGCGGCGAGCACAGCGAAGGGCAGCCCGAATGGGGAGTGCGGGCGCGGCGAGCCGCAGTGCAGCCCCGCGGGGCTCGAGGGCCCGGCGCGGGGGCCCAAGGTGTCGTTCTCATGCCGCGGGGCAGCCGCGGGGCCCGTGTCGGGCCCGTCCCCGGGCCCGGCGGACGAGGCGGGCAGCGAGGAAGCGGGCCCGGCGGGGGAGCCACGCGGCAGCCAGGCCAGCTTCATGCAGCGCCAGTTCGGCGCGCTCCTGCAACCGGGCGTCAACAAGTTCTCGCTGCGGATGTTCGGCAGCCAGAAGGCTGTGGAGCGCGAGCAGGAGCGCGTCAAGTCGGCTGGGGCCTGGATCATCCACCCCTACAGCGACTTCAGGTACCGCCACCGAGAGGGGCGGGCCAGCGCGGAGGGGCACTGGGAGCCGGCGCGGAGGCAGTCCTTGGAGCGCCTTGGGGAGGGCGGGGCGGCGCGCCGCGCCCCGCAGGTGACCTCAGGGCCCTCGGTGACCTCGGGCGCATCCGGGACCCGCCTGGAATGACCTGGGCGCACGAGGCTCCGCCCTTGAGGGGCACTGCGAGGCCCGCGCAGACTCCTACCGCTCCCCCTCCCGCACACCCAGATGTCCCAAGCCCCGCCGGGAGGGCAAACGTCACGGGCCGCAGGACCTGGGTCTGAGCGCGAAGGGACGGAGAGGACGAATAGAGGGGAACGTGGGCGCCGGGGAGGTGGAGGAGCGGAAGGAAGGAGGAAGGAAGTGTGCACAGGAAGGACGCGCCCTGGAAAGACTGGAAGGGTTAAGCGGACACGGCTCCCACGATTTCTACCTGCGCTCCGGCCGCAGGGAGGGGCGTCCCGTCTCCGAGCCTGGGTATTGCGCAAGGAGGGGTCGCTGAGCATCCTGGGTCCCTGGGCTGTGTCTTTGAGCCGCATCAGCCCCAGCCACCGAGTGGTGTGCACATGTGTCAGTGAGTGTGTAGATGTTGATATGAATTAAACCGGTTGATTGATGTGTGGAAAGGCTCAGAGCAAGGCCGGGCACAGACAGGGTCATCACCGTGCCCCACACTAGTAGCCCTTGTACAGCCAAGAGGAAGCTAGGGCCACCCAACAAGACATGTATTATTGCAGTTCTTGTTGTTCTTGGGCGTACGCTCTGTGGCCGGTGAGTGTGGACGGTGCATATCACCGCAGACAATGTATGTGATCACGAGCATGTGACTGCGGGGGGGCGGGGGTCTTGGGAACGTGGGCCAAGTAATGGGAAAGAGCTTGTTCCTAGGGGTGTGTCTGTGTGCTGGGTCACTAGTTTTAGAGGGAGATGAAGATGGGGTGTGCGCGCGTGTGCCCCGGTCGGTGTGCACTGATGGACAGTGTTTGTGAGTTTTATGAATGGTGTGTGAGGTTTTGTGTACGTGAGTGGGGTCCATGTGGGACGCGTCCTGGCCGCCCAGCCCCAGCTATCCCGCCAGGCGCTATTTCAGCACCACGGACAGCATCCCAGTCGTGGCTTGGAGCCCGCCAGGACTCACCACTCAGAGGTTCTCCCACGCCCCACCCTACCCCCCCGCGCCTCCCCGACCACCCCCACCCCCTTCCACCACCATGTCCGCGGTCTCCACTTGGCAACTGGGGAAAATGAGACCCAGGGGCACACAAGTCCGAGACAAGGCTGGAAGAAAGTCTAGGATTTCAACTCCTTACCCTTTAGATCTTCCCTGGGAGGTGAATACAGCCTTGGCCAGTGGCTTGAGTTTTGAGAGTAGCTGGGAGAGATGGCGATGTGGAAACCGAGGGACAGCCCAGATGGGATGCATCTGTATGGCCCCGACCTGCATTGGGGCTCAGCATTTCTTTGGTGATGGTCCAGGCTATGAAGGGTCATGTTCCAGTCTGTGAAGCAGGGAACTAGTGCCAACTGGCAGGGAATGTGCATCAGGGACATGGTGGGCAAGGGGAGATGGTTGCAGAAAATAACTATCCCCTCATTCCCTCCAGCTCATGAGTTGCCCTATGATTTCTCTTTCTTACAGAAGGCATAATGTGGGGCTTGGGTAAAGGATGCCTGGGGGAGCAGCTGGGATTCTGGGCAGGCCAGGAGGTCTGGGATGGTCAGAACTCATGTAAAATTGTAAAATGAGATCAGCAGCCCTAGTGGGGTAGCTCCAAGTTAGAGCATCATCCTGATATGCCAGTGTTGTGGGTTTGATACCCAGTCAGGGCATATACAATAACTGGCCAGTGAATGCATTAATGAGTGGAACAACAAATTAATGTTTCTCCTCCCCCCCCCAAAAAAATGTCATTTTTTAAAATGGGATGAGCCCTGACCAGATGGTTCAGTTGGTTGGAGTATCATCCTGAAGCACAGAGGTTGCCGAGTTCAATCCCGGTCGGGCACATACAGGAACAAACCAATGTCCTTTCTCTTGTCCTCTCCCTTCCTCTCTCTAAAATCAATAAAATAAACACAAAAATGGGATGAGCAATGGGGGTGGCCTATAGTTTGGGTTAGAGGAGCCACAGTCCAATGGAAAAGGTTAGACTATTGCAAGCTGGGGTGCAGCAGGACCTCTACAACCCTCATGCTTTATGAACTGTGTCCCTTCTAGACCCTTCTGATTCAACATGGAGACAGACCCCAAACACGACCAAAGCAATATTTCATGAGCTTCTCCTAGGCCATGTGCTGTGGAAGCACCTTGCAAACATTGATTCAATCCTTATGTCAGCTGTGATGTGAGTGCTGCAGCTACCTGCATTTTACACACCAGAAAAGTGGGGCACATGGAGGTAAAGTCACTTGCCCAAAGCCACACAGCTAGTCAGGGGCAGATCAGGCATTCACACCTGGGCAGACTGGCCCCAATGTCTGTGCTCTTGACCACTGGGCAGCCTGGCCTCTGGCCATATCCTATTCAGGCCAAGAAGACATGGGAGGAAAAAGCATTCTGGGGATTGTTCAAGATGTTGGGGGTACCCAGAGGTATACCATGGGTCCTCTCTGTGTTTATGTGTTTATGTTAGTTTTTAAAAACCATTTGCAGCCCAGACTGGGTGGCTCATTTGGTTAGAGTGTCATCCCAATACGCCAAGGTTTCAAGTTTGGTCCCTGGTTGAGGCACATGCAAGAATCAACCAATGAATACATAAATGGGTCGAACAACAGATCGATATTTCTCTCTCTCTTCCTCTCTAAAATCAATAAATAAATTTAAAAATTAAAATAAAAACCGCTCACAGAGCAGTGGGGAGGGGCCTTTATGGATCTACCTTTCTACTTTTGCTTCCTTGTGTCCTCAAACCAGGGACACAATGAAGCAGATACCATCCCTGTTGGTGCCTGTATATGCACACTGGTCCCAATTTAAAAGGGAAAGCAGGATGGTGAGGTGGAGGCTCCCATCCAGCCCCCAGGGTCCCCACCTAGCATCATAAAGTCTCCACTTCCTTGAGCTATGACTAAGTTGCTTGCCAGTGGATGCCATCCCTGAACACTGGCCTGGCACTCGCCTGGCACTGAGAATGGGATTACTGTTTGGTGCACTGTAACAGCCCTGGCTGCACCTCGTCCTGTGAGGGCTGTTGTGAAGCAAGCATCAGAGAGGAGGGCATTTGCAGAGGCCTGCAGGAGGGAGGCATCTCAACCAAGACTGTGGAGGGTGTCTGCTGCAAGCCCCTATACCACCTACGACTGGCCTAGAGTTCTCTCTGGAACTCCCTGCTCAGTTTCCCCAAATGGTATGCTATGAGGGGAAGGGGGCATCTGGCTTTCACAGCTATGCCAGTATCTCTCCTGGCCTGAAATCCCACACCTTTTCCCTCTTCTTCCTATATAGAGTGACAGTCTTTGTGTAAGCTAGTCCCACAGCTGCACATGTCCTCACCCCAGTGTTTCTGATTTGCAACTCCTGGTTCACAAGCCAGTTTCCCCAGAACCCCATTCAGCATGTTCACCCTGCTGTTCTCCCACCTGTTTTGTGTCTGCTGCCCAGATACTTGGAACCTGCATTTTCACTTGATGTTGCCTACTTGTCTCTCAGCCTCCTGCTATGGGATGTGGGTCTGTAGAGGTCCCTGTCACAATGGGTGCCCAGGATGTCTCTGATCTTGCTGAGAGGCACACTTGGGTGCTGGGCAGGTCTAAGGTAGCCCTGATCCAGGGATGGAGTCCTCATCTCCCTAGAGAGAGTTTGGGCAAGTGGCTTCCTTGCTGCCTTTCATCCTGTTCTTAAGTCTGTAAGTGCCTCTGAGGTCTGACTTAAGTCTTCTGCTGCTGCTGATTTTCAGTTCAATGTTTCTGAATTGCCTACTGCTGGGAGGCCTAGCATAAGAAAAAGAGATGAGTTGGTCCCCTTCTTGGCCCTCAGAGGAGTTTCTACAAAGCCAGTACCTGTGGGTGCTGATCTGTTTCTGTGTCACCTCCTCTGGGGTCCCCCAGACTGGGGTAGTAGAGGATGCTGGCTTGCAAAACAATACAGAATTGGAGGCCCCTATCCCCTACCCCAGATGAGCTGAAGGATCAGCAGGAGATCAGGATGGGGGGACTTTCTGCAAATCCCTACATTAGCTCACAGGAATAAACCCCACATTATCCAGAGTGGGGAGGCAACAGGACGTGGTGAGGGTTTCCCTGGCTCCAGACCCAATATGAAGGCACTCAGAGTGGAGAGCAGTGAAAAAACCCATTTTCCAGGTCAGAGAATTGAGGCCCAGGCCCCCAAGGTAGGAGGAAGTGAACTCCATGGTCCTTATGAAGGGGTCAGGGTGAGAGTTGCCTAAAGCCTTGCTCCTCTCTCCAGGGGCTTCCCACCAGAATTTCAAATCTCTGGTCCCTGAATTCCCTGCTTTAAAATTTCACATCCCCAAGCCTCCTTAAGGGGATGCCCCGGGAGGCCCTTCCTTAGCCACTCACTTGCTTTGGCCAGATCCTGCTGCACTTCCTCCCATCAGCAACCCACCCCAAACCCAACCAGTACAAGTCACCCCGTCTCCTGCCTAGACACCGCCTTCTGCCCACTTTCTGGCTGTCAGCAAGAGTGTCTCAAGGTAAATACGTATTCATCTTTCCCCCTCACTTAAAACCTCTGTTGGCCAAAGCCCCCAAGGTCCTGCAGAGCCCAGCTTCTGCCCCTTCCCATCATCTCCTCTCATTTCCTTTACTTCCTCTGCTCCAGCCCCAAGCCACCCAGCCAGGCTTGAAAGGGGAAACCCCACTGTAGCCACAGGACCCTTGTACTTGCTGCTCCATCTGCTGGGGTGCAATGCCTCTCTCACTCCACCAAGGGGCTCCTTCTCCATTGTCCATTCAAATGCCACCTCCTTCAAGAAGCCCTCCCTGTCCACCCTGGCTAAAGTGGGCCCTCTGAAGCATCCCTTTCATTTATGTTTGTGTGGAACACCCAACTTCTCCCCCTGGGCTGGGGTCCCTGAGGGAGGGCCAGGTCTGTCTGGTCACTGTGCATCCTTGGGGTCTGGCACACCATCAGTCCCACAGTCCACCCTGCCTTGGGATAAGCTGGGAATCCGCAGCCTCCCCAGCAGGAGTCTCCGTTTCCTAATCTCTGACACTCGCCTCTCTATAACTCTACATCCAAGGGCTCAAGCCCCTAATCCTCCATCCCTTGCTCACCCTTAATCACTGACCTGGCCCCTAATCCCTCAGATTTGCCAGATCTGTAATATCCCTGGTTCTGTATTCTCATATCCTGGAGGGAGGGATCTGGCTGCCTTGTTCACTGTGTCTCCAACCAGTGGTTGTGGGGCCTCAGTTGAACTACTGGGAAGGCTAGCCACCGGAGTCCTGTCACTTAATGCTTGCCATGCCTTGAGTTCTCTGTTTGAGCCAAGAGAATAACTGGGCAGCTGCTAGAGGAGGACTGAGCTCATGGTGGTGGCAGCCATCAGGGCCCCACTGAGGTCACCCGCCCTTGTGGGTGTGCCTACAAGAGGGTTCTAGGCTCTCTTCCATCTATAGGATGCTGGAGCTGAGGAGTTCAGGCCTGGGGGCCCAGAGTCCTTGCTGCTGAGCCCTGTGCTCCCTGGGAGACCTTGGCCTCGTCCCTGTGTCTCTCCAGCCTGCTTTTCTCTCTCCATGAACAAGGTGTGGACTGGCCAGTCTATCTACTGCTCTCCTGGATGGAGCAGCCAGGATCTGGGTGCTTCCACCAAAGCAAGGGTCCTACTGTTTCTTGTTAGGAAAGATTTTTAAAATACAGGATTTAATTATAGTTAATAAAAGCGCTGAGTAGATGAGAGCTGGCCGTGCACCAATCCCTGCTGGCTGCCTGATGACGTCCCAGTGGTCCCTGTGTCCTGGTGATCCCTGGGGTGCCCAGTGAGGAAGGGGCTGCTGGAATCGGGTGGATGAGGCACTGCAGTTCATAGGAGAGTAGTTAGCACCAGGCTGCATAGCCCAAGGGGGCAGGCAGGGCAGGAGAGAGGTGGGATGCTCAGGTAGATACCTTGGGTTCCTCTACCCTCCATGCAGTGTCTCTACCCCAGGCCTCAGTTTCCCCTTGAAGGGACCAGGATGGCTGGAAAGGACAAGGTCAAGGCACTAGGCCAATTTGGGAGCATTCTAATTGGAGCAGCTGAGATGCCCTGCACGTGGCACCAGTTTGTCCTGCCCACCAGCCCCTCTACAGCCCCCTGCCCTCTGCTGCAATACCTCATAAACCCAGGGGACACCATCCAGAATAGGGTGACAGTACACAGCATATGATGGGGCTGGAACTTGGGGGCTATGGAAGGAATTCCCAGATAGTGGGACAGGAGACGGAAGATGGGCCCTGGCTCTCACTTCCTTGCCCCAACTCTCTAGCTGGGCCACCTTTCTGGCCTGTCAGTGTGGAAGTGTGCTGCCTGTCCCCACCCCAAGAATAAAAGGAGAAAATGTCTGAAGTCACCTGTCAAGGATGCTCTCATACTCTGTGGCCATTTAGATAGCTTCTAGGCACCATGGTGGTTTCTAGGCACCCTGGTCATCTCAGTTACTCTTTCTTGCTTGCTCTATACTACAGTGTGTGCCCCCAAATGGGGGGGGGGGAGCAGGTATCATTCCAGAGAGGGTGGGGTGGGATTAGGAGCTCTTTAGTGGATGCTCTAGGTATTGGGAGTGGAGACTGCAGACATCAGGCAAGTGGGGCCCTTCAATCCCATTGGGTACCGGGGCTCTGGGGTCTCCAGAATGGGTAGATCTCTCAGATTGGGAGCCTGAGCCCCACACCTTATCTAGATTCAGGCCAAAGAAAGTCTGGAATTTCTAACAGTCATTTGATTTTACCCGTAACACCCCCCCCCCCAGATCAAGTCAGCCCTCTTAGCTCTCTCAAGGTCTTTATCCTTACCCCAAGTGGGTCTTTCCAGGGCTCTCCTATAGTGCCATTGCCCTCTCCATCAGGGCCAGAGTCCTGTCCATTCAGAGAAGGTTCCATCACATGTAGGTGGAACAGTGCCCAGGTGGGCCCTCAAAGGTTGCCACTCCCTGGGTTCTTCCCACATGGATAGAAAAGACTGAGGTTCCCAAGGGCTGGAAGGACTTGCCCAAGGTCACACCTGCCAGTAGACTGTAGAAGTGGGTATCAGCCAGGTCTGGCTGCTGTCACCACAGTGGTAGGTGTTGGGTTCCTTCCAGCCTTTGGCTCTCGCAGGCTGAGCTATTGTGAATATGTTGGTGCAAATAACTTTTTAATTTTTTTCTCTTCCTCTTGGACAGTTTCCTTGGGATCAGTTCCCTGGAGTGGAACACCAGCTGGCAGGCGTGGTGTTAATAGCTCTCATAGTGCCATCAGAAAGGAGCCAGTTTACAGTGGCTACTGAAATAGGGAGCTCACTACAGCCAAACCAATGCAGGGCCTGTGGCTTTTAATTTATGTGTGCTGGTTTGGGTGAGTCCCTCCAGCCACTGGGAACCTCAGTCTCTTTCTGTCCATCAGGAGGAGCGGCTTTGTGGGTCCTCCAGGGCAGTGTCCCTACATGACCTACATGAGACAGAACCTTTCTTCTATGGACGTGGGAACTCCAGCCATGATGGGGATAGTGCTGGTCCTACAGGAGAGCCCTGCACAAGCTAGCCTGGGGATTGAAGACCTTGAGACAGTGAAAGGACTAACATGATCTGGGGGTGGGTGCTCTATGGACGTGGGAACTCCAGCCATGATGGGGAGGAGTTGGTACAGGAGAGCCCTGCACAAGCTAGCCTGGGGATTGAAGACCTTGAGATAGTGAAAGGACTAACATGATCTGGGGGTGGGTGCTCTATGGACGTGGGAACTCCAGCCATGATGGGGAGGAGTTGGTACAGGAGAGCCCTGCACAAGCTAGCCTGGGGATTGAAGACCTTGAGACAGTGAAAGGACTAATAACATGATCTGGGGGTGGGTGCTCTCCCCTCAACAGTAAAGGCAAAATCAAATAATTGTCACCGTTGAAAATTTGAGACACTCCTTTGCTTGAATCTAGATAGTGGGTGTGGTCTCAGACCCCTGATCTAGGGCAGCTGCTCATCACTGAGACCTTAGATATAAAAAATATAAAATTTTGCATTTACTCATTTAAAAGTGTGCGTTCGAATGGCATTAAGTACAATCACATATGTTGTGTACCCATCACCACATCCATGAATGTTTTCATTTTCCAAAACAAAAAGTCCCCACCCTGACCTTGGCCGGGTAGCTCAGTAGATAGAACGTCATTCCAGGGCACCAAGGTTGTAAGTTTGATCCCCAGTCAGGGTACGAGAAGCAACCAATGAGGGAACAACTAAGTGGAACAACAAGTTGATTCTTCTCTCTCTCTTCCTCTCCCTCTCTCTCTCAAATCAATGGAACAATTTTTAAAAGAAAGAAACTGCTCAGACCCTGGCAACCATGAACCCATTTTCTGTGTCTGTGTATTTGCCTGTTCTGGATATTTCACATAATTCAAACATACACTGTGACCTTTTTTTTTTTATTATTTATTTGAGATTTTACTGTTTCATTTTAGAAAATGGGTGGGGGCAGAAAGCATCAGCTCCCATATGTGCCCTGACTAGGTAAGCCCAGGGTTTCGAAGCAGCCACCTCAGTGTTCCAGGTTAATGCTTTATCCACTGCACCACCACAGGTCAGGCTATATACTGTGTGGCTTTTTGTGTCTGGCTTCTCTGACTGAACATCATGTTTTCTTTATTTTTTTAAAGATTTTATTTATTGATATTACAGAGAGAGGAAAGAAGAGCGAGAAGTATAGTTGCTTCATTTTATTTTTATTTTTTTACAGAGACAGAGAGTCAGAGAGCGGGATAGACAGGGACAGACAGGAACGGAGAGAGATGAGAAGCATCAATCATCAGTTTTTCATTATCACACCTTAGTTGGTTATTGATTGCTCTCTCATATGTGCCTTGACCGCGGGCCTTCAGCAGACCGAGTAACCCCTTGCTCAAGCCAGCGACCTTGGGTCCAAGCTGGTGAGCTTTGCTCAAACCAGATGAATCCGCGCTCAAGCTGGTGACCTCGGGGTCTCGAACCTGGGTCTTCCGCATCCCAGTCCAATGCACTATTCACTGCGCCACCACCTGGTCAGGTTAGTTGCTTCATTTTAGTTGTTCATTGCTTGCTTGTATATGCCTTGACCGAAAAAGTTCAGGGTTTTGAACTGGTTACTTCAGTGTTCCAGGTCGATGCTTTGTCCACTGCACCATCACAGGGCAAACATCATGGTTTCAAAGTTCATCCATGTTGTAGCAAGTATCAGTTCTTCACTCTTTTTCATGGCTGAGTAATAATATTCCAGTATATAGATGGACCACATTCATTCATTAACAGACATTTGGGTTGTTTGCACCTTTTGGGTGTTATGAATCATGATGCTGTGAACATGGGAGCACCAGTACCTGTTTGAGTTCCTGCTTTCAATCTTCTGGGTACACACCTAAGAGTGGAATTGCTGCATCATATGGTGAGTCAGCTTTACTTTTTGAGGAACTGACAGTTCTCCCTCAGAGTGGTTTTGATTCACATTTTCTTGGTTGCTGTGGGGTTGGCAGTTTGTCCATGTGGCCTCTTGCTCTGTGTGTATGTTCTCATGAACACTTTATTCAAAACATAATGCCTGGGCATCAGTAGATATTCCTTGAATGAATGGGCCTTTTTCTGACTGCTTTCCAGGTGGAATTTAGGAATTGACCTTGGGGTCTTGTATTTGGGAGTAGAAGCAACCTGTCATGATGTTTTCAAGCATATTTATCTCATTAAATGTCTGAGCAGTTGCCAAGTCCTATAGCACAGGTTCCTCCCACAGTCTCAGCCCTTCATTTTTAAAAAGTATTTTCTTTCTTTCTTTTTTTAACAGAGACAGAGAGCGAGGGATAGACAGGGACAGACAGACAGGAACAGAGAGATGAGAAGCATCAATCATCAGTTTTTTGTTGTGACACCTTAGTTGTTCATTGATTGCTTTCTATATGTACCTTGACCGCGGGCCTTCAGCAGACCAAGTAACCCCTTGTTCAAGCCAGTGACCTTGGGTCAAACCAGATGAGCCCACGCTCAAGCTGGTGACCTCGGGGTCTTGAACCTGGGTCCTTCCGCATCCCAGTCCGACGCTCTATCCACTGCGCCACGACCTGGTCAGGCTCTCAGCCCTTCATTTTGGTCCCACCTGACCTTTGCCACTTTCTCCCTGCTGGACTGGTACCTCTGCCGTCTCCCTGTCTGTGGCCCCCAAGGGCGCTTCTTGAAGTGGAAATACAGCCAGTGCACCACATGGAAGCCCAGCTGCTCAGGATGGTGTTGGTGCCCTGCACCCCAGAAGTCCAACTGCCATGTCTGGCTCCCACCCTACACTCTCCAGCCCCTAGAGCCCCCACTAAACCTGCCACCCATGCTCCTTCCTCGTCCCCCCCCCATACCCCACCACTCTGGCTCCTCTCTGCTTGTCTCACTTTCCTTTCTTGGCCCTTTGACTCCACCCTTGTGCCAGGCACATTGTGTCTTTTTGGTCAAGGGAAACATTTAATATAAACTTTTGAGTGACCTCTTAGGCTCTGTGAGGTCTCAAGCTTCTTTACAGAAGGAAAGTAAAACTTGGCCAGCGGGAGGGCCGCGGGAGCCTGGCGAATTATGGGGTTCTGTCTGGGGTGGGGTGGGGATGGGAGGATTTCTGGAGACAAAGTCTACACTAGCCATGACCTGGGGCCAAATTGGTCCTCCAAGGTGCATGTGCGCAGTGGAGACTGGACACCTGACAGACCACGTGTCATAGGCGAGGGCTTTGGGGATGACGCCCACGCCTCTCCCCAGGTTCTACTGGGACTTCACTATGCTGCTTTTCATGGTGGGAAACCTCATCATCATCCCGGTGGGCATAACCTTCTTCAAGGATGAGACCACAGCTCCGTGGATCGTGTTCAATGTGGTCTCGGACACGTTCTTCCTCATGGACCTGGTGCTGAACTTCCGCACGGGCATCGTGATTGAGGACAACACAGAGATCATTCTGGACCCCGAGAAGATCAAGAAGAAATACCTACGCACGTGGTTCGTGGTGGATTTTGTGTCCTCCATCCCTGTGGACTATATCTTCCTCATTGTGGAGAAAGGCATCGACTCTGAGGTCTACAAGACGGCGCGCGCCCTGCGTATTGTGCGCTTCACCAAGATCCTCAGCCTGCTGAGGCTGCTGCGCCTTTCGCGCCTCATCCGCTACATCCACCAATGGGAGGAGGTGAGGGCGCAGAAGGGGCTGCAGGGACCCAGCTTGAGGGGCGCTGTGGGCGCGGTCATGGCTGCAGGGGCGGGGCTGTAGGGCCCCGGAAACAACCAGGCGGGATGTGATGGGAGATTCAGGGAGGGACTATGAGGGTCCAGGGGCGGGGCCACAGGAAGAAGGGAGGCAGGGTTATAAGAACAGGAGAGGGTTCATGAGGGGGCTCACAAAGGCTGCAGTGAAAGGCCTGTACCACAGATGAGAGAACCTGGGCATGGTGTGGGGGCAAGGGAGGGGTCTCAGGGGCCCCTCTCAGGTGGAACCGCGGGCTGGGCTCATGAAGAACACCCCGTAGACCTTTGACACCTCTGCACCCCTTTCTTCATTCTGCCCTGTAAGAGGAGGAATCCACAGCTTCATTGGCAATGGGAAAACTGAGGCTCAGGGAAGTGAAGTTATGCACCATCTCCCAAGTTGAGTCCACCTCTGGGCCGTCTGTACCCAGCGATGTCACCCCCAGTTTCCAGGGCAGCGACAAGGCTCCGAGGCGGGAAGCGGGAGGGAACAGGGTTGCTGGAAGGGGCAGTGGTCCTGGCCACGTGCTCTCTTTCAGGACATTTTATTAACCATAAAGATAGCAGGGCCTCCCGGGAGTGGGGGTGCTGGGAGGGAATTTGGGTCCCGCGGGGTTTGGGGGCTCCTTTTTACCTCACGCGCCTGCCACGCCCCAGATTTTCCACATGACCTACGACCTGGCGAGCGCGGTCATGCGCATCTGCAACCTTATCAGCATGATGCTGCTACTGTGCCACTGGGACGGCTGCCTGCAGTTCCTGGTGCCCATGCTGCAGGACTTCCCTCGCAACTGCTGGGTGTCAATCAACGGCATGGTGGTGAGCGCCCCGCCCTGGGCCACGCCCATCCCACGCCCACCAGGGCCACGCCCCACTAGGGCAGTGTCCATCCCAGGTCCCAGGAAAGCGCCCCTCTGGGACTACGAACAAACAGCTCCTTGATCATTTCGTTGACTATGACAACGTCTGTCACCCAGACATAATAGCATCTGCTTACTGTTTTTTCCCCATTAAGTCCACTTTCTTAAGTACATAATTTATTCCAAAGACAAATGGGAACGTGGTATCATGGGCCATAAGAGATAACAATCTATGGAGACCCAGTCACTACTAGTTGCCTGGCTAAGATACCTACTCTTGAAAAGGGGCAAGTGTTGGGTGCTCTTTATCATCACAGGAGCCTTTCTCCCGCCTCTGGAGTGCTGAGTCTCTGAAGCATGTGCGGGTTGGATGCACTTGGAGCTGGGCAAGGGCAGGAAGGGTGTAGATGGGCAAGAGGCATCAGAGGGAACATCCTCAGGCGCGCACCCAGCGCCTGGCACAGCTGACCAGCTGAGGCAGCTCATTGTCTGGCGGGACACCCGGGCATGCTGTCTTGTTTCCTGAATGGGGCCCCGCTGTCCTCTGCCCCCAGCCAGGTCAACTGAGGACTGGCTCTGCCAGATGCCTCCATCCTCCTGGCCCCTCTGATAGGATTCTGCTGTCCCCAGCTCACCGTCTCCAGGGTCTCTGGAACTTTCACATCTGCTTGGTCTTATAGACACTCTGATCAGAGGCTGCAAAGGGGTGGGGGATCCTGAGCACCCAGGGCCAGACTCTGGCCCCTCTGATCCTCAGTTTCTCCAGGAATAAGGTGGGAAGTAGCTTCAGACCTGCCCCTGCTGCTGACTCACTGTGACACATGTACCCATCATGTCACCTGCCTTTGTCTTAGTTTCTGTTGATTATCTCGGGACATGGAAAGCTCACCATCTTGGATGCCTAGGAGAGGATAGGCAGATGGGGCCCTTGAGGTCCTGGAGCTCCCTGGGGCTGTGAGCATCTGCCCACCTGCCCACCTGTGGCCTTACAGAATCACTCGTGGAGCGAGCTCTACTCCTTTGCACTCTTCAAGGCCATGAGCCACATGCTCTGCATTGGTTATGGTCGGCAAGCACCTGAGAGCATGACTGACATCTGGCTGACGATGCTGAGTATGATCGTGGGTGCCACCTGCTACGCTATGTTCATTGGACACGCCACCGCCCTTATCCAGTCGCTGGATTCCTCGAGGCGCCAGTACCAGGAGAAGGTCTGGGGAACCCACCCCACCATCCCCCCAGCTCCATGTGGGGGGTGGGGATTCTAGAGAGAAGTTGAGTTTGGAGATGACACATGCCAAGGAGGGGGATGGGGGCCAGGGGGTCGAAACCGGGAAGGGCCAATCCATGGGGTGTCAGGGAGTTCCCTGAGGGCTGGGGATGCAGTGGGGACTTCTCTAGGAGGTGAACTCATGCAGGGGTTTCTGGGCTGGCTCTGAAGGGTCGATGGCAGGGAAGGTACTGAGCAGGGTCCAAGAAGATGGGTCACTCAAGGACATGCCAGTCAGCTGGGTCCATGGGGTAAGCCTCTAGGGGAGCAAGGATGTTCAGCCACTTGGTCCTGGCCTCAGAGTCGGGGGGAGCCTCCATGGGTCTGGTCTGAGGTCTAGGGGACTAGAAAGAGCTGAGGGAGAACAGGTGCTGGCCCTATAGGGCAGCCCTGTCTGGAGTTTGGCCTTGATGTCTATCCTGTGCTTCAGTTTTCCTCCCTAAGAGCCAAGGGTGAGCTTTGCTCCCAACCTCATGCTGCCCCTATCTGTCCTGCACTGCTACCTGATAGCTGACCATGGCCGGGCAGCTGTGAGCACCCCCAGCAGTGCCAGCCGGGTCAGCCGGGTCAGCTGGGCCCAATGCCAGGTGCCCCGGCTGTCCGGAAGCCACAGCATCACACCCAAACATGAGCTGGTGCTGCCACCCGCCCGTCACGAGTTCCGCTGAGCTCAGGGCAGCTGTGGCTGGGTGGAGCTGGGGTGGTAATGGGGCTAGGGCACCCCTGGGGTGCCATTGTGGGGACAGCAGGGCCTGGCAGTCCTGCCTGGTGCCCACATCCCCTTGGTTTATAGGAAGATCTTAGGGGAGGAATGCCAGGGCCACAGGCAAAGTTGGGGCAGAAATCCTCTCTGGGATGGGGGTCCAGCATCTTAGGGACCTGGGGTTAAACTGTCCGGGGTAAGATTGCCAGATACAATTCAGGACACAAGGAGTAACTTCTGCTTTCATAAGCAGATTCCAAGTATTGCATGGGATCCACTTACACTAAGTATGTTTGCAGTTGATCTGAAATTTAGATTAACTGGGCATCCTGTGTTTGTTGTGGTTGTGGTTAAATCTGGGAGCCCTGTTGGGCTGATGCCAGGGTTCTCTGAACAATGGCCACTTACCCAGGCCCCTCACCCCCTTATAGTACAAGCAAGTGGAGCAGTACATGTCCTTCCACAAGCTGCCTGCTGACTTCCGACAGAAAATCCATGACTACTATGAGCACCGCTACCAGGGCAAGATGTTCGACGAGGACAGCATCCTGGGAGAGCTCAACGGGCCCCTACGGGAGGTGAGGCAGGGTCACAGGACCCTCAGGGTTGGGTGGGGTTCAAGATGCCCCTGTTACAGGCTCCCAGTCATTGAGATAAGGAGGGGCTGGCCCAGCTGCAGCATGAAGGATTCAAGCTAGACTTGTGCACATGCCAGAAGACCCTCTGTGAGCTTCTGCCTCCTGCACCCACCCGATGACCCAGACATCCTGAGTCCCCACACTCTCTGCCTGATTCCACTTATCCTGTGTGGAATCTGTTAGAGAGGAGGCAGAGGAAGGGAAGACTGGAGCGGGTCAGCCCAGGGTGGATAATGGGGTCAGTCCAAGCTCTGCCCCTTGCAGCCTGTGTGATATTGGGCAAGATTTCTGGGGCATCCATGATAAATAGCTACACATTGGAGAGCTTAAAAACAAGAGGAATTTAGTCTCACATTGTGGAGGCTAAAAGTCCAAGATCAAGGTGTCACGGAGTTGTGTTCCTTATGAAGGCTCCAGGGAGGATCCTTCCTGCCTCTTCCTGCTTCTGGTGTAGCCAGCAATCATTGGTGTCCCTGGACTTAGAGATGTGTCACTCTGATCTCTGCCTCCATCTTTGCATGGTTGTGTGTGTGTGTGTGTATATGAGTGTGTGTGTGTGTGTGTGTGTGTGTGTTCTTACAAGGACACCAGTGTGATCTCATCTTAACTAATGACATCTGCAAAGACCGTGTTTCATAAGATCACAGTCCCAGGTACCAGGGGTTCAGGACTTCAATGTGTCTTTTTTGGGGGACATGATTCAACCCACAGCACTCACCAAGAAGTTACTGAGCTAGTCTGTGAGCCCTGCCTTGTGCCCTCAGGGGAGGTCCAGAGAGAAGCTTTGGGAAGGATGGGAGCAGGAAGGGGCTGGGGAAGTGTGAACCTGTGGGTGCCCCAGGTGGAGGGCACAGCCCAGGAAAAGCCCTGAGGAAGGAAAGATGCTGTGCAGTGTGAGGATGAGGAGAGGATGATGAGGGCTGGGAGGAAGGAAGCCTGTGCTCAGGGCCAGAGGTTCTATGGGGTGGGGGAACCATTCACACATTTTGCTTCCTAGGGAACAGGGTCCCTAGGGAACTCCTAAGTGCTGTGGTTAACTTTATAGAAAACAGTTAATTGTATTTGATAATCACTTTTATTCATCCATCCATTAATAGAGTATACCCCACAGACTATAAAATGCATAAAGTTCAGTGGTTTTTAGTATATTCAGAGCTGTGCAACCATCATCACTGTCTAATCCCATCGTGCCTGTGAGCCATCATATCTCATCTCTCCCATACCCAGCCCCTGGCAACCTGTATTTGATAACTAACCATTTAAATGTTTACACAGTTCCAAAAGTCAAATTTAAAAAACATATATCCAGAAATTTTCTGGCTTCTATCATGTCCCTCCACCTACTTCTCTACTGCCATATCCTTCTGTTTTCTTTTCAAAATACAAAAAAAGAGGGCATGCCAAAATCCACGCCCCATGCCAGCCCTCCTCCCCTTGTCCTGGGACCCATGGGTGCAGTGCCAGATACCCTCTTGTGCCTATGCAGGGAGGGACCCCCGGCACCAAGTGGGACATGCCCAACGACTGCATGCCCAGTGACTCCGTGAGGGACACCTATTCCTAGCTGGGGTACATTCCTAAACACACTGCCAGATGCATTTACAAGCAAGCCAGGAGCAGGGTCAATACCTTCTTGTGTGCTCAAGGGCTGTTTTTTGTGTTTCTCTTTCTGTGGACTGTCCAAAACTTTTGGTAGTTTTTCTACAGAGCTTTCAGTCTTTGGGGGTTTTTGGTAAGAAGTCTTTATATATGGAGCACTTAAACTTTGTCATACAAATTTCTATACTGATGGTCACTGGTCTTTTAACTTTGCTTTGTTTTTTCTTTCTTTTTTTAACATGGGGGATTTTTATGCTGTTACAGCAGGAGCTCTGTGTATGCTTTCTGTACATAGTAGGCCCCAGTACCTCGTTGCTGTACATACCCAGGTTATAGTAGAATTCACCCATGGTTTTTTTTTTTAATGCTTGCGTAGTTTCATTTATTTTTTTCCCATTCCCCATCCCCTCTCCTTGGGCAAACATCAGCTTGTTCTCAATATTTAGGTTTCTGTTTTGTTTTATTTATTCATTTGTTTTTTGGGTTTATTTTAGATTCCACATATAAGTCAGGCAATGCAGTATTTGTCTTCCTCTATCTGACTCATTTCACTTAGCATAGTGCCCATATCATAACCATGCACATACATATCCACCCATGTTGTTGCAAATGGCAGGATTTTATTCTTTTTAAATATATTTTTTTAAATTATTGATTTGAAAGAGAGAAGGGAGAGGGAGAGAGAAACATCAATTTGTTCTTCCACTCATGCATTTATTGGTTGATTTTTTTTAAGCGAGAGAGAGAGAGACAGACAGACAGGAAGGGAGAGAGGAGAAGCATCAACTGTAGTTGCAGCACTTTAGTTGTTTGATTGCTTCTTGCACATGCCTTGATTGGGGGGTGGCTCCAACCGAGTCAGTGACCCTTTGCCTAAGCCTGTGACCTTGGACTTCAAGCCTGCAACCATGGGATCATATCGTTGATCCCATGCTCAAGCTAGTGAACCTTCACTCAAGCTAGATGAACCCACCCTCAAGCCAGTGACTGCGGGGTTTTGAACCTGGGACA